>NC_137864.1:11313409-11348409 GCF_963924005.1 Protomyctophum bolini
CACACACACACACACACACACACACACACACACACACACACACACACACACACACTCTGTCCCTGTGTGATTCATGCACCTTACATCCTTACAAGTGCTGTCACGATTTTCACCAAAGAGATGTGGTGTGTAATGGGAAGAAAGGACGATGTACAGGACTGTAACAAAATCACACGTTGGTAGAGGTCTGGGTTGTGTCCACATATTGGTGAGATATCATCAGATGTTGTCAGCAAACTGTTGCAATGTTACCTCAGATTATTTGTGTTCTATTATGTACTATAGAAGTGCCTTTGAGAGCTGCATGTTTCTCTGTGCCCTGGCATGCCAATGAGGAGACTATTTTGGAATATCAATTTCTACTCCAGACACCAGTGATGTATAATGTAGTGTGTGTGAGCCACCAGGGTGTTGTAGGCTGTGTGTGTGTGTGTGTGTGTGTGTGTGTGTGTGTGTGTACAGTATGTGTGTGTGTGTGTGTGTGTGTGTGTGTGTGTGTGTGTGTGTGTGTGTGTGTGTGTGTGTGTGTGTGTGTGTGTGTGTGTGTGTGTGTGCACGCCAAACATGACAGTCTTGTTTTAAGCGAACATAAGCTGGAGGATCTATCACGACATAGCACAGCAGGATACAGTATGTAAGTAGCTGTAAGCCATTGAAGTAGTTCTGGAAAGTTAGTACATTTACTCAAGTGCTGTACAGTACTTTATATGAGTATGTCAAATTTTCAATGACACGTTGTGAGCTTGTAGATCTTTTTTTTTAATAATTAGGTAGCCCTACCATAATATTATTTCTTAAATAAATCTGTGTCCAGCCGTGTCTGCTGAGGACAGTCTATAGTTTCAGCTTGTGAAAATAACTTTTGAAGTCACTTTTTGAACCCTTTTTTCGCCACTAAATTATTCAATGCCCTTTGGGGGCGCTTTCATCGCGTGAGATTTAGAAAGATGCTGTGGTTTTGACGTTTTGTGGCTTAGATATATACTAAAGCGCTGCCCGTGGGGAAGGCCCATGAGCGATGCAAGTTGTAAAATGCATACGGAGTGTGCATGCATTTACATACGGACTGTACACCCCTGTGGGGCTGTGGAGGCCTTTTTGTGGCGGTTATGGACAACCGTTGGTCCGACAGTCTGGACACCGGCCACTGCACCCCCTGCGGTGCCCGTGGGGCCTCTTCAGCGGTGCACGTTTGGCACTGGCCTACTTGTAACGATGCAAGTTGGGAATGCATGCCCCACTCAGATTATGTCTGTCTCCCTTTGATGCCCATATATGGAGTTCTGTGTCAGGCATGCCCAAATATGGAGTACTGTGAGGTCAGAACAGGCCAGCTCCATATAGGCAGGGGCCCGGTCCAGAGCCCGGGCAGAGGCCTTTTTGGGGCGGTTCTGGACAACCGCGGGTCCGACCGACTGGACACCGGGCACTGCACCCCCTGTGGTGGGGTGGAACGTGTGTGTCGAATTTGAAGCCGGTGGGGCGAACGGTTCTCGAGTTACATGAATTACACACAGACATATATACATACAGAGAGACATTTATATATAGATAACGGTGCAGCTACAAAAATATATGTAACCTTTAAAATTAGGGGGTTAAGAAAGACTGGAAAATCCACATTTAATATGCTGTCATTGTTGGCTGGCTGGTGTCGTGGCTTGCGGCCACCCAGAAGCCCGGAGGGCCGGAGAGCTACCTCTCTGAATAATAATACAATTTGATGAACACTGAACGATACAGATGAATAGAAGAATGGAAAAATAAATAACAAATGTAATGTTCCTACCCACAGCATGTTAAAGTTACTATGTAAATATTTCTGTGTGGTACACTGTTAATACAATATAACTTATGCAATCGAGGTGGTTGTATCTTGTCTCCCTGCTCTTCTATTGAGAAATGTAGAGAAAAACGTTTCAAATCCGGATTAGAAGAGAAAGTCACTGATGATTTTACCGTGTATAGGGAATCCCACACGTACTGTACACAATTATTTCAAATTGGGGATCCGTCCGTGGCCTCAGTATCACACCGTGTGTCATTGGAATTTAAAAAGGTTCAGAACCAACCATGACCTATAACCGACATTTTGCTTCCAGAATCATGACCCTCGGCGTATTTGCAGTCTGGTCATTTGAGAGGTGGAGTGAGAGGTCATGGAGTAGCGCATGCTCTGTGACTGTGGGACCAGAGCCAGACATAACCAATCAATTATGCACCACAGAGCAGCATCAGCATGGGGACAGTGTGTGAGCTATAACTACACAACCTGAGGTCTGCGGCTCAAGACCCCCGAGTCATTGGCCGAGAGACCCCTGAGTCATTGGCAGAGAGACCCCCGAGTCATTGGCAGAGAGACCCCGAGTCATTGGCCGAGAGACCCCCGAGTCATTGGCAGAGAGACCCCCGAGTCATTGGCCGAGAGACTCCAACTAGCTCATTGCTCTGTGATTCTATAGCGTAGGCTGTGGCCTGCCAAGAGGGTCATTAATGATTATGAACAGGCTGGCAGTTATATATAAACTAATTAGGGTTTGGAAGTGGCTGAGTACCTTCACGTTCACATCGTTTTCTCATTCTGCTGCGGTTTTGCACATTTCCCTGTGACAGCAAATATTCAGATGGACCTTTTTTATTTCTTTTACAGTTTGAGTACAGAGTAAATGAAGTAATGTATATAGTTACAGCTACGAGTAGCATAAGACCACCAAAGTCTGGCGTAATTTACACATCCTACCTGTGTAGAGTACCCATATTATTACTATTTTGTTAATAGTGCATCAAATAAGAATTATGTGTTCCACAAATAGGTTTCTCATAGTATCTATATTATAGATCTACAAGCTCATAATTCAGAAGTCCACAACCATCCCATCTTCAACCTTATAACAGCCTAGCTGCATTTATTTGTGTATGAAACAGACACATTAACTGTACTGTACTGTACTGTACTGTACTGTACTGTACTGTACTGTACTGTACTGTACTGTACTGTACTGTACTGTACATGTACATGTACATGTACATGTACATGTACTGCATTGTATACATGTAAAGGCCAGAGTGCTATACGAGGATATTTATGGCTCTCCTGTCACGCATGCACATGGGCTACCAAAATATGGATCTGTGGTAGGATTGATGGGCGTACATATATACTGTACGTACGTAGAAATGGATAGACATAATGGATAGATAGATGACTGCAGCACCCTCTATAGAAAATATATACGCTGCACAGATCAGCAAGGAGAAGGAATTCATTCCACCTCTGTTTTATATTCAACCATCTTTGCTGTGGGCTGATTCACATCCATCACAGTTTTGGGGCTAAATGACGTCGAGACACGATGAATAAATCTATGCTTGCTACAGCATGTATGTATGTCTGTGTGTGTGTGTGTGTGTGTGTGTGTGTGTGTGTGTGTGTGTGTGTGTGTCCTCCGCAATCTTTTGTCTTAGGCTCATATACACTCACACAGGTCCACGCACGCATGCACGCATGCATGCATGCACGCACGCACTCATTTCAAACGGTTATTTAATTTGAACAGAATTTGTCTCTCTGGGGTGGAAACCTTATACTTATCATGTCAAAGTTGTGGATGAACAAGCTCAAACCCCGTTGCTTCGTCACGCCATGAAGCAACGAGCTTGTAGATCTGCTACTTTTGATGCTTTTCATTGACGCTAGTGTGACCAAGTAGGGTGTTAATTTGAAAAAGAAAATATGAGATAAGTACTTTCTGACCGACGGCAACGAGATACAAGCTCAGTACACACACCCCTAACACACACACACACACACACACACACACACACACACACACACACACACACACACGCACGCTCACACACTTTTGAACAGAGAGGCGAGAGCTGGCATACAAATGTGTTGCAATCAATCAGCTTTATGTATTCTCTCTGACGGGCTCTTCCAATGAATAAGTCACACCACGCAGTGTGTCCACATTTATCACATCACATTTATGGCTTTTGGTTCATACAGTACCTTGTTGTTTTATTATACAGGCCTGCGAGACAGATAACACAGGACACAAGACAGATACAGTATAACAGCTGTTCGTGTCAAGGATCCCGGCCTAATTTCATATTTGGCCACAGACCGGACTGCCCAAATTAACAGGTTGGAAAGTGATTACAGTATGTCATACCAGACAGGCAGACACCTCTTGCACGGCCCCAAATTATGGCTTTTTACTCCATGTATGTGTACTGTAGTGCACTAGCTGGAAAGCTCAGCATTCAATCTGTTGTATATTGCATTTGGAATGTTCACCTGTGAGATAGTATAGGTCATGATATACATGACTCTGACGAAACATTAGTCTTTTGTATACTCAGCACCTAAATAAAAGGCTCTAAATGTCCGTGCTGTTCTCCTTATGCAGCATAGTATAGGATATGTTTTATTTCATTTCAAGTGAACCTATGTAACCATGTGACAATAACCCTCGGATCAGGAGCATTATAACAAATTAATCACACCCGTGGGTGCCGACGTCACTCTATAATTGCGTACCACACCCACACACTCTTCCTCTTTTCTGACGACTGGAAAGGCATGACAGCCAGGGCCAACCTTCACTGCCGAGTGACAAAGAAGGGTTACAGGTTAATTTCTCATTCATAAAACCGGGTTAACATACGTAAACTTATACGTTCTCCGTTATATTACTCACTCCAGTCACAATGCTCAGTTGGACGTATTGTATTGCATCATGTCAGAATCTGCACGACAACTGTGTTTACTTTCCCGATGTGACACATGAGCTGAATAGAGCAGAGCAACTATCTAAAAAGAAAAGAAAGAAAAGAAAATTGTACCTTTTATTTTGCAAAAAAAGAACAAGATTGCAGTTTTACAAATACACAGGATTTAGCAGGAATGCTAGTTGCCATCGTAGTCCTCCATTAATACGAGTATTGTTTTATAATTTGGCATCGCTACTTTTCGGGAGTTTCAAGAAAAAAAGTCCATAAGTGGGCGTTCCACCAAGGTGTTCGGTGGAGGGAGAGGAACGCGGTTTTAAAAAAGGTGATAATTGATTGTCCTCCCAAAGAGAAGAAAGCATGCAGGGCCGTGTTCTTTAATCCCCATTAGCTCTCTCTTCATCCTTCAATGAAGCACACTGTTTTTTAATTAACAATTTAATTATTGATGAAGCGCCCGATCAAGCTTCGCTAATTCATTTATTAACAAAACTAACGTTGAAGCGATCGCCCGCTCGCCGCCTCCCCTCGCCGCCTCCACACATCTCAGTCCGTGCCTCTTGTCACCGTGTTTGTATCATCATTATTTCTCTATCCCTCTCCAGACCCCCGTTTGTGTCAAATGATTGATTTTTTTTAATCGTTGTTTGACTCCATCCTTTAATTTGAAACGGTGCTTGCTTAGAGACTTGGAGTGCTTGGAGAACTATTAGGTAACGTTGCTTTAAGTGTTGATTTTGCTATAGGGCTGTCGCCTGTCGGGCCATTTCCGATAAACCGGCCAGCCTTAAAAGTAAAATGTATCTCTAGATCCGAATGAGTCGACATTTTTGTTTAGTCTAGTTTTTCTCTGATTGATAGTGTTGATAACGTTATACTCTCCCCCACCCCTCTCCAACATTAATTCCGTCCCCTATTATTCTCTCTGTTCTAATGTTCCATTCTTTTATCTCCTGTTCTAAAAAAAAAGGAAACGTATAGGTCAGAGATGAGAACGGAGTGATGCCGTGGGATGAGAGGAAGGAAAGAGAGAGACTGTGTGAGAGAAAGGAGGCGAGTGATATAAATACAGACAGACAGACTTGTGTGAAAGTGCTCAATGTTATGTTTGGAGCCGTTGAGTTGAGCCAACAGATACATTAACCACTTAAACCCTCTGTTCTGTGCTTGGATTGTTCTTTGTCTCCTTGTCTCGACACCATGATCCATTAAAAGGATGTGAATCATTGGTTTCTTACAAAACGGGCCTGAAAAACATCTATCAGGAGACCACAAGGGGAGGTAGATAGAGTTTTCCCATCGCTTCTGTACATATGTGTTGATGATGATCATGATTACATTTTGTATGCTACGTTGATGAATTGAATACCACAATGGAAACAAGTCCCCCAGGACTTTTTTTGTATTATCCATTTAGCCTTAATGTCTGACCTTATACAGTGATCTCTTCACCAGAAATAGCAGTTGTGAGATTGTGAAAAAACAAAAATACGAAGGAAAAAATATATATAGTGGAACATATCCGTACGTACACAACCATGCACTGGAACACAAAACAACCAATCACTGGCAAGCGGGCATGTCAGGACACGACAACACACACGCACACGCACATGCACACACACACACACACACGCACACGCGCACGCGCGCGCGCACACACACACACACACACGCACACGCACACGCACACGCACACGCACACGCGCACACACACACACACACACACACACACACACACACACACACATTTTAGGTGAGAAAAATATGTTTTCAAAATAGCTGATCTACAAGTTCATAACAACAACACCACAGTGCACTGAATAGATTGAACAGCTATTTTGAAAATCATCTAGAAATGTCTGTAGTTAAGGGTTAAGATGTCTGAGAGAGAGAGAGAGAGAGAGAGAGAGAGAGAGAGAGAGAGAGTAT
This sequence comes from Protomyctophum bolini, assembly GCF_963924005.1. Lineage (NCBI taxonomy): Eukaryota > Metazoa > Chordata > Actinopteri > Myctophiformes > Myctophidae > Protomyctophum > Protomyctophum bolini. The sequence goes on from NC_137864.1 coordinate 11,320,079, forward strand.
ATAGTGGTCAGATAAGTGCTGTAAACTGTAAAGTTAATCTCAGACACTGAGCCTTCAATCTGCTTCCTTCAGGACCTGCCTGCTTGTGTGCGCGTGTGTGTGCGTGTGCGTGTGCGTGTGTGTGTGCGTGTGTGTGTGTGTGTGTGTGTGTGTGTGTGTGTGTGTGTGTGTGTGTGTGTGTGTGTGTGTGTGTGTGTGTGTGTGTGTGTGTGTGTGTGTGTGTGTGCGTCCTCTTCAATGTCTCCCTTTTGACTGATGCCTGCCCATTCAAACTCTAGACGGGCCTTCCCCAAAGTTTTTAGTAGAGTTCTCAACAGGCCCGAAAATTAAGACCCGGCCCTAACTTGTACATTGTATATTTTGCCCTGCTAGTAAAAGAGTACTATGGTACTATGGTACTACTTTACGGTTTATGGTACTACTTTACTGTAGGTTTTATTTGCTGTTCCAAAATGTGACATTTACGATGTAGTATTGAAGTGTAATTTTATTTCTGCCTCTTGGCCAGTTCCCACATGTAAAAGAGACGCAGTCTCAATGTGTTTTTGCTGGTTAAATAAAGGTTAATTAAAAAGAATACCTGGGCCCTCATCAAACCCTGTACACTCAAGACACTGCCCCCTTGTCTGTGATCCGTGGTAGGTCCCTGTATACCACAATACCACATTTCTGATGTGGTCTGTCCACATGGCATATCTAGTTCCATTCATATATGCAGGCCTACGTATACGGTATATGTACGCACGTATGCACATACGTATGTATTACACTGATTCAAGAGAGGGAGAATGAGAGACAGCAAGCAGGTTGTCTGATCTTTAATTAGCAGTATCTGCAACACCTGGGTTTCAGTCAGGCTCCATTTACCTCACACTCGCTGTGAAATCTCAAAGTGTGCTGCTCAATGTCCTGACAACCTCTCTCTCTCTCTCTCTCTCTCTCTCTCTCTCTGTCTCTCTGCAGGTGCTGAATCCGACCATCCTCTCCCACTCTTCTTTCATAACTATCCATCCTTCCTACAGCCCCCCCTCCTCATCTTCGTGTCTGTCTGTCTGTCTGTCTGTCTGTCTGTCTGTCTGTCTGTCTGTCTGTCTGTCTGTCTGTCTGTCTGTCTGTCTGTCTGTCTGTCTGTGTGTTAGCAGCATGCCTGCATGTTTGATAACGCTCAGCGTAGCAGCAGCAGCAGCACTATGGAAGTGAAGGAGAGACGACCATACTGTTCGCTGACCAAGAGCCGCAGAGACAAAGACCGACCCTACACTGGTAAACACGTCTGCCCCTCATCCATTCATTCATTCATTCATTGACAAGTACCGTTCGTTTGTTAATTAATTAATTAATTCATTCATTCATTCATTCATTCTGGTATACAAATCCTTCATCCATACATTGCTTGATTGATCAATTGATCAATCAATTGATAATTCATTCATTCATTCATTTAAACCCTCTATACTCAGTAAAACAGATGCAAAGTCTGTCTTTCATGCAACCATGCAGTATCATTTCAAGAACAATCCATTGCCATTACTGTCTTGTCAAGTTCAAATAAAAAGAGACACGCTGGTGTCATGCACCGAGAATAGAGTCGACAAGCTATTTTCTGTGCACCACACCGGATATAGCCATTTTCGGGTGTCTGACTCGACCTCCAGTGCCCTGCACCTCCAAAATGATGGTTTCAAATTGGTTTAAATTGGTATAATCATTTTGTTTCATTTTGTATTATCGTTTGCTATTCATCTTTTGTTCTAACCCGTAGCGGCGTAGCACGACTAAATAATGAGCAAATTGATTTGCATTATGTGGGGAACAAAAACAATGACACGTCAAACAGGACCACTGTTGTTGTTGTTGTTGTTTTTTTCCCCCTACACCCAGATCGGTTTAGATGGAATACCAGGCTTTCCTCCGTGGTGGAAAGTCTGGTGACGCCAGGTTACACCAGAGCACAACTGAGTATAGTCTCTCTCGCTCTTACTCTCTCTCTCTCTCTCTCTCTCTCTCTCTCTCTCTCTCTCTCTCTCTCTCTCTCTCTCTCTCTCTCTCTCTCTCTCTCTCTCTCTCTCTCTCTCTCTCTCTCTCTCTCTCTCTCTCTCTCTCTCTCTCTCTCTCTCTCTCTCTCTCTCTCTCACACACACACACACACTGCATACACACACAAAAAGGACCATTTTTCTCACCTTCAGTTCAATGCTTTTCACGTGCACTGACTTCTGGGATTAGTGGGATAGCGGTCTGGTCTCACAGATCATTCAAGACAAAACATCCTTTGTTCCAATTAATTACTGGTCTTGTTCTCCAGGACAATACGGAGAAACAGCTGCTTCAAAGTTCTCAGCAGTCTGATTAAAGAAGACGCAAACAAAGGACTGTTATCTACTGAACTAAAATAAAACAGTTAAAATTGACCCCACGAATCCAAACTTTTTTTCCCCATAATTTAATTAAAACTAAATGTGGGCTGATGTCCAAAAGTGTGAGTCATTTAGTTATTTGTTTTTCCCACAGATGTATTTTGAGATGAGAGTTTGAAAATCCTCGTTAAAAGTTGGAAGCGGATTCTCAGACCACCAGAATTTTGAAAAAGCAAAAAAGGCTATAAACGTGCCCAGACAGGCAATGTACAATTTATAATTAAATGTACCGTTGATAATTTAGGCATTCACCAGACACTCTTATTGTTGATGTCGGCAAGAAACTTCTATAATTGAATGTTTTAATGTTTTCTTTCATGAATGAATGCCTTCATCACACGAGCGCTACAGAAAAGTAGTGAAAATAGCCATGCAATCTACAATCTCACAACGGGTTGCATCACGTGTTCTGAACTTGGAGATAGGCTGTGAGCTTGAAGCTCAGTGTGAACTTGTAGATAGGCTGTGAGCTTGTAGCTCAGTGTGAACTTGTAGATAGGCTGTGAGCTTGTAGCTCAGTGTGAACTTGTAGATAGGCTGTGAGCTTGTAGCTCAGTGTGAACTTGTAGATAGGCTGTGAGCTTGTAGCTCAGTGTGAACTTGTAGATAGGCTGTGAGCTTGTAGCTCAGTGTGAACTTGTAGATAGGCTGTGAGCTTGTAGCTCAGTGTGAACTGGCTTAAGAGCCAATCTTTTGGATGAGGGCTATGTGTAACAGTCTTATCTAGTCTGACACTATACTGACTGCATTCTAACTATTCGCAGCATTGTGCTCTTCCCTCTACTAACTGAAACCAGAAGGAATGCCATATATAACAATCTAGGCATTTACTAAAAAAAGAATCACACCCGTGTGAAGTGAGGGGCGCTAATATATTAAAGTCTAACTCATGTTGCTATGGTTAGATGATGTAATGATGATGCATTTAATGTTTGTGTTAGGGACAAGATGACATACAATTCCCTTCATTGTCAATGGCGTTTTTAAAACAAACATTGAACTAAACGCAAACATTAAACCTTAGGAGGGGCTAGCGCCCCTCAAAAACAGGGATGTGGGCAGGGAAACAAACCTACCTTTTATGATGTCACTGCACATCATGAAGGTACTGAAAAACTCTTTACTACTAAGACCCACCCACCTCAGACATCAGCAACATTATGAAAATTACAAAAATAGAATCACCTGGGTTTAGTGTTCTAGGGTTAAATTCAAGTGGCATAAACAAAGAAAGCAATTAACCCATCTAGTAAATTATCACCATACACAGGGTAAAGTATTCTACAGGTTTTAACAACATCACTCTTTGTATGGACAAAACACCGTTTCAAGTATAATGCTAACTCAGTGGTATGTTCCAATTACATTCCCTCCATATATACAAGGAGCCCTGAGTAACACTATGTGTTTAGCAATTAGTTTTGGACACATGTTTCAAACAACTGTCTGTGTATGTGTGCTATTTGTAACCTGAAGTAGGCCTAATTGACAATGTATTGAAATGTGTAAAATAATTGGTCAGATTGTGAAAACAAACTCAAACTGAATGAATACACACATAGCCTATAGCTACAGTAGCATACAATGTATAGCATTCAAATTATTTGGTGCTGACCATGTGACTATAGCAAAAGGTAATGGTGATTATAGGCCTACTGCAACATACTGTACAATACTGGTAATGAGTAGAATACATATGATAATCAGAAAAGAATAAATATGAAATCATGAGAAATATAATTGAACACTAGGCTATAAAGGTAAAGCGGGAAAGGCAGTCTCATATCTGTCTTTAGGGTAAAGTGGGAAAGGCAGTCTCTGTCTTTAGGTAAAGGATTTAGGATTTAGGTAAAGGCTGTCTCTTCTTGTCTCTCTCGGGTTCACCAGGGGACATTTCTTAGGTTGACCAGTTAGTCTGTCTCTGTTAGGTTCCTCAGGGGACAGTGAGGACTGCAGTCTGGGCCCCCCAGGGCCTCGGGTGCCCACTCAGAAGTCCTATTCGTCCAGTGAAACCCTGAAGGCCTTTGACCAGCACCAGGACCAGACCAGGTGAGAGTCGGTCCACTTACACTTCACCTGTCCACCATAACCTGCAGTAGATACCACTCTACACTTCACCTGTCCACCATAACCTGCAGTAGATACCACTCTACACTTCACCTGTCCACCATAACCTGCAGTAGATACCACTCTACACTTCACCTGTCCACCATAACCTGCAGTAGATACCACTCTACACTTCACCTGTCCACCATAACCTGCAGTAGATACCACTCTACACTTCACCTGTCCACCATAACCTGCAGTAGATAGTGATACTAGGTCCACTCTACACTTCAGCTGTCCACCATAACCTGCAGTAGATACCACTCTACACTTCACCTGTCCACCATAACCTGCAGTAGATACCACTCTACACTTCACCTGTCCACCATAACCTGCAGTAGATACCACTCTACACTTCACCTGTCCACCATAACCTGCAGTAGATACTAGGTCCACTCTACACTTCACCTGTCCACCATAACCTGCAGTAGATACTAGGTCCACTCTACACTTCACCTGTCCACCATAACCTGCAGTAGATACCACTCTACACTTCACCTGTCCACCATAACCTGCAGTAGATACTAGGTCCACTCTACACTTCACCTGTCCACCATAACCTGCAGTAGATACCACTCTACACTTCACCTGTCCACCATAACCTGCAGTAGATACTAGGTCCACTCTACACTTCACCTGTCCACCATAACCTGCAGTAGATACTAGGTCCACTCTACACTTCACCTGTCCACCATAACCTGCAATAGATACCACTCTACACTTCACCTGTCCACCATAACCTGCAGTAGATACCACTCTACACTTCACCTGTCCACCATAACCTGCAGTAGATACCACTCTACACTTCAGCTGTCCACCATAACCTGCAGTAGATACCACTCTACACTTCAGCTGTCCACCATAACCTGCAGTAGATACTAGGTCCACTCTACACTTCACCTGTCCACCATAACCTGCAGTAGATACTAGGTCCACTCTACACTTCACCTGTCCACCATAACCTGCAGTAGATACCACTCTACACTTCAGCTGTCCACCATAACCTGCAGTAGATACTAGGTCCACTCTACACTTCAGCTGTCCACCATAACCTGCAGTAGATACCACTCTACACTTCACCTGTCCACCATAACCTGCAGTAGATACTAGGTCCACTCTACACTTCACCTGTCCACCATAACCTGCAGTAGATACTAGGTCCACTCTACACTTCACCTGTCCACCATAACCTGCAGTAGATACTAGGTCCACTCTACACTTCACCTGTCCACCATAACCTGCAGTAGATACTAGGTCCACTCTACACTTCACCTGTCCACCATAACCTGCAGCAGATACTAGTGACATTTTTGTTTTCCTTAACTGTATCTTTGATGAATAACAGCAGATCTGCTATTGTGTTGTCTGCGGATGTTTCCCCCCAGAATACAGATCTTTATTTTTATTTTTTATAAAATAAAATATTAGCCAGTAGATTTGTGCCATTTTTGAGCATTTATAACAATTTTGAAACCATAACAAAGGAAAACTTTGAAAGAACTAGAAGATATTGAAATGTTTTTAATATAACCTTTTATATTTAATATATTTTCCCGCTTTTTTTAATTAGGGGACCAGGGTTAATCTGATTAACACAAAACCAACCATTGTAGGCTCAGACAACGTGGTCAACATGAGCAGTAACAAGACAAGATGTCAGACTAGGCCAGCAAAGCCAACATGCTTTGCTGTAATAACACCACTTTAGAGCCATTAATAACACCACTTTGAGCACATGTTGGCTCAGCTGTGGCTTGGCTCAAATAGCTGTTGGAAATCCATAAACAACAGTTCTGTTGTTTGTCTCCTTGTCAGTTGGATAAGCACCATATTTAAGTCATCAGACATGCTAGTTCTGTCTGCCAGCAGATGTCAAATGGAGGATCACTAAACCACAAATAACTTTGAGACCGAAACTGAACACTAGTGACAACTAAATGATGGTAGCTGTTCAAGATTGCTTTATTTGTCTTGTTTCCTTCTGCAAGCAGCGTCAGAAAAAAGAAAAGTCAATTATTTATATATATATACACTTATGACTTTATGTTTCTTCTAGAGACAGCATACAATAGTGCTATATCAATAAAGCTATATCAATCTAAATGCATGAATCCTAAAACTAAAATAATTCATGTCATAAAAAGTAAGCATACATTGAACACTTACTGTACGCCCAATTTTTGAAAAAATGAATTCTGAAATGGACTATTCAGAATGAATAATTTTACACGTGTACATGATGCCAGTAACGTCGTACATTTAATCAACTAAAATGTGGAATACAGGCCTTGTACTTGCGACAGATAATTTATAGGCTATTAGAATTTAAGCATTTAGTAGACGCTGTTAATCCAGAGCGATTTACAGTAAACAAGAACAATATTAACACATGGTAATATATCAAATGCATAGAAATCGTCACCTATAGGATGATGGGTAAACCAAAGACCCATCATCCATCAACAGTAGAACAGCCGTACATTGTGGTACAGTTGGAACTTTTACCTACTTCAAATGAATAAATACAAATCTGAGTACTTTTTCCAGCACTGTGTACTTATGGTTTGACTGTTGTTGTTGCTAGGCTACTGTACGGGACAACCAGAGGACATAAGGACATGGTGCACCGTGAACAGGAAAACTATACCAGACATGGTGAGTTAGCACACGCACGCACGAGGTCTTGCGTTTGTGCGCTGTGTGAGTATGTCTGTCTGAGCATGACCCATTGACCCCTGGCTGCAGCTGATGCTGATTGGGGTCAGAGGCTAGGGAGGAGGGCTTTCACAATCTTTACGAGAGAGTTCTCTCTGTCTCACCCGGAAGGACATCTGCTACACGTATAGGCCCACAGTTAAGCACTCATACGCAGAGAGTACAGTGCAGTATAAAAGTACAGTTGCACCGCTCAGTTCACATGAGTGTACAGTACACCCATGTGAACTTCTGTCCTGTTTACCTCAAATGATTCCATGTCATGTCACACACACACACACACACACACACACACACACACACACACGTGCGCGCAATAAACAAGATAAGTGTACCATCAGAAACTCTCCTCCAAACAGCACTCCAAACAGCACTCACTGACTGACTCACCACTGACTCTAGTCTGTCCTATCAGTGCATGCACGCGCACACACACACGCACACTGCACACTGCAGGATTCAGATAGTGAGTTGTCCAAGACCAGATCTTCAAAGACAAACATCTAAAGCTAGACTATCTTTAAGTGCAGTCCAGTATGTTTGTAATGGAGCTCTAGCTCTGCACGTTGTTTACATACTTGCACTGTCGTATCTGCTTTTCTGCACTTCCTGGAATTGAGTTAGATCTTTCATCCAACGCTTTCCAGGCCAAGGACCCCTTCGCTTATGTTGCAGATTAGCCTTTCAATAGATTTCATAGCTTCAAAGACGCGTAGTGTCGTGTTGGATTCATGTCTACGTAGGTTAGACGTGACCTTTAACACGATCTAAATGTCTCGATAGAAGAGCAGGAAGACAAAATACAGCCGTCCCAATTGTGATTATATTTACGTACTCTACCATACAGATTTGACACAAATGCATTTTATTCATAAGAAAAAGTTACATATAGTGCAACTTAAGTAAATAAAGTCTTATTGCTTCTTCCACCAATGTCTACACACTTTATGATGAACCAACCAACTGCATAGGGAGTAAACATGCCCTTTCTATTCCATTCTGTCTCTGCTCTCTTTCCCCCGAAGCAATGGTCAGTTATAATTACACTTAACACTTCCTATTAAGAAACACAATAATTATACTTACTATTTAAATGCTATAATAGTTGGCTCGCGGCCTCTTCTCTGAAATGAGCGTAATCTAATTCACTGAGCTGTAATCACCATAATAGTCTTTAAAGATAAGAATTATATGCATTAATAAGTTGTAATCAATTCAGATAATTGTGTAGAATTGTATAATTATCAGTGTTTTATTACAGGGCCCAAAGCGATCTTCAAATGGTCTTGAATGAACTTCTAAAGGCAGTATAGCTACGGTTCATGATTCATTGTTTTATTTTTCTCCCCACACGTTTCACACGTTAAAATGTATTCTGTATTTGTTTCATTCTTATTTTGAACATTCTGAACTTTACAGCAACGAGTGCATTCAAGGCTGCTACTCTTGGCTATATTCTTAGTAATTATTGATTACTTTTTCAATGAATCAAATAATCAAGAAGCTAATTTTCTTTGATAATTAGTTTCATTTCCATATACTGTATATCAGACTAGAGTTGGCCCCTAGAGCTCATAAGTAGGAACCAGTTTAGAGAGCTCAACTGTCTCTCTCTCTCTCTCTCTCTCTCTCTCTCTCTCTCTCTGTCTCTCTCTGTCTCTCTCTCTCTCTCTCTCTCTCTCTCTCTCTCTCTCTCTCTCTCTCTCTCTCTCTCTCTCTCTCTCTCTCTCTCTCTCTCTCTTGCATGCGCGCTCGTGCGTGCCGGCATGCTCACACCACACAAGAAAAAAAGCCAAAGTTTCCAACATGGGAAGATGAGAAGAGAAATATTCTCCCCCAGTTGCTTGTTCTGGCTCCTCCACAAAAACCCTGAAGGTCATTTATATTATTATCTCTGTCGGGTGGAGACCTCATATGTTCAGAACTTTTCAGGATCAAAAGTAGGATATCTACAAGCTCACTTTGTGTTCCGAGCTTAAATGACCACTTCACCTCTTTTCAACCTATCTTCATATACTAGGTCCTCACAATTTTTTTCCTACTCTGTCTGTGTTCATAGGAGGGCTGTGGGCAGTTCAGAAACTCGTCCACCAGTGACATCGATGGGGAATCCAAGCTAATAGAAACGGCAGGCTTTCTATTCCTGAAAAGTTGCAATGCAAAAATGGAAGCCATCGTTCTCACGATAATGAAAATCTCAATGTTTTTGTAAAACAATATTGTTTAAAAAAGATCTGCCTAACGATGATGTCACTGGTGGACGGGTTTCTGAACTGCCCGCAGCCTCCTATGAGACACAGACTGAGTAGGAAAAAAAGATTATTAGTGAGGACCTACCGTATGAAGATAGGTTGAAAAGTGGTGATCCTTTAAAGCTACCATGGTTGCTTTTGTGTTACTTGATCTGACTCGATCAAGTAGGGCGTTAAACTTACGAACAAAACGACACAAAAAAAATAAAATATATATATATATATATCGGAGATAGGAGGTTTCTGCCCGACAACAACAATATTATCTTATCACATATAACACTGGAAGGATTTAAGTGGATGAGAACCTGAATGCTTCCAGCGTCGTAACTCAGAGCACATCGCTGGTTCTGCTCCCAACACTCCTAAACGGGATGGCTCTGGGAGTACTTGTTGTCAAGGATGATTGAAGGTCCTTGATGGTTAGAAAAATGTTCTCGTCAGCGACGAAGAGTGTGTTCATTCACACACATTCCGATCCCAGGATTTTCGCTATAGCTAAAGCAGAGTAAACATGCACTTTACTACAAGCAAGGTATAGTCACATAAGTAGAGTGTAGAGAAAACAATGTAGTGCCAGGTAAACAATGAGCCGAGCATACAGTAAATAACTCTGTAACTATACTGTAGCATTCTGTGCATTTGTGCTCAACCAAAACAAATCTATGAAACATAAAAGCATCGAAACAAATGACCAAGATAATAGCGGCATTGTAAACTAGCTAGGGCGTTTTAGATGGAGTCTGAAGAGATGGAAATTGGTAGTGAGTCTCCTTCTTCTTTGTGGAGTTTTATGGCGGTTGGCATACTTATTATTACCGCAGTGAGTCTGCACACAGTTCCGACGGCAGTGGGGAGTTTATTCGTCAGTTTTGGAGCCAGGAGTGAGACGAGTCTGGGACGTGTGGAGCATAGCCCAGGGAGTTTTAGGGAACGCAATAGTTTCTGGGATGTTTTAAGTAAGTGGACGTGGGAAGCATTGTCCACGGTGTTTTAAAGGGTTGTAGGAGAGTTGAGTCATGTCTTGAAGGTATGTTGGTGCCACACTCTTGGTCGTCTTGTAGACCAACACATGTTTTTGCTACTGGGTGCAGGCAGCAACCGGTAGCCAATGAAAGGCGGGGAGACATTTGAACATTCTGGCTGCATGGATGAAGACCAGAATTTATGCTCCATGCATCATATGGCAGGAAATACTCAAGTAAAGTGAAACAAATATCAGAATTGTATTCAAGTACAGAAGCGCTGACTATGCATAAGGCTTTATGTGTGCAGTGGGCGGAATATGTCATATTTTGGATGGGGCTCATCGGTTCTGATCTCTTGCAGACTGTGTGTGAGACACTGATATCGACGCAGATTTATTCCACTTGGGCTGTACAGCGTGAGTGAGCTGTCACTGTACGGGATTATAGGAACCAAACTTGTGAGGGAATTCTGACAATATAAGCTTCAATTCCACTTCACACTGCCTGCAAATACAAAGACCATGTTATTTTGTTGCCGTTGGGCAGCTCCATGTTCTAACATTTTGTGGGTTTTTTTTGTAAATTTACGCTCTACTTGATCATACAGTACTACAGTGTCACACAAAACATCAAAAGTAGCAGATCTGCAAGCTGGGATGTGCCACATTTCAAGCTAGCTAGTCAATTTGCTACCTTCGCTATTTATGAATTTGAATCAGGAAAAGTGATACGTTTATGGACATATGCGGTTTCCACCCGACAGACAGACAGCCAGACAGCCAGACAGACAGACAGACAGACAGACAGACAGACAGACAGACAGACAGACAGACAGACAGACAGACAGACAGACAGACAGACAGACAGACAGACAGACAGACAGACAGACAGAAGTGAGTAGATGTATGTGTGTCGGAAATAGCACAATCATTTTTGATTTATTCAAGAAAAATGGACGACAAAGGCTGAGCATTAAAACAGAAGGCCCACTTAATTATGAAGTATTTTCCCCATAGTTTTTTCAGCTCCAATTAACACAATGCTAATATTTTAGAAAGGGAAAAATCCATAGTAAGTCAATTATCTTATCGCCTTGGTTTTCAACGTGCGCCTAATTGGAGCTCATTTAAAATTAATATAACTTTTAATTGAACAGCACCACTCGTTATCTCCCATTGTTAATTAAAGGGGACGGCATTGTGATTCCCCCTCCCTCCCGTTTCTTCTCTCTTTTGTTCTGATGAAAGATGGAGAGATTTGCGGTGACAATTTGTTTGTCTAATTTTTTTAAATGTAGGCCAATAATGTTCCGGTCTCCCTTTTCAAAGCTGACTCAGTCCTAGTGAATGATTTTGTCCCATTCATGATGAAAATCATCTCTGTCGGGTGGAAACCTCATGTCTCCAAAACGGTTACTTTTCAGGATACAAATTCAAAAGCATCAGAATTAGCAGATCTGCAGAAGTTTAAGGCCCAGGCTACACGTATATGGATCTTTTGCTAAACGAACATTGTTTCGAGCGTTTGGGCCTTTCAGCCACACGCAAACGGCCTTTTCTTATTAGCGGATATCATTTTTACTATAATTAGGTGAGAAATGCAGCTTGTGCCTGCATGGAAACGTAACTACATGGAAACTACAATTGTTCATGTTTATATATCACTGTTAACAACTGTAAAACTTACCATATGTTGCATCAACTGCAGCGAGCAAAAGCTCTGCTCTGCTGCATCCAATAATAAATATATCAGCCTACTAGTCCTGTGCGGACTGGTGATTTCATTTGTATTGGTGCCGACTGTGAAGCTTGAACAATAGGTTAATTGCGGACTGCTACGTAGCTACAGATAAACTGTGGATATTAACCTACCAATAAGGACCCAGGCCAAATGCCATTGCAGTAGGCTACACCTGCAACAACAAGTCTATGCGTGGTGTGTGCATAGCCATGTGCAACTATATTCTCGTGCTGTATTTTGATCTCCATTTCATGGTCATTGAGGGGAGAGAGAGGAGGGATGCAGAGAGAGAGAGATGTGAATGGTGAGAAGAAAGTATGCACATTCAGGTTCAGGTTTATTTGTCATGTGCATAGATACAGAGTATAAATACAATGAATTTTGTTTTGCTCAGAGCACTCTCAGTCTTACATACAGAGGACATAAACAGCATCTAAGTGCAAGAAAAGACAAAAAACAGGAAAAGAAAAGTGCAAGTGAAGTGACAAAAAGTGCAATACATTTCAAGGTCAGCTGTTCAGCAGCCTGACTGCCTGGGGGTAGAAACTGTTACTGAGACGGGTGGTACGAGATTTGATGCTCTGGTAGCGCTTTTTGGGAGGGAATAGTTTGAACAGGGTATTTGCGGGGTGGCTGGTGTGGGCTTTTTTCATACAGCGAGTGGTGTAGATGTTATGGAGACTGGGTAGTTCTGTGCTGCCGATAATTTTAGCTGCTGTTTTAACGGTCCTCTTCAGTCCTGAGCAGTCGTGTTACCGTACCACACTGTGATACAGCCAGTTAAGACACTTTCAATTATACAGCGATAAAAGTTCACTAGTCCTTTTGTACTTAAGCCACATTTTTTAAGGCGCCTCAGAAAGTACAGTCGCTGCTGCGCCTTCTTGAGGATGTACTCGTTGTTCGAGTGAGAATTGTGGATGAGCATCTCTCTCCTATGCGTACATACTGGGGCCTGCCTGTCACAAAATCAAATAGCCAGTTACAGATGGAGCTGCCCACACCAAGGCCACTGAGTTTCAACACTCATTTAGATGGTACAATAGTGTTAAATGCGGAACTATAGTCTATGAACAGTAGTCTGACATAAGAGCCTTTCTTTTCTAGATGTACCAGGGCAGTGTGTAAAGCAAGAGAGATTGCGTCATCCACAGATCTATTTGAACAGTAAGCAAACTGTAAAGGATCAATACTAGCAGGAATGATGCTCTTGATATAAGAGAGAACCATTTTCTCCAGGCATTTCATGAGAACAGAAGTCAAGGCAACAGGTCGATAATCGTTGACGTGCACATATATGGCTCTCTCCTGTTTAGGTAATAAAGGGCGCACCCTTGACTGCATTTGTCACTGTGCATGCCGACAATGTGCACGTGTGAACTTTTATTAGCCTACATTATAACATGACATTTATTATACACCTCGAAAATATAGCCACTCTACAAGCTGGTGGTTGTGGACACTTCTGTAGGTCTGACTCTGCTATTATTTTTTGTGCAGGACTTGCCAAGTCGCCAGAGCAATGGTAAAGTGTCTATCATTTTTAAGAGTCGGGATTTGGAGATTTACGCACATTGTGACATGCTGACAGACATGAAAGAAACATGTTCCACTTCCACTCACAATTTAGGTGGCTTTTAAAATGCGGTACTTATTCCTTCATTAAAAAATATGATTGGCACCTCATAAGTGTAAATATAAAATCAAATATAATATAGCCTACAATTTAAACCTGCTACTGCGGTGATTTTATCCTGTGTTCAATGCGTTTCTGCGTTTGTGTGTGGATATCTCTGTCGTATGGGCAGGGATTTTTTCTAAAAATATCCGTTTTTCAAAAGATCCATATACGTGTAGCCTGGGCCTAAATGTTTGATGATGAACAGTGATGATGAAATTGCCATTTTCAATTTTTCATTCATTCAGACATTCAGACATTCGCTGAATTTTAATATGATAGACCGGTGACGTTAAAATAGGTGATGTTGAGTAGAGGCTACTGCACTATACAATGTATACAAAATTATATATGAGGCTACTACACTATGCAATACACATTAAAATATATATGAGGCTACTCCACTATGCAATACACATTAAAATATATATATGTATATATGAGGCCCTGGAGTGGCCATGGGAAGAAAGTTATCTTGTTTATTTAAAAAATGTAAATTAATAATTTTATAACTTTTACAACAAACAAATGTAAGAAATTCCATCAATCAATCAATCAATCAATCAATCAATCAATCAATCAATCAATCAATCAAACAATCAATCAATCAATCAATCAATAATAATAATAATAATAATAATAATAATAATAATAATAATGGGCTACTGTATAACGTTGCTGTCAGTCAGAAACCTATCTCTTTTTCAATCATTTTTTTAATGTATGCCCTATTTTGTCATTCACACTAAAGTTGGGTTAGCGTTATGCTGGTCCCCAGACACCACTGTGAGAAGCGATATACTTTAGGAAGCGTCACGCTCTAATGCAAAGTGATAGAGCATGGCATTCCACTGAGGACCCTCTGGTTGGCCTGGAAACACATCTAAACAACAATATAACACCAGGGTTTTTATACTTAACTAAGATGAATGGCATAACGAAAAGTTAAATAAAAATAGCAATTTTTGTTTACTGAAATAAAATAAATAAAATGTGGCTTTACAAAAAAACGCTAACTAATTATTTACAAGAAACTAAAACTAGCCAGAAATCATAGAGAAGATATCCTTAGTTTTGTCTCTGTCGAAAATGTACAACATGGCATGGCATTGTGATTGTGTAGTTTCTGACATTATTAAATATCGCCCCTTTCTAACAATTATAAATCAATAAATCTATTAATAAATACAATTAATAGAAACAAAACTAAAACGAATACTTTTGGAAAAAATAAAATACAAGCTAACCTACTTCACAAACAAATCATAAATGAATTAGAAAAACATGCAGTAATCCTGGTCTCTAAACTGCCTCCCCCTGGCCAGCCAGGGCGCCTGATGGAGGGGAAAGGAACTGGTTGGAATAACGTGTTCCTTCCACGCTCTACATCCAACCAGGGCAACTCCCCCCTGTCAGGTGTAAAGGAGCAACTTGGGACACTCAGGCATGAAGGAAGCATGAGTTCAAGTCCGTTGCTCTCCCCATGTCCCCCATATATGGGGACTAGGTTGGCGGAGGGTGTGTAGAGCCCAGGATCACATTAGATAATTGACACAGGGGTGAAAAATAAGGGGTTACAAAATCGTGTGATGAAAATTATATATATATAAAAAAAATTGAATAACAAACAATAAAATAAAAAGTCACACCCATAGTACTCAAAACTGCCCATTCATTATCAATAGCATTTAATGTTTGTGTTGGGACAAACACTCAAAATTGGCCATTCATTATCAATGGCAGGTAATGTTGTAAGTTTAAGTTTACACGCACCCTTAAAGCTGGACATAGGAGGAGCTAGCACCCCCTTACAAATATAAACAAATGACCAATGCAATACTATAAGAACCTTGATAAACAGCTGCGTGTATCACATGGCAACTAAAAGCTACCACAATCATATTAAGAGGAAATAGTCATTTATTTGATTTATTGCTATTATTTTAACTTAAAGGGGATATACTGTATATTCGGATCTAATGAATATCAAATTATTAAGCCTCTAAAAACTGTCTGGGGTGAAACACAAAATACTGAGTTGACAGTTAAAGCAGTGTTTTAAAGTGAAATACCAAGTGATAAGAAATCTTCTACACAGGCTAAAAACACAATTAAACAAAATAACACAGAAGGGGTATAGTTATGTTAATAGCAATTCAGCAGAATAGAAACAACTAAACCACTTTAATGATAACATTATCCTAATTAGAAGTGATACTCTTAAAATAATCAGACTCAATCTTAGCAATCACTTTAAACTGAATGGAAAACAATAGCTGCACTCTTTAAAGAGACTCGTTAGTGGACAATTCACTCAAAAACAAAACAAGGGGAAATATACGAGTTCAACCAATATCTTATTAAGAGTTTGTTTTCAATTGCCCCAATGCCCCAATGGTGTTTATGTTTGGATTCTCAGTCCAAACTTTCTTTGGCCTATCTTTCAACATTTCATATACGGATATTGGCTTCCCTGATTGGCTAACCCAAACAACAAACCAACAACAATCGGCTTTGTGGGTTGGTCAAGCTTTGCTTGCGGTTTGTGCCACAGCATCAATATATGTACTAGCATAATAAAACTCTTTTCTTTCAAAGAGTGAAATAGATAGCCACCCGAGGCTATCACGGAAGCATGTCACGGTAGAGTAGAGCGGAAATTATTCTTAGAGCATCAACAGCCAATCAGGGACCACCGAGGACAGACCAGTCCATACATACCATACATACTGTACGCCGCCGGCCACAGTACCCGTGCGTAATAATTCAAAAGTTTTCAAAACGATTAAAAAAGTCCTGGCTATTCCTGAAGGAGACCAAAAAAAATATATATATTAAAGAACAGCGACGATAGCATAAATTAATGCAAATTAAATTAAATAAACAATCACACAAATCTATCATGTGGATCTCATCAGGGCTATATAGGTTTCAGCTCGATCTAAGAATAAGTGACTCCATTATTATGACAATTAACGTTAGGCCTAATTATTTCTAAAAGTATATGAAATAGTGGACAATAACAGTGGAGGTACATGTGTGGCGGCCTATACAACGTTTGTTACCGATCGGTCCACCTTTGAACATGCACGCACAGACCCTCCCATCGACAGCTTAGCAAGACTATAAATCTGGAAGCGTGAATCTGAAGATCCACGTGATCCAATCTCTTCTTTGGACCAACCCTCCTATAGATGGCTATAGCCTCCTGTATGGCAGTGGTTCCTAATGGGAGTTACGATGACCCATTTGGTTCCATTTGTACACTCTCAGATTAACAGACGTTTTTAACGGTCCATTTGGAACGACTATAGGAATCGTTAAAGGGAACCTTTGAGGAACCGAAATGGTTAAAATCCTCAAGGATCCCAAGTCTCTCTAGTCTAAAAGTCCCAGGAAGGTTTATTTTTTGCTGGCACGCTCAGGGCACAACGCTAGCTGCTAATAGCCTAATAATGTCTTAATGTCCCTGTATTAATAGCTCTTATCTGCGTGGGAGTCAGACACTGATAAATTATTGCTTATTATTATAAGCAGTGAGTATTAGTTGGATGCGGACCACGTAGCTTCTCTCTCAATCACTGTCTCGCTTGCTCGCACACACGCACGCACACATTACACACACACACACACACACACACACACACACACACACTGCAAAACAACATAATCACGGTTGCACATAACAACTATTCTGACCACGCATGCGTTGATGTGCACTTGTCTATCCGTCTGTCTGTCTGTCTGTCTCCCTCAGGTCAGAACTTCAGCCTGCGTCAGCTGGGTATATGTGAGCCGGCGGCGCGGCGCGGCCTGGCGTTCTGCCAGGACATGGGCCTGCCGCACCGCGGCTACTCGGTGGGCACGGCGGGAGGCCACCACAACCACCAGGACCACCACCTGGTGGACGGCGGCGACGTGGTGGGAGGGGCCGTGATGTCGCCGGAGCGCGCCATGCGCCTGTGGGGGCGGGGCGGCGGCCACGGGGGCGGCGGCGGCGGCCTGGGGAAGTCGCCCGGACGCAGCTCGTGTCTGTCCAGCCGCTCCAACTCAGCGCTGACCCTCACCGACACGGAGCACGAGAACAAGTCGGACAGCGACAACGGTAGGAGGGTGACGCCATCTCTGTCTCCACGTTTTCTTCATTTCTATGCAGTTCTCTTTCCTCTTTTCTAGGTATAGTGTGTGAGCAGTGAGCGCGCAAGCACACACGCACGCACGCACACACGCACGCACACACACACGTGGGGTGGGCGCCAACTTCTTTTGGTGAGTCATGTCGCTCACCCTCT
Source organism: Protomyctophum bolini (assembly GCF_963924005.1). NCBI lineage: Eukaryota > Metazoa > Chordata > Actinopteri > Myctophiformes > Myctophidae > Protomyctophum > Protomyctophum bolini. The sequence goes on from NC_137864.1 coordinate 11,338,247, forward strand.
GTTGCTGTTCATGCTTTCTCTTTGACCTCTTTCATGATTTCTTTGATGTTTTCCTTCCTCCTTTCTAGGTTCAACACGCACGAACGAGCGCAAGCACACACACACACACACACACACACACACACACACACACACACACACACGCACGCGCGCAAGCACTCGCACTCTGTGGTATTGTGTTCTATTGTATCTCATGTCTTTTATTTAAGAAATTTCCCCTCTGGGAAATTTAATCTCAAGCCCAAAGGCAAGTCTCTCCTCTCCTCTCCTCTCCTCTCCTCTCCTCTCCTCTCCTCTCCTCTCCTCTCCTCTCCTCTCCTCTCCTCTCCTCTCCTCTCCTCTCCTCTCCTCTCCTCTCCTCTCCTCTCCTCTCCTCTCCTCTCCTCTCCTCCTGGTCATTAGACAGTGGAGTGGAGCATACATGCATGTATGTATGTCCCTGTTGGCCGTGTCTTCCCTGAGCCACCTGACTATTAGCTCTTGTGTTTAGTGTTAAATGGATGGCCCACATTCTCTGCAGCCAAGCGTTCATCTTAACACCAGCCTGCAAGACAGCTTGGATAAATGACCCTCACATGCTCGCTTGCATGCTCACACACACAAGCACACAATAATGTGCTCTCACCTATACTGTACTACGCGGACAACAGTGCATACGTATATTTTAATGGAGGTTTTGAGACGTGAACGCACTAGGATGTTGTATGTGCAGTCTGTATGCACAAATACTCACATACGAAGTACAGTCGTTTAACGTTACACAAACGAATATCGTCGCTGTCAGCTGGGAACTGTGTCCAATGTAGTTATTATTTAGTCCCAAGGTCTTGTTAATACTTGTTAACACACTTAAGCACTTTCAGTGTCAACGTGTCACACTGTGACGTGCATTGACTTGATCATACTCGTACTCGCATGATCAGTATAAGGCATCAATTTACAGAGAAATCTCTCATGCGGAGAGACCAGGTTTCTGGAACGGCGATATGCCACTAATGAATATAATTAATTATCACAGTTTAGCGGAGGAGCAGAGAGAGAGAGAGAGAGCACTTGAGAGACTATTCATTATTCTCTTTGTAGCTCTCCCAGGCAGGTGCAGTTTTCACCATTAATACAGGAATGAAGTTTGACTCAAGCTAGAATAAAACACCAGAGAGAGAGAAGTATTTCAAAGAAAGTACATGAATCAAAGTGACCGTATTCATCACATTTCACAGGTCTGTGCATGGGTGTAGGCCCTATACCACTGTGACACCCCTAGGTTTCCAGGGGGAATTATTTGTTGGGTGCACAGCAGACCATGGCGGTGTCCGTTGGTTCTCTCCAGACCGAAACAGAACAAGCAGAATGAGTTGATCCCTGTCTAGACAGACAGAACTGGCTCTGTCTGTGTGGGTGGTGATGCATATATTAGTGTTTAGTTTTATTTATACAGGTGAGATCTCAGTGAGGTGCTAGACCTCAATGAGCAGCAGTACACAAGGTCGCACCAGGCAGAGCCAAGGTCCACCGGCAGACCATAGTGCCTAGTCTAGTGTCACAATGACAGGCTGTACCAGAACAATAGTTATTGAAGACATTATGGGCTGTGTCTTAAGTACCAGGTCTTATTACTTAACTTAAGACCTGGAGGCGTGGTAAATGCTCTTTGGCCACTCAGAATAGCCAAATGGCATTGATCACGCCTCCAGGTCTTTAGTTAAGCAATAAGACCTGGTACTTAAGACACGCAAAATACAGCCCATTGACTCTTATAACGTGCAAAATATCCAACAGGTTAAAGATAAAAGATGAACAACATAAAGCGAAAGTGAAGGCCAGATATAAAGACAAACATGATAACAATATGATAGACACATTTCTTCCCCAGCAAACAAACAAACAAACACCCACACACGCGCGCACACACGCACATGCACACACACACACACACACACACACACACACACACACACACACACACACACACACATTTCCATCAAGCGACGCTGCACTGTAATTAAGGTTAAAATGCTGACGCTGTGCATTATGATTCTATATGAAGTTAGTTAATGTTGTTCTATTAAGTGTCATTATGAGCTGTACGTCAGGGACACACGTCTACTGGCTCTGAAAGTGACTAGTCGTCAACTTTTATAAGCCTTAATTCAATTACTACTCTGCAGCTGGATGTGTAGTAGCCTATATGTATTTATTTGCGTGCGTGCGTGCTTGCGTGCGTGCGTGCAAGGCAGGGTTGGCTTCAATCAGGTCCTCACAGGGAAAATGAACTATTTGCATTTTACAGTGAAGGTTTTCAGTAATGTTTTGTATATACAGTATGATATATACAGTATGATGAGAGCAGTATTAGCTCTGGCATCATAATCGTCTGCAACATGAAGTGTTTTGCCGTGCTGTACATGAACTTGTGTCATTTAAAACTTCGCTTTACGTCGCTTTTCGGGCTGCTTTGAGTGCGTTCTCTTGGCAGGTGTTCAGTTGATTGCTTGTGAGAAGCATGTTTTTTGTTAGTTGTTTTTATATCGGTCTCTGACTCACGAAAATGCTTTATTCTTGTCTTCATCAAACGACTGAGTATTTAAGGGCTTAAGCATTAAGCGCAGTATAGCCTACTAAATAAATGTAGGCTAGTAAATGTTCTTAAGTTACTTTGGGCCAGTGCTTTAGTGTGAAAGGTGTGCATGTGTGCGTGTGTGTACACAGCAGCTGGATGGCCTGTGCGTCTCTGTGAATGGAGGACAATACATCTACCCTGCATGGACCTTTACCCCTATTGTCTTATGGTCCTTATTATCCTCCCTCTAGATTACCTCACCTTAACTGTGTGTGGGAATAAGAAAAGTGTGTGTGTGTGTGTGTGTGTGTGTGTGTGTGTGTGTGTGTGTGTGTGTGTGTGTGTGTGTGTGTGTGTGTGTGTGTGTGTGTGTGTGTGTGTGTGTGTGTGTGTGTGTGTGTGTGTGTGTGTGTGTGTGTGTGTGTGTGTGTGTGTGCGTGCGTGTGTGTGCGTCCATGCGTGCACCAGAATGAATGATAGGTTTGAAATATAGTGTAAGTAGTTTTAGACTTAGAAATTGACACATTTCACTTTTTTTTTTTAAGTTTGACTTTGTCAGGGTTAGAGTGAGAGAGTCAGGACAGATAACGTTGCAGGATTTGAACCTGCGACTCGCTGTCAGGTATCAGAACCTACTTTTTCATTTATTTTTATATAACCAGCGAGCATGTTTCCTTGCGTGCGTGAGGCGTGATTATGAATCCCACCGTAGCTCTAGGATAGAGCCGTCTGATTGAGGTTACTGAGGTTAGGGTTAAGGTTAGGTTTATGTTTCTTGGTTAGGATTAGGCATAGTTTCACTGAGGTTATAGGTTTAGGGTTAGATTTAGGCACAACGAGAACTGTCAATCACAGCGACTATTGGCCAATCACAGCGACTACTGGACTAGCGGCTTCTATCCTAGAGCTGCGGTGGGATCCATAATGCGTGCGTGAGGGCGAGTGCCCCACTATTGCCAGCGATCGGGCACGTGCATTCTAGCATGCGTCCAGCGCGGTAAACCTAGCATGGTGTCTCTGTAGCCCGTAGCCTTTGTTGGCTCCGAGGGAAGTATAGAAAGAGAGCGCACAATGGAGAGAATAGAGAAGAGGAGAAGAGGGCAGAACAGTGGAAGGGGATCACAGAGAGGAGAGGAAGAATAGATGAATGGCGGAGGAGAGAGTGAACGGGAAACTAAACGAGTGTGAGAGAAATCTCCTGGCGTTGGTTTTGGTCTCCGGAGAGGAAACCGTACACCCCAAACGTCTGGCTGCATCCCCTGCGTGTGTGTGTGTGTGTGTGTGTGTGTGTGTTACTATACTTGTGAGGATATCAAAGGTTCATGGTGACAATCTTCAAATTACAATTATTTTCTTTTTTTATTTTTAACCCTAACTCCAAATTTGGACTTATTCTTAGTTGTGTAGCAGAACTAACATATTTGTTAACCACACACACACACACACACACACACACACACACACACACACACACACCCACCCATTGTCTTAGTGTCGGTACCCAAGGGTGCCCATGCAGCTGCCGTTGGGCGCAGACACCGGATAGCGGTGACCTCAGAGGGAGAATGGAGAGAGTGAGGAACGGAGGACAGAGGATTGCGTGATGGCTGCAGATCCATGAGAGCATCATTAAAACCATAACCGAGTATGCCACGTTGACCTTCCTGACCACGCCGTTTTCATGTCAAGGACCCCCAAATTGACACTAATTAGCCCGCGGACCACGATATGCCAGGGACCCCCTTATAAGACAAGATTTTTACGGCTCTATCAGTGATTCTCAACCCCTTTAATTAGGCTACGGACCCCCATTTAACTGTATTTCTATCTCTGAGACCCCAATTTATAATTTAAAATAAATGTTAATTTTACTCTGAGAGTGTACAAATGGAACCAAATGGACCAACCAAATGGACTAACGGGTCCATTTGTACACTCTCAGAGTTACAGACCCATAAGGGTTCTAAACTATGATTTAGCTGGGGACCCCCTGGAACTCCCTCAAGGACCCCTGGGGGTCCCCGGACCCCACTTTGGGAACCACTGTGTTAAACCGTGAAGTGTTTTTGGTGTTTTTCAGTAGTAGCAATAGGAGTGGCAGCAGACCTGCGTTTTTGGGGAGTTTTGATGGTGCTCACAAATAGAGATATAATCGGTAACGTAACGGAATCGGTCATATCGGCCAAACAAATGCCATATCTGTATCGGATCAGCCTAAAAATAATCCTGATTATTCTCTCCGATATACGCAATATTAATGTAACCGCCAATGGCTTTGTACTCCTTCAGTAGTGAAAAAGAGTATATGCTATTTATTGATTGATTGAATACTTTTTAACTTTTAAGTCCCATAGGACCTATACAGTATGCTTGTTTGCATTGTGGTCCTCTGTATAATATCGGAAAAAACCATTCAAAGCTTTTATAGACCAACAGTAGTATTTTGGAATAAATTATTGGACAGTGTTGGGATTTTCCTGGTGGTATTACTATTATTATTATTATTATTATTATTATTATTATTGTTATGCAGTGTTCCGGGAGTTTTTAGGGAGACCTGTAAAGACACAACAGTACTCTATTCTACAATATAGAAATACTCTGTCACAAGTAAAAAGTATATTCAAATGTTTGCTTAGTCAAAGTACAAAGGCATTGGCATCAACATAAACTTAAAACAGCTAAAGTAAAAGTAGAAAACTGTTACTTTTCGGAACTCAAATTAAAAGATAGCAAAAGTAGGCTACCAGATCGGCACGCTCAAAACAGATTTGCTACTGTTTTGTGTGACACTGTAGCGTGATCAATAGGGTGTTAAGTTACGGGGGGAAAACACAAAAAGTGTGTAGATAAGAGGTTTCTTCAAGCCCGACAGCAACGAGTCTAGTTATGTTAACCCCACTGAGGATAATTAAAACAAAAAGGGAATGTGCAGTGTTGACATACGTGACCTCAACGCCATGCTTTAAAGTTTAAACAATAACACGAGACAGTGATGAATACAGACACTGTCTAACGTGAGAATTAATATAACGTTCCAACTGTGAATGTGTTTTCTGATGAATATTTATGGTCTTCGTGTTTGTTTTGTCGTATAATTAAACGTTAGCGTGGAAATGTGGTGACAAGGGCCACGATGATTGGAATCTCCAGAGTATCTCTATCGGCACAGAACCAATTAAAATTACATTTAAAAAACATAATGGTATAAATGTCTGTCAGAGGGCGGGACAGACAGACAGACAGACAGACAGACAGACAGACAGACAGACAGACAGACAGACAGACAGACAGACAGACAGACAGACAGACAGACAGACGCGTCTTTCTAACAAGATTACTTCACTATACGTGTCAACAATGCACTTAATCTGTTGAGCATCTCTAAGCCTCTTAGCGCTGCAACCTTAGCTGTTAAACACCCACCATGCACGCACACGCACACACACACACACACACACACACACACACACACACACACACACACACACACACACACACACAGACACACACGCACGCATGCACACACACACTCACACGAACATCGGACACTATACTGTACCAGAGACATACTTGAAATTCAAGACATGTACACTATATGAGAAAACAGATCTGAATGATCAATCTCATGACGAATCTCCATGATAAGTCATTGTTTACATTTAGTTGCTGTCCGTTTCTACATACGTTAACGCCCTAAGCTTGATACCATACTACGGCACTAAATACTGACGTATAGCAGATTCGGCAGGTGTGTATTTGAATCCTGAAATGTGACAAGTTTCCACCCAACATATAGACGTTTAAATCTGGAGATACGAGGTATACGAGGACAGCCACAACGTTATGATTGTTGATCGTTGGCGTGTCTCCATTTATTTTTAATGATTCTGTGTCATCGTTTAACATATTACTTGTGATGCCGTACAGCTTTGAAGAAGCTTGAATTAAATTAAGTCGAGAGACATAGAGCAATAATGTGACCTTTTATGGTTTTAATTAAATATCTATGAAAAGGCAAAACCCTATAATTGCACCTTTCTGTGTGTGTGTGTGTGTGTGTGTGTGTGTGTGTGTGTGTGTGTGTGTGTGTGTGTGTGTGTGTGTGTGTGTGTGTGTGTGTGTGTGTGTGTGTGTGTGTGTGTGTGTGTGTGTGTGTGTGTGTGTGTGTGGTGTCCCTATTTCACCTGCATGGTGAGTCACATGAAACAGAACTTGTATCATTACGGTCTTTGAAACCATGCATCTCCTTATTTTTGTCATTCTTTTTCGTAAATGAATACCCTACTTCGTCATGCTACAGCATCACACAAAAGTTGCAAAAACAGCCAACATACAAGCTCATTGTGTGTCGCTTTCTGACACATTGTGTGAGCTTGAAGATCTGCAATGTTTGCTATTTTTTAACATTTTAACACAATTCTGAAAAGTAACAGTTTTGATCACATGAAACGATTGTTTATTTTTGTCTTTTATTAATTTTTTTGTGTGAAATGTTCCCTAGTTGTGTATTGCACATCACTTCGTGGAGTTGCTGGGTTCAAAAAGTGACATAGGAAAAGAGAAGGGAACCCGCACACTCATATGCTCCAAAGCCAAGGCCAAGGCTTTTCATCTGGTCAAACTGGCAGTTTGACCCTTCTCTTTTGCTATAAGAACACCAATTAAGACCCCACCGGGAGCCACAGGGGTCCATAGATGGAGATACACATAATGAGAGAGAGAGAGAGAGAGAGAGATAGGATAAATATAGGACACTTTTTTTAAGTGAATTTCCTGAAAAGAGACAGAAACAGCCGGCATACAAGCTCATTGTGTGTCGCTTTGTGTCACATTGTGAGCTTGCCAAGGCTCTTCATCTGGTCAAACTGGCAGTTTGACCAGATGAAGAGCCTTGGCTCAAAACGTCGTCAATAAATGTACCTTTTGGAGCATATGAGTGTGCCGGTTCCCTTCTCTTTTGCTGTAAGAACACCAATTAAGACAGGATGACACCACCGGGAGCCACAGGGGTCCACATATGGAGATACACATAATGAGAGAGAGAGAGAGAGAGAGACTGAGAGGATAAATATAGGACATTTTTTAAGTGAATTTCCTGAAAAGTAGCACTTTCCACAAGAGAGGAAAGACAATCTTTCAACAAAGTAATTAAGGATAGGCAATAAATAAGCTACCAGCTTCCGCCTATACCTTTTCGATCATGTCAAATGAGTTCAAAACATGATTCTTCTTGTAATGTTCTAACGGCATGAGATTGAAATAAACCATTCATTCATTCATTCATTCATTCAAAAAGTCTTGATGGAGCTTATCTGCAAATTATTTTGACACATTCAAAATGGGGAAAGCATCGGTGTCATTTTAGATTTTTGCAATTTTAAATTAAAACAATAGCAGATGATCAAGCTCAGCGCGTGCCGTGCTGCGAGCTTGTTCATCTGTTATTTATGCACATTTTGTAAAAACTAGTAATTAGACGGAAGCCACATTCGTTGAATCAGACTCAGGTCTTGGGTTAAACCAATTTCATTCAACTGCATCAAACTGAATTAAAAACAACAAAAGAGGGAAACAAATTCAAGACACTCTTCTAAAAACAAAACAAAAGTTAAAAAGCCTTTGTTTTGATGTATACATGGTATTAATAGTCCAATATGGACATTGGTGAGCAGCAGTGCTCGAGTGCTCAAATGACCTCACCCGGGTTACAAATTCTCCCCAGCGTTTAAAATACTACGTATTCATTAAAATATTGATATCACAGAGTTATTAAAGCATACATCACACATTCCCTCGTTGCCACTTAGATGTTCATGGCATATTTATTAACCCCGCCGTTATTGAACTGTTTAGCTTATATCTTACATGCACGTGCATTATGCACATTCAAGCATGCACGCACGGCGCGCGCACACGCGCATGCTGCACAGAGAGAAAGATGATTTCAATATTGAAGACTTACAGTAGCCTACATATACAGGCTATATTATGCATATTGGTTGTTGCAGTCGTGTGGAAACCTTGTACTGTTAGTTTCTAGGCAATGGGGGAATGGATGTCTGTTGTGACCAAAAGAGAGTTGAGCCAGAAGGCAAAGCTCTCTGTCTACCGAGCAACCTTGGTTCCTACATTCACCTATGGGCATGAAGTGTGGGTCGTGACCGAAAAAATAAGGTCGCGAATACAAGTGGCCGAAATGAGTTTTCTTCGACGGATGGCTGGCATCTCCCTTAGAGATAGGGGGAGAAGTTCAGTCACGCGAGAGAGACTCGGAGTAGAGTCACTGCTTCTTCGCCTGGAAAGGAGCAAGCTTAGGTGGCTCAGCCATCTGGTTAGGATGCCTCTCGGGAGTCTCCCTAGGGAGGTCCTCGAGGCACGTCCCACTGGGAGGAGACCCCGGGGCAGACCAAGGCCCAGTTGGAGGAAACACATCGACTCACTGGCCTTGGAACGTTGCGGGATCCCCCAGGAGGAAGTCACTAATGTTGCTCTGGAGAGGGAAGTCTGGAGCACTCTGAGCTGTTGCCCCCGCGACCCGACTACTTTGAATAAATATACTAATATCTGGAATTTATATAGCACTTTTCAAACTACTTAAAACACTTTACTCTGTATGGGGGGCAGGCGATAGGAGAAAAAATGAGGACAAACTACATATATAATTAATAATTAAAAGCAATACAAATTCTTGATTGATTATTTTACTTCCAAAATGTAGCAAAAATAGCAGAGAGAGAGAGAGAGAGAGAGAGAGAGAGAGAGATATTAAAGGAGGTGTTATTTGTTATGAGTGATGTTAGCTGCAGTGCCTTCTGGGTACTGTATTTTTTTATTGCTACACTTACTGGATGTTTAAGTCTCATCTTACAGTTCCAAGTTCCAAGAACTACCTGATTAGAAAGAATGTGTGTGTGTGTGTGTGTGTGTGTGTGTGTGTGTGTGTGTGTGTGTGTGTGTGTGTGTGTGTGTGTGTGTGTGTGTGTGTGTGTGTGTGTGTGTGTGTGTGTGTGTGTGTGTGTGTGTGTGTGTGTGTGTGTGTGTGTGTGTGTGTGTGTGTGTGTGTGTGTGTGCGTGCGCGTGTGTGTTCGTGTGTGTGTTCTTGTAGTGTTTGTACTGTGAATTCCTGTATGTTGACAATGTATTTGTGTGTGTGTGTGTGTGTGTGTGTGTGTGTGTGCACGTGTGTTTATATTTATTTTGTCTGAGCAAGCAAATAATAATGATGAAACCACAAACGCACGTACACACACACACACACACACACACACACACACACACACACACACACACACACACACACACACACACACACACACACACACACACACAGAGCCCATATAGGGCCATGGTGCCAGTCATAGTCAATAGCAATCTAACCATGACCATAGGAATCAATGCATTACAGACTAACAGACTGCTGGGGCCAAGTTTGGCGCCACGGACATACTGACAACACTTCATTCCATCAAGTGGCTATATCTGTCTCTATACAGTATATGAAACTCTCCTCTCCGTTCTTTCCGTTTGCTGTCTGTTCTCGACATGATTCGCCGTGTCATTCCCCTTGTGCTCTTTTCTGTTCTCATGTCAGCTGCTATCG
>NC_137864.1:11353409-11388409 GCF_963924005.1 Protomyctophum bolini
GTCTGGGTAACCAGGAAGGGAGTGTGGCGTGGGGAGGGACGTGATTCGTCAGCGATTACCGTCCACGTCGGTAATTAAATTCCATCACCGACGGAGATAATGAAATCTACCGCAGTGCTTCTGGGGGAGGGGCACATAGGTGTCTGTGGGATGTTATTTATTGCACTTTTTTTTCACTTAAGTAAAAGTATCAATTATTATATATCAATTATTATAACTCATGTATAGAACATCTGTTCTGTTATGTGTAAAGGGCCGGTATTCAACATGTACTCAGTTAAAGTGCAAAATATTGGCATCAACCATTACTATAGTCATACAATTACAAAAAGATTGCCATCAAGATATACTTAAATAAAAGTAGGCATTATGAATGAAATGTATGAAAGTAATGAATTGGAAATTGTATTTTTACAAGCTCAAATAGCCAAAGTATAAATAGGTTTTGTAGTGGGGTAGAATTAAAAGTATTGGAACGTGTACTTAAAACAGAGAAGTAAAAAACAAAAAATAGTGCTTGAGTAAATTTACTTATAGTTACTTTGTGTCTGTTTGTTTTTTTTTACATTGCATCGGTGAATCCCCACTCTCACGCGTGTGTGCGTGCGTGCGTGCTATGAAATGACATGAAACGTATTTTCTCCACAGAGCTATTTACCTATTGAAGGTTATTCACTTTGTCTGCCAAGGTTGCTAGTTCAAAACCCCTGGCTGACTTGTGGCAGCCTCTGGGCAGTGAGCAAAAGTGACCCTCATTTTCAATTTGGTGTAAATGCCCTTGAGCAAGGCAATTATCCTCCCAACCAACCAGCAGGCGCGTCAGACTGTGGTCGTAACCGGCCAGCTCCCAGTGGCCGACCACGGTAAACTGCAGGTTGTAGCCTACTGCATGGGCAGATCCCCGTGGTCAACAGTTACATATTGTGGTTATTCTGGGTACTTCCCAACCAGCAGCTATGCTATTTCAGTGTTTTCTTTTGTGGAAATGCTTAGTTTGAGGTTTTTATTTTATTTTATTAGTTTATTTTTATTTTTATTATAGGCTAATATGGGGGTGTTTGTCAGGGGTGAGATTCATGAAGTTCATTTTACAATGCAAGGCATGCAGTATCTTTGGGAATGCTTATGTCGGACACAATGATGAAGAATAATACTACGGACATTTAGTTAATTAGTTCAGTTAGTTATATTTTCTTTTATTTTTTATTACTTCAGTTAACTAATAATTACACATGGCTACCAGTGGATAACAGCAGCATACTGTGGTCGTACTGGTCAGCTCCCAGTGGCCATCAGGTCGCCCACTTGTACACAGTTGAATAGCAGTGAGAGCAGCTATAGGGCCCACTTGAAGATTAGAACCAGGATCACATTATTAACCAACTGGATTTTTAAGCCAATGGAAAGGGGGCCTTTTCCACTTCAAGGACAGAGAAAATGGCACGCACACACACACACACACACACACACACACACACACACACACACACACACACACACACACACACACACACACACACACACACACACACGCACGCACGCACTCCCAGAAGAGATGGTAGTGATGGTGCGGCCGACCTCACCATATGGTTGGAGTGGGTTGGCCAATATGTCTCCCACTTATTCAAATTTTAACATCTCTCTCTCTCTCTCTCTCTCTCTCTCTCATTCTTCTTAATTTGTGGAATGTTAGCGGACTAATTGCTCACACGTCAGCAGAGAACCGTTCTAAATTTATCAGCACAACAAAGCTACGCAGGACTGACAGACAATGAATTGTCATTGGATTGGTGCCCAGGTGGTACGGTAAAAACAAGTGCTGCGACATTGACAATTAAGATAAAACTCAATGTAGGCCTATTCCAACCACCGGTGGAACGGTATAAGTCACAATCAAACCTCCATATTTCATCTTTTTATACAAATGGAACCAAATGGATGGGTCCATTAACTGTGTAAGACATAATGTGCAGAATTGTAGCAGCACGACAGCAGGTCCACATAAATACAAATCAGGCAAAAAACATGACAATGAGGATATGATCAACGCCTAAGATACAGTTCAACAAAAGTACAGGTCAATACCAAATCCGCTACGGGTATAAAACCAGAAAAAGCACTAAGACCCACACCAGGGTCCTCCATTTTCAATTAATGAGAACACTTAAAGACCCCCTTAGATCAGCTAACACAAGATGTGTGTCCCTCCCTTCCCTTACTCACCCTGGTCACTGACCTCCTCGTCAGTAAGAACCCACCGCAGCCTGGAAGCTACCTCACCTTTTCAAACTCCTCCTACTGCTTTGTATCACCACTTGTTACGTATTCCTATGGATGCTAAGCAGAGGGAGAGAGAGAGAGATGGAATGTTGATGTGATTAGTTAAAAGCCTGTGTGTGTGTGTGTGTGTGTGTGTGTGTGTGTGTGTGTGTGTGTGTGTGTGTGTGTGTGTGTGTGTGTGTGTGTGTGAAGAGAGTCGGAGGTCTGTGGGTCAGAGTGGGTGGGGCAACATAAGGTGAGTAGGTTCTTGAATGTAAGCTCTGATACGCACACGTGCGCACACAAAAATACACACACACACACACAAATGTGCACCCGCGCAAGCACACACACACACACACACACACACACGTGTGCACGAGCGTGCGCGCACACACACACACACACACACACACACACACACACACACACACACGCACACAGACATTGAAGCTTTTAAGTAATCACATCCGTCTCTCTCTCCCTCTTTCTCCCTCTCTCTCAAGCACAAGCATCCCTTCACACATTTTATAATAAAACATGCCCACGACTATACAATACATGATTTCCCTTTTTATTACATATTTTGACAACCAACTGTAGCATTGTCAAAATAACGTTTCTATAATAAATACCAACGCACGCAAGTCCAAACAATTAAATTAAGTAATGTCGACTTAATTCCCACACACACACACACACACACACACACACACACACACACACACACACACACACACACACACATGGCGTTTCTCCACAGCCGTATTAAAGCGTGTTTTTCTGTCTGTCTGTCAGTCATATGAGAGCCAGTGCAAATCCAATTTCCCCAGCAAGCACTCCAGCGACTGGATGCAGACATTTTTAAGTACGTCTGGCCCTACTGAGCGGGTACACCCCCCACACGCCTGGCCCCATGGCATCCCCCATGTGGCATTATGGATATTTAAGCTTATATGGTAACATTTCGGTAAGCAGAAGGAAATCTAAAACGTTACACATGGCGGTGAGGATTATGCCAGACTAGAAGGACATGAATACATAATCCTTGTTCGCGTACAGTATTGTTATTGCTGTCAGGTGGCGGTGCTTGTATATCTTGTATATGATCCAACACTGTTACTACTTAAGCCCCTAGAATACTGTTAATACCAGTAAGACGCCCTGTGGGCGAGAAGTTTAGGGCGAGGTCGCTTGCACGCATCCGCCTGTGTGACGGCAGGCGGCAGACTGCTGAGCGAGTTCTGGCGCTTTGGCATGCGGGGTGTCAGATTAACATACAGAATGAATTCTGTACTGGCCATATATGGAGCGTGTCTTGAGTGTACAGGGTTTGATGAGGTCAGATCAACATATGGAATGTCAGAACAGGAAGGACGAGTGGGGAAGGATCAAAACATATGGAATATGAGAATAGATCTGCTCATATGGAGATATAAGTCACGAGGCATGACCATAAAGGAGGCGTGGGGGTAACTAATCGGTAATGATTAATGAAAGTATTCCAAGTGTTGCACTTAGCGGACACGGTCGCCTCGGAAAACAGGTACGTGTTGATCAAACAGAATACATTTTCGGGTTACTGCATCGTCTATTTCTGGCTTCAAATGTTTTCAAAAACATTCTTGAGAGCAAAGTTTAGTTTGTTAGTATGTTTAGTAAATAACATGGTGTGTTTGTTTAGCCTACAGTCATGTTGGATACAGCACGAAATCAAGCAGCGCAAATTGATATGAGCTCTGAGCCTTTGATTGGACAGTGATCTGTTATCGAGCCAGCTGAATTCAACGCGCTATGAGCTTGTAGATCTGCTATTTTTCAATAGCGAAAGCATAACTAATGGAGTCATTGGTTAAATTTTGATTACTTTGTCTTAATATTTGTATATTACTATTTGTTTAAATTGTATATTAACTTTGGTGAGAACCACTTATAAGCCCTCCCTGGGTTTCTTTTCTCACCTGCACACACTTCTTTTATTGATTGTTACCTTTTTGTACTGTTTTTATTGTGCGAAATAAACTAAACTAAACTAAACTAAACTAAATATTTATACAACCCACAAACACTTTCTGGCCTATGTTGGGAATGGGGATGTCATTATCTAGGTGTTTCTTTTTCAATATAATTTATTGATTGATATTTTAAATTAAATCTAACTTTTTAAAGCTTATTCAAGTACTAGTATTGAAAGCATATTTTTGAGCTACCAAAACAGTGAAAACACCAACAATGATGTGTTTCTGCAGGTAAACACCACCACACTACTTTAACCCATGTTGGGCGGGAACCCCTTTTGGTGTTAGCATTATGTTATGCTTTAGCTATTGAAAAATAGCAGATCTACAAGCTCATAGCGCGCCGCCACCGAGTGGCGCGCTATGAGCTTGTAGGTCTGCTATTTTTGAAAAGTCAAATAACGACTGACATAGAAACATTGCTTTAAAAAAACTCATACCAAACTTAATTGGTTAAATGGCTAACTTTTTGTGCAAACAAGTACAATATAGTCCAATTCAATGTAAAAAGTAATTTTTCCCTTTTTTTCCCCTTTGTGCCCACTTCCCCCCACCCTTGGTCCAACATACAACGTGCAACAACAACAAACAACAAAATAGACATACAATTGCAAACAAAAAGACAATAACAAAAACAAATCAAATAATAGTTATGATGTATCTCGCTATCCCTCCTGGCACTCCTTCATGGCAGTAAAACAATATTCTATATAAAGCCTAAATTCATTAAATTGGCCATAGGGTAAAGTATGCCATGAATTTAAACAGGAACTAATTCTTAGTCCTTTGAGTTAAGGAGGTGGGCATAGTTTGTTTGAAATGCACTAGAGCAGTGTGTCAATCTTGTATTTTGGCCGTGCTTAATTGACAGCCAATCAGGAGTCCAGTCCAAAGTGGGGGTGGGTTCTCAGAGCCAGCTAGGGGTCAGGTGTTCTAAATCAGCTAAAATCAGCTAACCACAGTAAGCAGTCATTTTAACAGAGAGACAGTAGTGAGAAGTCACAGCTTGTTCAGTGAATCCTGTGTGAAGAAAATAACAGTTTGTAATCTTTGTTGAAGACCTGTTATCCTGTGGTGTGAACTTTATTGACCTGCAAGAGGTACATAATATGCCTGTGTATTGTTTCTGTACTGTAACTAAGTGTTGGAGTGTAGGCAGCTAACAGGCTAATGTGTAGCCTATTATGCTAATCGTGATTAGCATTTAGCACTTTCACAACATCAAATAGCTTAGCGTTTGTATTGCGTTGTAAATGCCATAGCTTTGCCTTCTAAGTCAGGGGTTCTCAACCCGTGGGTCGCGACCCCTCGGGGGGGTCCGCGAATTATTTTGGGGCGTCCCCAAATTATTAAAAATAAATAAATAAACTTATTATTTTTTTTGCAACTGAATGGCTGTAAAAATGGAAATGAAGAGTTTACATATAGTACACATAGTACATACGTACCCTAATGATTATATCTGGTTTCAGTATTTATTTATGGTGTATTACTGTATTGTCTATTATTAAGGTTATTGTAGCAGTCAATGTATAGTTGGGAGGGGGCGGGGCGGGGGTCCAGAGACATTGCCAAAGCATTTCCGGGGGGGTCCCCTGCCCAAAACGTTGAGAACCCCTGTTCTAAGTGATTGGTTTAAGTAGGTTACAAGCTACTGTAGCCTACAACTATCTCTTCATGCTGTAGTATATGGACTTGTTGCTTAGCTGATGCATTTGCTTCAGGACACTGGCAAGTGTGAGCATCACGGTTCCATTGGAACACACTGCCCTGCTGAAGAGTGACTGACCCTACTGTTTCTTCTGGAGTGTTTCATCCCTGCTGTTGTCTTGCTGCTGCATTCCCCCCATCATGCAGCTACCCCTCACCATTCCCCTTCAACCCCTGTCCCTGCACTCGTGAGTACTGTTACTGTATTGAACACGTGTGAGTGTGTGTGTGGCCCATGCATTGTATGTTTGTTCACATTTATTCTGAATCTGAATCCTTTTATTTGATTTTATATTTTATGTATTGAGAGACATTCATTGTTTTTGGGTGTAATGAATGTAGTAGGAGTATAATTTAATTATATTAGCTGACTTTAGTATTGCAGTGTTTGTGCTTTTGACACAAATACTGTATAGATTCAGCCTCGTATTCACATCCATTGCCTTTGTCATGATTGCATCATGCATCTCAACATTAGATTGAGTAGTCATTTACTGTAGATACTGCGTGAAAAGAGGAGTTAACGGGCAATTATGGGCACTGTATTTTGCCCATAAACCTCAAGTTTAGTGGGCATATGCAGTTAATGAATTGCATGGGTGTTACATAAACACAGCAAAGTTTCTTTCTTTCTTTCTTTCTGCAAGCACTATTTGACCAGGTGCATCTATGCCTTGATTCAAGTACTGTGGGTTGAGTACTTTGTCATCAGTTGGGGAGGGAGGGAGGGAGGGAGAGAGAGAGAGAGATAGAGATCATGCTGGCAGATCAAGTCCAGCCTGGGGGATCCGTGAGGCCTGGATAAGGAGCTGCATGGGCAGGCAGACTCCCTGTTGAGGAAGGGTCTCTGATCCACCTGGTGTTGGGAAGTGTCAAAACCTACATGAGGCGAGTGATCACTGCAGTGTGTGCCTTGAAGGCATAGGTGGAAGAAGATACTCTGACTTTCTTTTTTTTCCCTTTATTTGGGAGGGTGGGGGCTGGGGGTAAAGAAGGAATAGGATGGATGGAGTTATATTCTGTGACTGTCTGCATGTGAGACGTGCAGTTCTGGTGGAGTTGGTTGTTCTGGCTGGATATTTCGGTTTTATAGTCATCTGAAATGTTTTAGTTTTAGTTGACAGTTTAAATATCAAACAATTTTAGTCGACAGAATCTACAGTTGATTTAGACCGACGTGCATGGCCAACGCACACAGATAGACAGGCGGACAGATAGAGACGGAGAGGGGGAGAGATGCCGTCTGACATGAGACAGCGCGAGTATTATTATTGGGGCGTGCCTCCTGGTGGAGATATGGGCTCCATGGAGCTCACCCCCTCCTTTCCTTTCCAGTTTGATCTATTTTGAGTCTTGAGCAATCAGAACCCAGGAAACCCTCTCCTTCTTCTGATTCACACGAAAGGCAAGAGTAGCACACAAATCAGACGGGAGAAAAGGCTGTGGGAGCTGGGGAGCTTCAAAGGAGAGCAGACAAGATGATTTGCCGCAAAGAGGAAGAGACCAGGGATGGTGATTGAAACAGCAGCTCTGGGGTCAGCCGTATCAATTCACGTCAAGTTGGATGGACGCCGCTTTGTAGCAGCACGACTGACCTGCTGTCAGCCACACTAAAAATACAGCAGCACACATGTTGCTGGGGAGGCAGACAGGGAGTCAGTCAGTAAGCAGTCAGTTAGTATGCAGTCAGTCAGTCAGTCAGTCAGTAAGCATTCAGTTATTCAGTCAGTCAGTAAGCAGTCAGTCAGTCAGTCAGTCAGTAAGCATTCAGTTATTCAGTCAGTCAGTAAGCAGTCAGTCAGTAAGCATTCAGTTATTCAGTCAGTCAGTAAGCAGTCAGTCAGTAAGCATTCAGTTATTCAGTCAGTCAGGCGGTTGATAAGCAGTCAGTCAGTCAGTAAGCATTCAGTCCATAATGTTTTCAGTCTATTTGCTTGTCAGACATGTCATTGATTTACACCCCAGTAAAGTGTGTGTGTGTGTGTGTGTGTGTGTGTGTGTGTGTGTGTGTGTGTGTGTGTGTGTGTGTGTGTGTGTGTGTGTGTGTGTGTGTGTGTGTGTGTGTGTGTGTGTGTGTGTGTGTGTGTGTGTGTGTGTGTGTGTGTGTGTGTGTGTGTGTGTGTGTGTGTGTGTGTGTGTGTGTGTGTGTGTGTGTGTGTGTGTGTGTGTGTGTGTGACTGTAATAATGGGTACCAGCTGGTAATGATATTTGGTGGTTTGACTTCTCACTGCACAGGGGAGTTTCCCTCCTCTCTCTTTCTCTCTCTCTCTCTCTCTCACACACACACACACACACACACACACACACACACACACACACACACACACACACACATCTGTTCTGGTGATATGGGCTCTAATTGAAACCTTCTCTGTGTTTATAACCCCATTGCTCTCTCCCCACACAACACACACACTCCCTACGGCTCCTGTTAATGGCTTTACAGCCTGTGTGTGTGTGTGTGTGTGTGTGTGCGTGTGTGTGTGCCAGAATGAGTGAAAATTATGTTTTTATTGCGATCAAACGGTAACATTTTTTTAGTTACTTTTAAATAAGGTGGAGTATTTTTTTTAAGGGAATTAAGTTTATACACAAAATCTTGAGCGTTAATTTACTACTGATATTTACACTGAGACCGAAGGCTTTATGGTTTCCGTTCATCCGTCCAAATCTTGTGAACACGATATCTCAGGAATGCCGTGATGGAACTTTGTGACATTTGGCACAATTAAGCGTCCCACCTGAACTGAAGGAAGAGCTGATTAGAAGTGGGTGGTCAAGGGTCAAGGTCACCGTGACCTCATCAACCACGCTCGTTAACCACTTAAACCACACTCTGGTTGAGCGTGAGTCCCTCAGGCCTCTATGCGAGTCTCTCTCCTGTTTTCTGTTATTGTGGGGAAAACTTTTGCTGAAAATTGGAGATGGACAATAAGCTCACATCATTTTCTTAGATTTGTCTTTTATTTATAGAAATTACTTTACTTTATTTTTTTAATCTTAATTATAAACTAAATGTAGGAAACCAAAAATAAAAGGACCCATGCACATTTGACACATTAATGTTTGGGAACCACTGCAATACAGAATGGGTCTACACCGGCGGGTCCGGGACCCCTAGAGGTTCCCCAGAGTTGCCACTGGAGGGGGCTGCCAAATCTTTCTGTAATGGGAACCTTTTTGTCTTCTCTCTTCTCTTTTCTTTGTATTAACCGCTTGAGCCCTAGCATCCCTCTTATGGAGTTAACATCAACCAAACATTGCCCATCAGCTTGTAGATCAGCTATGTTCAGGTTTAGTTTAGAGGGGAACATAGAGCAAAGCACAGAACTAAATGTCAAGTTTACTTTAGAGTGGCTAAATGGCTGGAATTGCATTAACATGAATTCAACATAATAGAAAATATCATGTGTAAACAACATACAAAACACATTAATTTACAAAAAGTGTAATCTGCAACACAATGTTATACAAACAATATATAGTGCCCTGATTCATCTGTCCCATGAGTCATGACGGACACAGATTAAACAGAAAACAGCCCTTTTACATTTCTGACTAATAAAGTAATTCAATCAATCATTGCTTTCTTTCTAGTCTTGAAACTTGAGTACAGTACATTGACAGGTTTGGAACTACAACTTATAGAATTAAATCTGTTCAGAGGAATCCAGCTTTAAGATTTTACACAGTTTCTCAAATCAAATGACATCTTTGGAATAATAATAATAATAATAATAATGCATTTGTATCAATATATTTACTGGTTAACAGTTTGCCGACAACTGAATCATGCTGAACGTGCTACAGCATAACTTATGCAGCATGAAATCATGAATATGAAGAAGTTCATTGTTAGTGCTCACACACACACACACACACACACACACACACACACACACACACACACACACACACACACACACACACACACACACATCCTACTCCTAAGTCTGTGCTCTGCCAACCGTGCGACACCCCTCCCTTCCCTCAGGAAGCTAATATTGATCGACTGAGAGAGAGAATAAGGTGTGTGTGTGTTCACGGGCACTTGAGAGAGGTATTGGTATGTCTGTGCGAGGGTCTGTGTGCGTGTGCATGCGCGCTTGCGGTTGTGCGTGAATGGTCGTATGTGTGTGTGAATGTGCACATGTATGAGTTTGGGGTTGAGGGAGTGTATGAAATCTAGTTCAAATAGCACTTTAAAAAGGTAGGTTACATGGAAAGAAGAAAAAACAAGATGGTGTGAGAAACAGCTAGACACATAAAAAATGACCTGGTTCCAACTATTTCTCTCTCGCACACAAACACACATACACGTGCTCGCACACATATACACACGTGCGCGCACGCATTGCATGAACCTATTTTGCTGTGTGTATTTGTATTTAGATAGCATTACACTGTTATGTGTTTCTCATGTGATTAATCGTGTTGTCAATTCACACAAAAGTCCAACTCTGCCTCATTCTTTCTTTTTGTAAACGTTTCTCTCTCTCTCTCTCTCTCTCTCTCTCTCTCTCTCTCTGTTCAAACCGCACCGTTCCCAAAGCATGCTGAACCCAAATACCCTCCATGATTTAACCACTTAGAGTTGTGTAAGTGCACTGTTTCTCAAATGTTTTCATGTCAAGGACCCCCAAATTGATATTTATTTGGCCGTGGCCATCCGGACATAATTTTGTGGCAGCGACCTCTAGAAGCAAAGATTTGACTTGAGAATGTTCACTTTAAAAACATTCATAAAGAGTTGCACAGAATGTGCAATACTTTTTCATACATCCTTGTAGATCATAGCACAAAGTGACGTGCTATGAGCTTGTAGGTCTGCTATTTTTTATTTTTGAGCATTTTACTAACCTTTCAAGAGCCGCAGAATATTTGTGTTGCAAAAGACAAAGTCGTCTCTCCGCTTCCATAAAAGAAACAATGCGCGTTTTAAGTTATTGGCTTTTGAATAAAGCTTGTTCTTGCCGGAATGAAACAATGAAACAAGAAATCAGAGACATTTTCTAAATTCTATATCATTAGATCGAATGAGGCTAGAGTTGTTGTTATCATGCTATTTCTGTGCGGTGTGGGCTTTGGATTGACATGCTTCAAAATATGTCTTATTTGACAGTCAATTTAATCTGATAGTGAATGATGATGATGCTATGCTGATGCCTGTCTATCATCTCTGTCGGACACACTGTGTATTGCCTGTAGAATCTCACTTTTTAGGTGTGTGTGTGTGTGTGTGTGTGTGTGTGTGTGTGTGTGTGTGTGTGTGTGTGTGCATTGCACGTATTGCTTTCTTGTTGTTTTCATAACGCTTTTGTTTCATGTGCAGCCCTTTTAGCGACATGATTTGTGATACTGGGATGAAATCAAATTTGACTTTTGATTCACCTTCGTAAAACCTGTAAACCTGTGACTACTGTATATATTCAGTTGACTCTGACAATACGCACATTCATACTCTGTATAGTACAAATAGACATGGCAGCTGTGCCTGTCTGGCTAGACGATGGCCTTGCAATAAAATGCCTATTGCCTAAACACACTAGTCGCAATGTTCCCAAGTCACAGCGACTTGCCTTTGCAGATGCTATATAGAATTAAACCTTAACCCATAACAAAAGCAACATGGCTACAGCTGTACAGGCACCTGAAGGCCATTCAAAGACCTGCTGTTCAGAAGCGTGGCGAAAGGTGTCGTACTTTATTGTCACACACAGTGGAATCCTCTGAGATCACACATCGTCTCTGTCGGGTGGAAACCTCACATGTCCAAAACTGTTACATTTCAGGATTCAACATGAAAAGCATCAAAGCAGATCTACAAGCTCGAAACGCATCAAGAAGCGACACGTTTTGAGCTTGCAGATCTTCTACTTGTGTGACACTGTAGCATGATCAAGCAAAGCGTCACGGAAAAAACACAAAGTTAAAACGTGGAGATAAGAGTTTTCTGCCCCAAAGAAACGAAATGTATGAATTGGATTACCTTGTTATAACGGTGTGATTTCTGGGTGCTATTTTGTTGCAACCATTTTGATGTCTCTATGAGTTGCAAATGGGTGAATTGAGGATACATGCATGTTGTGGCGTTAGCACGAGCGATATTCCATTAGTGAGTCATAGGTAGCAGATCTAAGCTCAAAACACATCACCAAGCGACATATTTTGAGCTTGCAGATGTTTTGTGAGTATTTAACATTTACTTCAACAAAAGGACTTTGCCCCTTTTGCTGCGCATTTAAACCCTATGTACATGGTTGACCGAGGTCCCCCAGGGGTCCGTACCTGATCCCCTCCTCTTTTCCCTTCCCTCTACATCAAATCTCTGCGCTGGGAAATGGCGGATCCATACATCCATACATAAGCTCACAACGCGTTACAATGCGATGCATTGTCAGCTTACAGGTCGACTATTTCCACCTATCATGAGTCGTGCCTGGAATGTTGGATGCTTCGGGTTGGAGTGATTAATGGTGTTGTCAAATCACACAGAGTTCGGACACGCCCCTCATTCTTTGTTTCAGTTACTTCCTGACGAAACCCCGCCCTTCTGGCGCCCTGGCCCGACCCGAGTCCAAACGTTCCCAAAGATTTAGAAAGTATTAGCCCAGCGCTACTTGACCCACATCTCTGTGTGTGTGCGTGCAGTGTGTGCGTGCGTGTGCGTGTGTGACTGTGTGTGTGTGTAGCTAAGTGAGCCCACCGCAGGCATCTTGGCCAAT
Organism: Protomyctophum bolini; assembly: GCF_963924005.1. Classification (NCBI taxonomy): domain Eukaryota; kingdom Metazoa; phylum Chordata; class Actinopteri; order Myctophiformes; family Myctophidae; genus Protomyctophum; species Protomyctophum bolini. Next base: position 11,366,123 of record NC_137864.1, read on the forward strand.
CACGTAGCTTTCACTGGCTTTGATCCCAGCACCGGTCCACCACACACACATGCACAGTTGCACACACACACACACACACACACATAACAGGCTTAGCCATGCGATGACGCGCTCTCTCGGTCAATAGAACTCGTATGGGTGTTAAAACCTCAATGACTGGCTTCACCCCGACCACAGAGAGAGAGAGGGGAGGGGGGGGACGACGACGACGACGACAGACACGGAGAGAAACAGTGAGACAAAAAGACAGACAGCTAGAGAGAGAGGGAGGGAGAGAGAAACGGAAAGAGAGAGAGGGGGGGGGGGTTAAACTCAAATCCCAAAAGAAAGAGTGAATAAAGGACTTGAATTAAAGCAAACCACTGGAACTTGTGAGAACTCTCTCTCTCTCTCTTTCTCTCTCACTCTCTCCATACCTCCTCAACTCATATATCCATCTATCCGTCTATCCCTCCATTTTCTTTTGGCAGGATGTATTTTCGGGCCGGCCAAGTAAAACTCCCAGGGCGCCGAGTGCCTCCAAGACGCTGTGGAAGCAGAGTAATATTATATCACAAAGCTTCCCTCAACGCTGACGAGACGCTTCTATACTGTATCGCTGAGCGTTCTAACACACACTTATTGAGTTTTATGACACGTTCACATCTCTCTGAGATGATCCTCTATATAGCCTGTCGGTGTAGGCTCTGTCAGGTGGAAACCTCGTGTCCAAAACTCTTACCTCTCACCGCTCAAAGTGAAAAGCGGCAACGCTAGCAGATCTACAAGCTCGCAAAACCACATTTCGTGCTTGCAGATCTGCTGCTTTTGATGCTTTTGTGTGACACGGGGTTCATTTATGAGAGAGAACAACAATTTAAACTATGGATATTCAAGGTTTCTGCCCGACCGACAGCAACAATATGCTTTATAGAGAGGAGAGGGTTCACAGAAGGAATGTGTGGTACTGTATCGATAACATTACAGATTATACAAGCTCTATATGTTCTTACATTTCTGGTTTCAATAAAAAAAGCATAGTGTTAAATTGGCAAATTAGACAAGACGCACGCACGAGCACAAACGACAGGATTAAACAGTCCAGGGTATAGGAGAGTTAACACACCCTCAGTGAGAATGGCATCCTGCCGTGTCTCTCACACACCCAGGGAGACTGTTCAAAACCACACACACACACACACACACACACACACACACACACACACACACACACACACACACACACACACACACACACACACACACACAACGTGTGAGAGTGTGTTGCACATGCATGTTCATGTGCGTGTGTAGATCCTAGAACTTTCTCTCCTGTTGCGATATTTGACACCAGCCCCTGATGTGTCTTCTCCTAAACGACAGACACTTTTCATTGATTGATTGATTTAGCAATTACAATTTAAATCACAATTTAATGTTTATTTTGGCTGAGAATGGAATTATTAATGGATTATTAAATAACGTCTCCAGATAGTCTTGCCTTGAATAAATGCTATTCCTACGGTCACCTTGTGGAAAGGCAATCATTTTCTATTCCTGATGTGGTCCATATTACGTTGAATTAATCATTTTGATTCCATTTATTCATTTGGAAATGGACCAAATTCAGTCGTTTAAGGCGCTGGTTCTCAAAACCAATTTTGCAACATATCTACCTATAAATCAGGGGTGGTCACAGGGTGATCACTGGCATGAGTGTAAGAGATTTCTCTGAGTCTAATGTGAAAGTGAGTGAAAGAAAATATTTCAAAAGGAGACAAACAAAAATCTTATGTAGGCTATATGGGAAATTAAAATGTTTGGTTTTTCTTTCTTTTATATGGCATCATAATTAAGCAAGAGGGTGTGCTTCACCTTCTGTTCTGTCAGCAGCACAGAAGTATAATGTTGCATAATTTTAATTTATATGGCACACATGACTAACAAGAAAATAGTGTATCAATAATGCATATCACTGGTAACCCAAAGAGTGGGAACCTTGATGTTCAATTATTGGCATTTATTTTTCTCCCCCAAATTTTACTAAATAAAATATTTGGATAAGTTTCTTAATAATGCTCTTATGGAAAGCATATAGGCTACAGAATTAGAACATGCTTCGACATTCGACAATTGAGGCCTAATATTTCAACAATTGCTACAGATTTATACAAAACCTGTAGGGGCATATAAGGGTAAATTTAAGTCTGATAATAATAATAGATTATTTACAACCATTATTCAAATTTATATTTATATCAAAATAGCCAATTTATCACTCACAGCTAATGCTAACTGACAATTCTAGCATCATTATTTAAATCATACACAGGCCTTGGACTTCACCCATGGTGTAAATATCAGGTTCATGACGTGCAACATCTCATGTGCAAATTACTGGAGCGGAGCTCTCGGGTGCCTCCCAAATTCTAGAGCAGGAAACTGGCAAATCCCCCCCTGTAACCGCCCCTCCCTGGCTGGCCCCCTAAGTGGCTCAAAGTGGCCCTCAGAAATAGGGAGCCGTGCATAGGGGCTCACAACAGGTATTGATGTGTGCATGCCGTGCATGTGTGCGTGCGTGCGTGCATGTGTGCGTGCATGCGTGCGTGCAAGCATGAGTCTAGGCTACTTCTAATGTCCCCACAAGTATAGTAGAATATATAGAATCAGGTTTGGAAGTCAATTTATACTAATACTAGTTGCGTGCTGCTGTCACCACCTGGAAAAATAACAGATCTACAATCTCACAACACTTAAGATGAGCTAGTTTATGCTTTTGTTTTTTTTATTATCATTCATAAATCTGTGTGTGTGTGTGTGTGTGTGTGTGTGTGTGTGTGTGTGTGTGTTTGCGCGCTCCGTGCATTCTTCTATGCAGCACTTAAACCACAGGTAGATGAAACAGCGGGACTCCCTAAATGGTCTTGTCCGCCCCCCATATGATGTCTGTGATTACTGTCGTTTAGTGTGTGTTTGTTTGTGTAATATTGACACACTCACACAGCAACGTTGTATCTCCATAGTCCATAGTACAGCATTTTTCAGTGTTTTTATTTAAAAAAATAAAAATTAATGGTCTACTTTGACAGTGTCCCACAAGGGCTAAAATTGTTTGAAAGATCTGCTATTTTCACTATTTTAAAATGTTTTTAATAATAATAATAAAGGTATTTCCACGCGACAGTGATCGATTGTTCAAAAGAGTACTTTAAACTGCATAAGGAGAAGAGATTGGAGCAGCACGGACATTTAGAGCCTTTTATTAGGTGCTAAAGTATACAAAAAGAACGACTAACGTTTCGACCTTCGATCAGAGTCAGTACTTTTATTATTTATACATTTATATTGATCCTAATACTTTAGATCGTGACTTAATCAAGACGTCGAATGAAGGATTAAAGGCTCACACGTACTCGTACAGTTATTTTAGGTGATAACCTACTCACCGCGGTGGTTGGGAAAACTACAACATGACTCATGTTGCGAAAACTGACGTCACAGTGATATAAGCGACTCACTGCTCTCACCTCTTTTTTTTTTATACTTACCACCATGCTGGTTACAGTAGGTTATAGCACCTAAACAACGGCTGCTTTTATTCAAGACACAGATGGACATGCTCAATCTGTTTAACCACTTTAACCCTTTTTCATACTTTGGCTATTCAACAACAGCAGCTGCAGATCTTTTCACACAAATCTTCTGTTACGCTTCCACCATTTCACTCTTGTATCCACGGTGAGTTATACTGGAGCAGGTTTATGTCTCAAGGACATTTTGCTGTCACCAGGAGTGAGCATTTGACCGTTTATCCAACGCTCTGTGTGGCCGCCACATGTACGCGCGCGGCGCACACACACGTTTGCACACACTAAATGACTACCGCTCATTCCTACACCTACAGGGGGCATCGGTCATGATGATGGTTATTTCGTTGACTGGGCGGGGGGTAGATACAGGCACACACACACCAATATCACACATTTACGCACAAATATGTGCGTAAATGTGTGCACACATGCACACACATGCACGCACACACACACACACACACGGTTCAGGGTGGGTTAGCCCCTTCATGTGGTCTATCGACACCAACTCAAACATTCTGAACGAGAGATTAAGGAAGATAGAAAATCTCTCCCTTCCTTTCTTCCTCTCTTCTCTTTCTCTCGCTATGCGCGCCATCGATTCTGTCTCTTCTTAATTCACCACATGGCTTGATTAAGTCTCTCTCTCTCGATCTCTCTCTCTCTCTCGCTCTCTCTCCAAGGTGTTGACCTGACGCAGCAGGGGTCCGATACAAGCCATGAATGAGAGAGCTTAGGGACCCTTTTCTGTCTCTCTCTCTCTCTCTCTCTCTCTCTCTTACACACACACACACACACACACACACACACACACACACACACACACACACACACTTGCGCGCGCACACAGACAATGTAACCTGTGGTGTGTTTGAATGGCACGAACAGCTGAATCAGTCACATAAAGTTGCATACGTGCACCTCCCCCTCTGAGAGAGCACACACACACACACACACACACACACACACACACACACACACACACACACACACACACAGACACAGCAAGCCTTTCTGGTGTTCTATTGTGTGCGACAGCAGGCATATCAGCATACACACTGCAGAATAGCCCCACAGAGTGAGAGAGAGATTTTTTCCCCTGTATTTTTTTTATAGCAAAACTAGGAGCTCACAATGTGTCACATTGCGATGCTTGTGATCTTATCGCTGTGCTATTTTTGAATAGAGAATACAAAATATGGCTTATGTGGTTGATGTTTCCAGGAATGTAACATGCACTAGGCCTATATATATATACATAAACAGTATATATATTCCTTACATCTTTCTGGATATTGTTGGGCTTTTACCTAAGCTGAACTTCTGCTAGCATAACTACATAATAAACTGGTAAGAATAATCTCAGTTCATTGTGTCAAGGTTTTGATCAAACAGACCTTCATTAGGGACTGTGGATCTGTTTGTCCTGCACCTGGGCACTGGAATGTGTGTGCCTTTCTTTCCCCTTGTAAGCTGAACTATAGGCCGTGGGTATAGTTTCACTATAAGTTCTTACCGGTAAGCCTTTTTTTCCACCATGCAGCTGGTAGCACATTGACAAAAGCTACATCACTTACTATTTCAAGGGCCACGTCAACAAAATACCACAACAGATGAGTTTTGAGTGCAATCTGTCCTAACACCAAGGAGACTTATTCAATTGATTGATTGAAATCTTTATCAATCAAAAAATAATAATTTGTTTTTCTCAAAGCCCTCACCGCCAATGACATAATTTGACGCAAGTTGTGCGTTTTCTGTTTTTGCACTAGATGGTGCTCTCCGCCAACCTTGTGTGTGTGTGTGTGTGTGTGTGTGTGTGTGTGTGTGTGTGTGTGTGTGTGTGTGTGTGTGTGTGTGTGTGTGTGTGTGTGTGTGTGTGTGTGTGTGTGTGTGTGTGTGTGTGTGTGTGTGTGTGTGTGTGTGTGTGTGTGTGTGTGTGTGTGTGTGTGCGAGAGAGAGAGAGTAGGTGAATGAATCACCTCAGTGTTATTGTTGTTCATTCATAATCTCAGACACACCATCACAAACCAGTGATTTTCAACTGGCAGCCCACGGGACAACTCCAGCCCCAGCTGAGCTTTTCCCTGGAACACATTCCAATGTAAAAATAAATGTACAAAATTATTATTAGATGGCTGGTTGTACAGAATGACCATTTGGATTGTTTTCCATGACTGTTAAAAGGAGCTCGTTTATGGTTAACCAAAAATCTCCCATAGCTGTGAAATGAATACTTCATAGATGAGATATCACACCTCCTCATTAAAACCCCAAATATTTTCATTGTTAAAGACTCTTTGTTGTTACATATTATATCCACAAAAATATTCTCTTTTAACTGTCACCAATGCAACTTCTTTGACTTCTAATGACATAATAATACTGTATATACCAATGTCATTGTCAATATTCTCAAACCGTCTACAGTACATCAAAGAAACAACACATAAATGTTGTCATTCTAATCAGAATAATGTAGCTTTCAAGTCGTTCAGCTGTTTATTTTAATTTAATTTTTTGAGTTTCGAGTGGTTTGATTTAGGTTTGATTATTTGAGTGAATTTTGAGTAGGTTTTCACTTCAGGCCTATTATTGATTAATAGAACACATCATAAGAGCAGTGTTGGGAAAGTTCTTTTTTTATGAACTAGTTCAGTTCACAGTTAAAAAAAAAAGAAAACCCAATTCGAACAGGATGTGATGTATGTATAAGAGTGTGATTGTTGTGTTCTATATAGCACACAACAAATGGTCAAACAGTTAACCACGAACACGGTCTTGTGTGCGGCCCTGACTTCAAAGTCATTTTACAATGGTGGCCCCCTGCCTAATCTAATTGAATACCCCTGGCCTATGGCATATGCTTACGAGAGGCTGCACAACTAGCCAATAGGGTGCAAGCTGTCTGTCCAGCGTACAGCTTCTACTATTTGCAATAGACGGCGTACGTTATCCAGCAAGACTGTTTTACAACATGAGCGATAGAGAGAGAGAACATTCTATGGATACAGATACTAAATCCCCCTGCCCCCATGCTAAAAGAGGTTTCCCTGTAGTCTCGCCAACTTGTTTTTCTCTCATTTATCTGTGTTTTTACCTGCCAACTGTATTCTTTCATGTCCATTATTCTCTTTTTATTGTTTTATTGTGTCCAGTATTGTCATTATACTCTATTATTATATTGACATATTGTTGTACTGTTGTGAGCAGTCTGTTTTTGAGCGGTGCCTCCACTCCATTTAATACACAGCTATGTGTTGTGTGTCCCCATGTACAGTATGTATGTATGTAATGTATGTGTATGTATGTATGTCCGTCCCAGCATAGATGAGAACGGTAAACTGCAACACGATAGCTCTGTCATTTCTCGACCGTTTCTGACGCGGGAAAGCTCGCCAGAACCGGGCCGGCCCCCTGGGCGCATTCATGGGGCTCTGGATGTTGCCTCCAGGGACCCCCACACACTACAGTTGCACCGCTCACTTCACACAGGTGTGATTTTTCTTTGTTCTTGCACATCATAGGTGTGCAGCCTCCCTGTTAATGAGTGTGTGTGTGGTGTGTGTACCAGCGCTGCACGCACGCACGCACACACAGAGAGGGTGGGTGTGACACAGTTTTAGATTAGTATACATCAGACACTGTATTTCTATAAATTTTGGTTATATTATTAATATTATTGCAGGGAACATCCTGTTCGAGACATTTCTTGTTTGATCTATTTCAGGAAAGCTGACTGAGACGGGCAGGAAAGCCCAACAGCAGAGAGAGAGAGAGAGAGAGGTTCCTTGTTACCTGCCTCTCTCTCTCTCTCTCTCTCTCTCTCTCTCTCACATGGACACACTGTACTCATGCACGGGTAGTGTATCGTTAATATACCTCGTTATGTATAGTGGGTACACGGTCAGGTTTATCGTTGCTTTCGGGCAGAAACCTCTCATCTCCATACTTTAACTTTTTATGTTTTTTCTTCGTAAATTACTTGAAGTTAATTATCCCATACCGAGGCACACAAAAGCAGCAAAAATAGCAGATCAACGAGCTCGTCCATCTGCTATGCTTGCACATATAGAGGCGCTTCAATTGCACGCGTGCACGCGAGTACAGAGTACAGAAATAGTGGCACAGGTTCTCTGCAGGCCTGCGACTGTAGCATCTCACGTACATTAGCAGACAGTGTGAGTTCCATCCTCTGGTTCAACACGCAGCCGGATCCACAGTGTTAAGCTGCATTTCACACCATGCATGGCGTTGCTTGTCGAGAAGCAAGAAAATAAATCCTCCACATCTTGCTATGCTTCTGTCAAAGCCATCTGTCTTCAGGGTGCGCAATTTATGACAGAGTTAATGCATTAATTAATGAATGTGTTCCGTGGAGTCACACTGTTTGCTAAGTGAGTCAAAAAATCAGCTCCACATACTGACGGCGGATTATTTGCTATTCTTGATTATCCTTTGTTGCCTGTTAATATTACTGCTATTCTTCGCTATTATTACTTTAATATTGTTTTGCTGCTACAAGGCTGTGTGGAATAACTCTTATTGTACACAAGAAACACCTAGAACTGCACTCTGTCGATGGCCTACTAGTGCGCAAGCAGAGCGCGCAAGTACTTTCGACCGCTACAAACCGCTACAAACTGTCAAATCTCAGTTTCTGCCTCTATGTATATGTCATTTGTAAGTTGATTAGCGGTATACTGTGGTTACTTTGCGCCCTATGCACCGTCCCAGCCTTTTCGATGCGTATGCACCGTCCCAGCAATGACTAGACATACGTATACATATACATATACTATATAGAGTATGTAGTTGTAATTTGATTAGCAGTATACTGTGGTTACTTTGTGCCAAAAAGTGACAGCCGTCAACCATTTCTTTGGGTATGCAAGAAAAACAGCAAATCTGTGCCTGGTTTGCTGGGACCAGATTACACAGATGACCATTTTTCTTACGTCATCATTGAGAGCTGGGACCAGAGTACGTGGTGTGTATATGTATGACTAGCTCTCAATGATGACGTAAGAAAAATGGTCATCTGTGTAATCTGGTCCCAGCAAACCAGGCACAGATTTGCTGTTTTTCTTGCATACCCAGAAAAGTGGTTGACGGCTGTCACGTTGAAGAGACCGGGCGAAATTATTACTTGCACGCTCTGCTTGCGCAAGTAATGATATATTATGTTAAATGTTATATCAGGTAAATTATTATTAATGTTCCAAAGACCAGACCCTAAGACAAAGTCCTTTTTGCAAATGCTTATCGGAAATAGAAATTCTAAAGTAAAATGTAAATTTAAAATATATTGAAATGAGGAATAGATGGCAGCTTCCATTTCTGGGTTTTCAGGATGTGTATAGTTCCATAATCTATATACGTAGCATTCAGAGATTCTGGAATAGTTGTCTGGCTATGCGAGACTAGGCAACAGAAAACTGTAGTGGAGAGCAGGGGAACAACTCTTTTTATTTGCAGTAGCCAATTGTTTTTCTGCCCAATTTAGTTGTTATGCCAATGAATTCCTCTCCAAAAACATGTCTGTGTTGTCACTGCTGTGCCAGTGAGGATCCCCCTGCTGGGAGTACGTGCAATGACCAATAGAGAGTATGCACATGCATGCTTTTCCCATGAAGTGGGACTGAGTGGCAAAACATTGAGGAGCATGGAGTGTTGGAGTTTGGAAGCGCTCGTTGGAAATCACTCAACCGGCCTGCGTACCACCTGTTTCTAAATGTCACATAATGCAGGAGGCAGCAAAATGTTGTGTTATTGAAAACAAGCACTTCCAAACTCTGACACTGACGACCTGTGTGTGTGTTGATCCAGAGCGGACGGACAGTTCTGGGACCAGTGCAGGGAGTGTTGCATGGAACAGAACAGAGCTGGGACCGCTCAGTAGAGCAGCTCTGGTGTCAGCCACTCACACAGATGTGACTCTCTGACACGTAAACAAACCGATCAATACGGTGACACGGAAATACACATCTTGATTGATGGCTGGAGTCTGGACTAAAAGAATTATGGAGCTAGACAGGCAGATAGTATGGATATACTGTAGATCAGCGGTTCTCACAGTGGGGTCCAGGGGTCCCTTGGGGGGAGGGGTTCAAGGGAGGGGGAATCTTTTTATTTATTTTTTATTATAATATAGTTAAATAAGATATTATATATTTATTTATTTGAAGAGTGTGGAATGTTTTTTAGCACAGATCTTCTCTTCTGGGGGTCCCTGGCGGCCACATACATATTCATGTGGGGGTCCTTGACATGACCATGCTTTACATACTCATCTTTCTGCCAATGGCCACTATGCCAAAATCAATATTCCATTAACCTCCAAGGCACATGATGCTTATATCATTGTGTGTGTGTGTGTGTGTGTGTGTGTGTGTGTGTGTGTGTGTGTGTGTGTGTGTGTGTGTGTGTGTGTGTGTGTGTGTGTGTGTGTGTGTGTGTGTGTGTGTGTGTGTGTGTGTGTGTGTGTGTGTGTGTGTGTGTGTGTGTGTGTGAGAGTGAGAAATAGTGTGTGTATTATAACTCGATGAGTAATCCTGGCATGGTTCCATATGTCATTACATTTTGGAGAGAAATGAGTTTATAAAATCATGCTTATGAGGCCTGGCTTAATTACAAACGTCTTTCTTTCGAAGTCAGTTTTGTTCTCTTTGCATTCCTTTCCTGAAAGACGCACACGTGCACACGCACACGCACGCACCATGTGTTGATGTCAACACACAGGGGAGGGGCTGATTTATTTTGCCACCTGTCGGTCAATACGCCGTGGTGTCTGCGTGTGTGTGTGTGTGTGTGTGTGTGTGTGTGTGTGTGTGTGTGGTGTTGTCCCTTGACTATAGTGTTTGTCACCAGACAGTTTCTTGCTGACTTTGTAAAACTGAAAGTATTGCTAAAATAAAGGCACATGCCTGTCACACACTCAAAATTCCAGGTATAAAGCTCACAACACTGTTTAACTACTGTAGTTATAAGCACTCATAAGTGCAAAAACAATTATGAAGTGTTTTATAATGACTCATAAGTTCAAATATACAAGAATTATAATATAACACTGTGTGCGTGTGTGTGTGTGTGTGCGTGTGCGTGTGCGTGTGCGTGTGTGTGTGTGTGTGTCAGTGTGTCAGTGTGTCAGTGTGTGTGTTGAAATGTCCTTAAGCAAGACACTGAACCTAACTGCTCCCGATGACCAGGCCTATTTATTTTAGTTTTTCACTTCCAATTCCGATTGTTTACCCTGTATTAGATCAAATTGGTACCCGGCTCCTGTTTACCAAAAACTGAAAAGTTTCAGCCAGTGTGTGTGTCATAATCCTTCAAAAATAGCAGATGTACAAGCTCATATAGCATGGCACAAAGTGCCAAACAGCATACATGTAATTTTGGTTGTCCTTGACATGGAAACTTTTGTTTCAAGTGATATAGCAATATATGTTAGGTTTTTCTGAAAACTGTTAGGATTAAGAAGATATTTTTAGTTTTGGCCTCAAGTGTTAATGAGTTAAATGTTTACAAATCAATATAATTTCAATATAAATTGTCTGTCCAGTGGCCACCAATCAGCTCAAACTATAGAATAGGTCCTTGTTGCTTTTATTATCTTTACCATGGTGCTCACATTCCTCCCCTTCTCACCTGAATTATACATAGGAAGATTAATATTGCATGCAGAGTGCTCTATGCACACGCACGCACGCCCGTGCGCACGGCCACACACGCTTGTACACACACTGTCAACAAATCATTCCCAAAATAATTGGGGACATCATTTTGACATTGTTGACATTTGTTACTGCTCCCCCCGAAAAAAATACTTTGTTGTTGGCTTTGATGGAAGTGTAAATAATGAAATTGTTAGCCTAAGGTGTGTGTGTGTGTGTGCGTGACTGCGTGTGTGTGCGTGTGTGTGTGCGTGCGTGAGCGCGAGTGCACGCTATACAAATAAACTTGTGTGTGGAAGTATGCATGCTAGAGATCGCTACACAAGGCAAAAAGACAGTTATCGGTTAAGAGCACTCACATGCCTGCACACGCTGCCGTGCATGTGAGGAGAGATTAGGTGGAAGGCCATGAGTCATGGGTGAACTATTTAAATAAATGTCAAATTTCTTTCCAGAATATGTCCACCAAGTTCAGCAATTTTGGCACAGAAGCTCTTAATCCAGAGTGACTTAAAGTAAGCAAGCACAACACATGGTATAATACATCGAATACATAGAAATAGTCATCAAGGATCATAAGCAAACGAAGAACCTAACATCCGTCTAACAGTAGAATATAAGTACAATGAAACGATGAGTATACACTGTAAGTTCGTCGAAATGTACAGAGACTACCTCTCTGACACATCATACCTACATTCACCATCATGCTCTGTGATGACATTCAGGCTCTGTTTGTATCGCTCGTACTAACGCCACATAAGAAAGGTGTCCTCAGTTCACCCATTTGTAACTCAGAGAGAGATCAAATGGTTCCAACAAAATAGCACCCAGAAATCACACCGTTATAACAAGGAAATCACAATTCATGCCTTTTGTTGCTTTGGGGCAGAAACCTCTTATCTCCATGTTTGGACTTTTTGTGTTTTTTCGTAAATCTACGCCCTACTTGATCATACTACAGCATCCCACACGAGCATCAACAGTAGAAGATCTGCCAGCTCAAAGCGCGTCGCTTCGTGATGTGTTTGGAGCTGTAGATCTGCTACTTGACGCTTGTCCTGTTGAGTCCTGAAAAGTAACAGTTTAGGACATGTGAGGTTTCCACCCGACAGAGACAATTTGTAACCTCTCAGACTTAAGTGAACTGACATAAAGTACGACACTCTTCTCCACGCTTCTGAACAGCAGGTCCTTGAATGGCATCCAGGTGCCTGTACAGCTGTAGCCATGTTGCTTTTGTTCTGGGTTAAGGTTTAATTCTATATAGCATCTACAAAGGAAAGTCGCAGTGACTTGGGACCAGCGTGTTTAGGCATTTTGGCCAGACAGCCACGGCCGCCATGTCTATTTGTACTATACAGAGTATGAATGTGCGTATTGTCAGATTCAACTGAATATATAAAGGTGATTTATTTGTTGTACAAGTCAAAGGTCAAATTTTATTACCTCCCAGTATCACAAATCATGTCTCTAAAGGGCTGCACATAAGTTGCCCCACCGACTTCATATTCGACACGCGTTCCACACCACCACAGGGAGTACAGTCTATACAGTGCCCGGCCTTGAGTCGGTCAGACCCACGGTTGTCCAGAACCGCCACAAAATCCTCTGCCCAGGCTCTGGACAGGACCCACATTTGCCAAGGAGTGCTATGCACACGCACTCTTGCATGCACCTATAAAGTCATGAGTCCACATGACCTACACAAACCTCATAACTCCTAAACTGTTCCTTTTCAGGATACAAATCTGCTACTTCTGATGCTTTTGCGTGACGCTGTAGTGTGATCAAGTAGGGCAGGGTTCCCCAATACATTTTCCTCAAGGGCCATATTTTGACTAGGGTACCAGGCTGGGGGCCTAGTCCGCATGCGGGAAATGTTTTTGAAATGTTTTTATTTTTTAATTAATTAAGCTTAGAATAGATGTAACAGTTGTTCTCAACCAGTGGTCCGGGGACCACCAGTGGTCCTTGAGGGGGTTCCTGGTAGTCTCCAGCTAAATCACGGAGTTGGTAACCAAATGCACCCTTAGATCTTTAACTCATTCTCATCTTTTAATTTGAAGGATGCCCAGTTTGACATGCATAGGCTGCTGACCCCCATTTAATGCCATTTATAATTATGTGGGACCTCAATTTATATTATCTTTTATTTATAAAAATCAATGTCAACTTAACTCTGAGAGAGTACAAATGGAACCAAATGGACCTGTTATGGTCCATTTGTACATTCTGTTTTGTACACTCGTACTGTACAAAAAGCCGTTGGATATGATGGCAGGGCTCTAGCAGTGATTCTCATCATTTGAAGTTGAAGGATGTCCAGTTTGACATACATATGCTACTGACCCCCTTTAATGCCAATTATATCTGGGACAGTGGGACCTAAAAAAAAAGAAAAAAAAATAATGTTGAAAAATTCTTCCAGGAGCCACAAGGGGGCGCTTCGCGGGCCGCAAATGGCCCACAGGCCTTCTATTGGGGAACCCTGAAGTAGGGCGTTAATTTACGAAAAAAAACCCACAAGAAGTCCAACTATGGTTTCCTTTCTGCCCAAAAACAAAGATATCTAACTGTATGAAGATATAGATAAAAGTGTAGGCTGTTTTAGTGCTTTAGGCTGGTGTGAACGGTTGGGTTTTGACTTTTCCTTTTGATGGAGTCGACCGAGCCCAGCCTCTGGAATGAGGACAGGGAGACGGTTCCAGTGATGAGGGGCTTGGCAAGAGAACGGCCTGCCACCCCGTTGATGTTTTATTTATCTGGGGGAATAGTTAACCCATTCTGACCGGGCACCCATTTTGGTGTTGGCATCATGTTATGCTTTAGCTATTGAAAAATAGCAGATCTACAAGCTCATATCGCGCCACCGAGTGGCGCGATACGAGCTTGTAGGTCTGCTATTTTTGAAAAATTCGAAGAACGACTGACATTTTTAGAATCTGATCTCAGGTCAGAATGGGTTAATCAGACCAGTGTGTGTCCCGTGGAAACCTCGTATGAATCTGATCTCAGGTCAGAATGGGTTAAGGCCCAGCATGTTGTGATCGCACATGCTTCTCTAGCAGCAATGCGAGAAATGGCATGGTGGTGACTGACGTTTATTTAAATAGTTTCAATAGGTTCTCATGTTTTGCTTTCTCAGGTTTGTTTTTCTAGACCACAAATTGTTAAGACTGCTCCCATATTATTTAGACACATGCTATGGTTCATTCGTTGTTTACCCATGGTATAGTTTCAATGTGTAGATTTGTTTAGACAGATCATGCTAGGTTTATTGTTAACCATATCCCAATATGTTCAATGTTCATATTGTTATTCAGATAGCATATTGTTTAGACCAATGGGTTCATGGTTTACCTGCTATAGTTTCTTGAGGCACTTCACTGTCTCTCTGCTCAGACTCAGAGTGAACAAATGTAACCAAATGGACCCAGAACATTCGATTTGGTTACATTTGTAAAATAGTACACAGTAATTACACTATTAATATTATTATTATTTCAAAACTGGAGGTAAAGAATGGAGAAAGAAAAAAAAGGTCTTGTATGTGTAGTAGTACTGATAACATTGAGCAATGTCATATACATACACTACATTTTTATACTTAAATGGTATCAATGGCAATAATAATAATTGTTATTGCTATAGTTATTATTATTATTTTTCATACTATAATATAGCGACATCGATGGCCTATTAAGGGGCATTAAACTGACAGCGAGTCGCAGGTTCAATTCCCGAGCTTCACTCCACGTCTCTCTCTCTCTCTCTCTCTCTCTCTCTCTCTCTCTCTGTGTTTCCTGTCAGTCTTCATTGTACTATCCAAATAAAGGCTGAAAAGCCCCCCTAAAAAATATAAAAAAAATGTAATAGCATCAGATATTTTTTAATTTACTTACAGATCCACAAACGCAGCGTGTGGGGCTTGTAGACACTATTTTTAGACAAACGTTTTGCACATCACAGAATGAAGTATAGAACATGAATTGATTAAAATAACACAGTAAAGTTGAAGGAGCTCGTTCTGTGTTGTCTCACACCTCTCACAGCAGTTGCTCACTTGCTATAGTTCAATTTAAATTAAATAAAAATAACATTGTGAGTCTTAGTCTATATGGCATAGCCATAGTGTGTGTGTGTGCGTGCACACGCCCATCCCGTGTGCCTCCGTGCGTGTATGCGTGTCCGGAACTAACCTTTCAAACGGCGTTGGACCGTTAATCGCCAAGCGTATAACACTGTAGCTATAGAAATACCACAAATACCTAACCTAACCACTATTAATATTTAACCGTTTTATATTATGTGGATTCTTCAACATTAAAAAAAAGGAAAATTCTATAAAAAATAATAGGTGAAACATTCAATATTATTTCCTTGTTCTGTGCGATTGTGCACATTAGCCCACTTTGCGGCCCTTTTCGTCCAGAGGTTTCAAAGCCACATTTCATGCTCCCAGAAATAGCAGGCCTATGAGCTTGTAGATCTGCTATTTTCTAAAGGAAAGCATGAGTGGAGCTTGAGGTGGAGACTATACTTATACTGCGTCACATTGTATCAGACAGTCATGGAGTGACATTTTTTTCCAGGCGTTGCGTTGGTTGGAATGAGGTGGGGGTGGATTAAGAGCCTTCATACTGGGAGGTGTGTGTGTGTGTGTGTGTGTGTGTGTGTGTGTGTGTGTGTGTGTGTGTGTGTGTTGGTTTTCATTCATTATTAAAGAACTGGCTTCCCAGTTCAGCAGGAGAGACAGACGTGAAAAGAATAAGGTTCCTCGGCACATTCCATTGTGCTCCTTTATCCCCACCGTGTGTGTGTGTGCGTGTGTGTGTGTGTGTGTGTGTGTGTGTGTGTGTGTGCGTGTCTCAAGAGTGGACTGCACTGTCTCAATGCAGTTTGCTGACGGTACCTGAGAATTCCCCCAAGCCTCACGTGCATGCGTGTGCACGTGCATGCGTGTGCACGTGCACATGCCACACACAGAGGGAGATTGGTCTCCAGTGTATCCCTGATGTATTTTATTTATTCATGTGTCTTATTTATTCCTTTCATTTCCATGCAGTTTAATGCTTCATATTATGCTGTAATATATAATAATATGCACTATAACCACTAACAACAACACTGTTTACTAGTAATGAGAGAACTGGAACTTAAATCAATGGCCCACACGCACGCACACACACACACACACACACACACACACACACACACACACACACACACCCCCACACACACTACTAGCATAATTTTTTTATACATCGTTTAAAATTACACCCACGTAGGAAGGGCTTGTTAGGCTAAATGTGCTGAAATTCATGTGAATTTTATTTTCATAATAATAATAATAATAATATTCATTTTATGTACTGCATTCAAAAATGCAGTACAGTGTCACTGTACAATTTATAATAGCGGAATGAGAATATTTAGATGTAGTGTGTGTGTGTGTGTGTGTGTGTGTGTGTGTGTGTGTGTGTGTGTGTGTGTGTGTGTGTGTGTGTGTGTGTGTGTGTGTGTGGCCTACAGCTAGTGAATGTTATATTGTTGCTGTGGCGGAAACCTTGCATCTCCATATTTAAACGTTTTCCTTTTTTTCTAATACATTTAATGCCCTACTTCATACAAGTAAAATACAAATGTCGCAGAAAAGTATAGTAAACATAGCATATCTGCAACCTCACAAGCTTGTAGAACTGCTATTTTCACTACTTAAACTTAAAATAACCCTAAAAAGGACCATTTTGGACATAGGAGGTTTTCACTCCGACAGCAATGATATTTTAATTGCTCTAACGTGTTATTCTAAATACTTATATGTGAGCTTTCCCTGGATATCATATGTAATATGTAAACAACATGGAAATGGGGTGTGTGTGTGTGTGTGTGTGTGTGTGTGTGTGTGTGTGTGTGTGTGTGTGTGTGTGTGTGTGTGTGTGCGCACGGGTGCGTGTCTGTGGGTCTGCCTTCCATTCAAGCCAAGTCAAGCCCGTCCTTTATTTCACATCCCTTGCTAGCTTCAGTTTATACAGCTGCTGCCGCGAAACCTTACCCTCTCTCTCTCCCTCTCTCTCCCTCTCTCTCCCTCTCTCTCTCTCTCTCTCTCTCTCTCTCTCTCTCTCTCTCTCTCTCTCTCTCTCTCTCTCTGTGTTTGCCAGACCTTCACATATAGAATCTTTCAGTGTGCTCTTGTGTGAGATTGTGCGTGTGTATGAGTTTCTGTGAGAAAAACGGAAAGAGATAGGGTGTGTGTGTGTGTGTGTGTGTGTGTGTGTGTGTGTGTGTGTGTGTGTGTGTGTGTGTGTGTGTGTGTGTGTGTGTGTGTGTGTGTGTGTGTGTGTGTGTGTGTGTGTGTTAAAATCCACCTTGTGAACAAGGTGGATTTGAACTAGTGAATCTAAGCAGTCACAGAGAGAGATTTCAGTGCAATAGAATGGATAGAGAGATTTGGGGGTCTACAGCGTGGTCTCCAAATGGTTAAAGCTGAAATGCCGCCCCTCCTTTCCCTCCTCCTCTATTTCTCTCTCTCTCTCTCTCTGTCTCTCTCTCTCAATCTCCTTCACGGGGTGGGGGGGTGTCGGTTTGCCGGGGCCCCGTCCAATCGCCTTTGTTCCTACCTCGCAAAACCCCGCCTCCTTCCCCTTTCTCCACCACCAAGAGAGCGAGGATCAAACTTGGAGAGAGAGAGAGAGAGAGAGAGAGAGAGGGAGCCGTATGCGCACAGGCAGTCCCGTTCATTTGAGCAGAGGTAGTCGCGCGGTGAGACTCGCAGAGAGAGAGAGACCGTGGGAGAGAGAGCGAGAGACATATACAGAGAGAGAGAGAGAGAGACACAGAACAAGCACTGATTTGAAAGCCTTTGGATCCTACCGGAGCTGTGCCCACCTTTTTTTTCTTTTTTCTTTCCTCTCTACACAAAGAGAGAGCGAGAGACGCGAGACGGACCCTCATCAATCAGTTATCGCCTCCTTTCCGAGACCCTTCCCTTCCATCCGCTGCGTCCCTCCATCCCTCCATCTATCCATCGTGCGTGCGCTGAAGAGGAGAGAGGCGAGATATAGCGCGGGGCAGACCCCCACCCACCCACCCACCGATAAGAGTGCTGCTGCTGAGCTGCAGACCGGACCGGAGAGGAGAGCAGCGGCAGGAGAAATTGTATTTCAAATAAAAAACAAAATTGGCTCTAGTTTTCTACCTTGGAGAAAAAGCCATAGCCTGAAGACGGTGGCGGATATCTCTTTCTTTTTCTTCTTAATTTTTTCGTGCAGTTTTGTTGCGTGAACTAGCGGAGACATTTCATGCTGCTGTGAAGAGGAAATCCTTGCGTGCCGTGCATAAATATATATATACATATATGTATGTGTATATATGTAGATATATATATGTATATTTTGGGTGCGCTGACCCTCTGAAACCAGGCGAAACTGGAGTGCTCACACAGACAAGGTAAAGAATCCACGGCTAATCTGTCATTATTGAAATAGACTGTTCTCTTCCTTACACAGCAGCCTCTGGGTGCCCATACACACACACACACACACACACACACACACACACACACACACGCACACACTGCCCATGTGTGTCTGCGTGGACGTATATCTTTCAGTGCGCTTGTGCGCGTGCATGCATGCATGCGTGCGTGCTTTGCGTGCATACCTCGACAAAGTGTTAGGTCCATGCCAATCGCATATCATTGTGTGAATTCATTGACTGAATGCAAACTCATTGACTGAGAAAACAGTGAGCTGGACCTGTGTGCGCGTGCGTGCGTGTGTGTTTGTGTGCGCGCACGTGCATGCGTGTCTGTGTATGCGCGTGTGCTCGTGTGTTGTGCCAGTGCAGAATGTGAAAATAGTCGCAGACTGTAGACTCATAGTTTGATTTGGCGAGAGAGAGAGAGAGAGGAAGGGAAAAAACGTCTCTACCTCAGATGGTCTGAATTAGAAGTGAAATGGACTGAGCCAGCTCTCTCTCGCTCTCTCTCTCTCTCTCTCTTTCTCTCTCTCTCTCTCGGAATCCCCTCCGCCACTCTCGCCCGCTCTTTCGCGTCCATTCTCTCATTCCAGTAGTCCCCCCCCCCCCTCTCTCTCTCTCCCAATGTCTTTCCCTCTTCCATCCCCTTCTTCTTCCCTTCCTTCTCTCTCTCCTTTCCTTTCTCCCGTCCCCTCCGTCGCTCTGCTTTTGTCTCTCATCTTTTTTTTCTTCTGCGGCGAGTATTTCTTTTTTTCCCCCTTCTTTTTTCTGCTTCTCTTTTCCTCCAGTGTGGTCACACTTTCCAAAAAGCCCTGTAGTGCTTGAATGCTTGGAGGCCAACCACCCCTCAGTAAGCCAGCCTTCAACTCCAACCAGGCCTGCCAAGAAGTCAGTCACTCCGACAAGTCAATGTGTTGTTGTTTTTGCTTTTTTTTTTTTTTTTTTTCCTAAAGCCCCGTCGTTGTTTAGGCCCTCTGCTCGCTCAGGGGACGTCAATCAGCCAAAAGAGCCTTTCAGATTGGCCCACAACACAACGAGCCGGGCTCCATTTCACAGCCCAGCCGGCCCGGGCACAGTAAATTATCTCACACACACTCACTCACACACAGACACACACACACACACACACACACACACACACAAGCCAGTCAGTTATTCAGTCAGTTACTGAGTGACTAATCCTTGGTCTTTTATGCTCTTGCTATTGTACAGTGTGTTTTACTGTGTGTGTGTGAGTGTGTGTGAGAGATACAATCTCTCTCACACACACAAGCATGATCTGTACTTAGTCATGCACGGGTGCCGCACACCAAATATAGCGAATCTACAAGCTGACAAACACGCCGTAGCATGTTATCAGTTTGTAGATCGGCTATTTTCTGCCGAGTGACACTCAAGTACCCAGGCCAGTACACATCCTGGCCTGGGTACACACACACACACACACACACGCGTGCACGCACGAATATTTCAGTGGTTTATCATATAGTGAACATTAGCCGTGAGGTCTGGTTTACATTACGTGGAGGCATTCCATCAGGCCAGAGGACTTGAAGACGGACAGCAGAGAGATTGCACACACCAGCGGAATTCCCAAACTCCTTGAGAGTGTAGATTAAACACACGGACCCCGTGAAGAAGCAGGGCCCGAAAAACATTCTGGGTTTTTGCCTTGCAGGGACTTTTACAACAATCCACAACACACATGCGCGCGCAAACACGCGCAGGGCCTACACACACACACACACACACACACACACGCATGCACAGTTGGTGGCTTTACAAAGCAAGAACCAGTAGCGTGACAGTGACACAACAATGGGGAGCTGGGTTCGAGCTGAACTCGGAAACCTGATTTATTCCGTTCCCATTGTCGTCTCCGGCGAGCCTTCCCCTTTCAGCGTGGACGTTTAAACCCCACCGTTTGATGTTGCACTGTTGCGCCGAGCGGCTAATTACTTCCACGCCGAACCAACTACCGACGACCAGCCAGCCAGCCAAGCCAGCCCCGGCTATACAAGGGGAGGAAGAGAGAGTTGTTTACGCGGAGAGCTATCACTCTCTATTTCTCTCTCTGTCTCTCATAAGCATGCATGCAGAAGAGAGCGAGCACACACACACACACACATACGATTGTATGCACACATGTAGCCCAAATGTCAGTGTCTTAATCGGTGTTTCCTAACGTTCAGAGCCAATAAAGCAGCGATGGAAGAGAATCAAATTGAAATGTACCGAAGAGACGAAAATTGGCCGGCCGTGTATAGTGTGTGGCGTGCGTGCATCAAATTCAAAAGCATCAACTGCAGAACTACAAGCTCAAAATATCGAAAGCGGGTTTCGAGCTTGTCAATTTGCTACGTATGATCAAGTAGGTCATTAATTTATGAAACAAACTGTGTGTGTGTGTGTGTGTGTGTGTGTGTGTGTGTGTGTGTGTGTGTGTGTGTGTGTGTGTGTGTGTGTGTGTGTGTGTGTGTGTGTGTGTGTGTGCGCGCGCGCGCGCGTGCATGTGTAAACTAGAATTAAATCAGGTTATTTTAGCCTTGAAGTATGCATGCAGTGCATTCTCTCTGTCTCTCTCCCTCTATGTTTTATTCAAGAGACTGGTGACAGAGGGAGCTTTATGCCGTCAACACATGATTGAATTAAAGCCATTTTTCAGAGATTCAAAATGGGCGGGCGAGCGTAGGGGCGATCGATACGTTCAGTTTTAATGTTTACCTTTTGTGTTTGGCACACGATGTGGCGTGTGTGCGTGCGTGCGTGCGCGTGCGTGTGTGTGTGCGCACTAGGGAGAGACATGTCTTGTATTAGTGTAATGAAATGGGAGTGTTTCGGGTCGTTGGTCCCCATGCAGTGCCGAATCCAGCATGTTTCTTTATTTCACAAATCGTGTTGCAGTCAGTCCACTTTTCAAACCTCCACCTATTAAACTGTTCTCCAACCATTGTACGTTTGACCACAGCCGCTCCGTTTGATAACATGTTCATCTCCTGGGACCCCAATGTACAATCTCACATTCTCTGCGTTCATTTAACTCTGAGAATGTGCAAATTGTCCCTCCTACACTGTCTTCGTCTCAGCTTTCCTACCGTCTGTCCCTCCTACACTGTCTTCGTCTCAGCTTTCCTACCGTCTGTCCCTCCTACACTGTCTTCGTCTCAGCTTTCCTACCGTCTGTCCCTTCTACACTGTCTTCGTCTCAGCTTTCCTACCGTATGTCCCTCCTACACTGTCTTCGTCTCAGCTTTCCTACTATTTGTCTCTCCAACACTCGGCTTGCCTACTCTCTTGCTTTCCTACTCTGTCCCTTTCTTACCGTCTGTCTCTCTCAGCTGTCTGTGCTGTCATGTTATCATCATCAGTGATCTCATATCTATTCTGAAATGAAGATGACTCATTCTTAAGTGGATCAAATATTCAGTTGTAGTGTGAATAATGCTGTGTTTATCTTACTAACACCAATTAACTATAACGAAGGACTTTTCCCACTCTTCGCCTTGACTCCTCTATCGGTGCCTCAAATGTACTTCCCTCTCTCTGAGAGAGAGAGAGAG
>NC_137864.1:11393409-11403409 GCF_963924005.1 Protomyctophum bolini
AGTGCTGTGGAGTTCTGTACAGCACATGCAGCACACGGACAGCGACACGTATTCGTATTATTAATTCATGCGATATTCGTCAGAAACATATACGCTTGCCTCCACATATTTCAAATTATTCTTGGATATAGTGTCTAGTACTGGGGAATTTGTAACGGGAAAATATTGGAATTATGAAAATGGAAGGCAAATAAAGGCCTAAAACATGGTAAAATTCCACCCTTTAAGGGGGGGGGGTGAAACACTGTCATTAGGAAGCGTTCCACTTCACACTGGGTGGGTTCCTGAGGACTGAAGTGGAGTGTGAAGTCCATGAGCTCCCAGTGGCCGTTTAACGGCCCAAAATGTACCTCTGGAACTACTTATACCCTAAAGGTTAAAGTTTTACCCTATAGGGTATAAAACAGGATATCCTGGGTATAGTTTTGACGGGGGTATATTCTGTAATGTTACACCGGCCTCACGCACCGAACAGGCACTGCGGTAGTAAATGTTGGTACTTGTGCAGTGTGCAGATGGTGTGTGTGTGTGTGTGTGTGTCTCTCACTCTTATTTAATCTTGAATAATCAAGTTAACAATTGTGTGAATAATTTAATGTTGTCCCCATTTTCAAGGTCGAGAAAAGACAAAAGGATATGAAACAAAAAGAGAATTAATACGAAAAACGGTTAGAGGATGATTAATAAACATAATGCTGCATAATCATCTATACATCAATTACTGTCAGGAAAAGGAGCATTTTGTAGCATAATCCTGAAGCAGCCAGGAGGGATGAGAGAAGTTTTATTATGTCAAAGGGATTATAAACATACTCACAATGCATCATACAATCTGCCTATAACACTGTTACAATAAAGCACTCTCACACATGTTCATAATGCTTTATAGCAATAACCACGACACAATATAAAGCTTCTTTATAGTGGCTCATCAAGGTCAAGTATGAAGATAATCCCTGCAGAGGCAGACATTTTGTTGTTTAAGGATACAGTGGTGCTCAACCTGAGGGCCGAGGTCCACTGGTGGGCTGTGAAGATATTGCAAGTGGTCCCCCAAATAATTGGCAAAGTCACTGATTTTAATAATGAGATAATGAGAATGCATGCGGCCCACCCATCTGACCACTTAACACAGCCATGAAGTGGTCAAGATGCATCATACTGGTCTTTAGAGTAAAGTAATGGCATCAGTGTTAGGCATAAACAGTTTGTGTGGTCTTGCACATCATTGTTGTTGGGCAGAAACCTCATATCTCCATATGTTAACATGTGTTTTCTCCTAAATGTGCGCTCCACACAGAATCATCACACAACAGCATCAAATGATCTCACCCACCAGTTCCCATGAATTTGAATCCTGAAAAGTATGAGTTTTTCCACCATTAAATGCTAACTATATTTAGTTATATTTATTTAAAACTATTATTTCACTCTACTTGGCTAAAGGAATGCTTCACACCCAAAATTACTTTTTCTTTTCATCATTATTTACTCACCCTGTGATGTCTCAAATGAATGCAGAATTTCACTTTGCTGTTGCATTCCTTCACGGTGAATGAAGAATCCAAAAACTACTTTAAAACTAAGTTACAGTAATAGGGTCCAAGTTTAACATAAAAAAATAAAATATATCAAAAATAATTTCATAAACTCGCACAGTATAATCCGAGTGTCTTGTATATCACTCGTATCCTCAATACTGCCGGAACACTGCATTATTATTTAAATTTTGCTATTGACTTCAATTCATGTAAATTAGTATTTTTTTATTTTTTATTTTTTTTATTTGGTGTGGAAGGAATGCGATCAAAAACAAAAACATATCCTTGAATTCAAGGCTTCAAAGCGTCACCTAATCGATATAAAATAAAATGTAATTATGGGGTAGTCTTTAAATGTGTAGTGACTTTTATTTATTAGTTTTTTGACCTAAAAAAAATCGGAACAGTGGTTTTTCTGTGGTCTGGGGTTTTCTGAATAATTAGCTATAGGCTCAAACAAGTGCTCTGATTTGCCTCTGGACAGTGATGTAACGGTCCACAAATCCCGCCCCCTCTCCATCCTGCTCCTCCCCTCCCCTATGCGTCAGCCCCTTAGTGACTCATAATCACACTGTAATGCATTATACCAGTCATTACAATGTGATTATAGTGGTTGTAATAAGACATTATTTGACACTGTTCCGAGTAGCAGGAGCGCCACTCAAGGTTAGATGTTGTTTTAATGTTGGCAGGGAATGAGTGAAAATAACATACAATGATAGTGTCATTTGGTATGAGATAATGTGTCTATATGATCATTGTGTAGTTTGGTATGAAATAATGATCTATGGTAGTGTAGTTTGGTATGAGATAATGTGTCTATATGATCGTTGTGTAGTTTGGTATGAGATAATTATCTATATTTATGATAGTGTATAGTTTGGTATGACACAACGTATGACAGTTATGAAAGAAGTGAGTTCTGGGTTTTGTGGGTTTTGTGGGAGGGGTGTATGGTAGGATAGGGGTTTTGGGGGGGGGAGGAGGCTGTAGGGGGGTGGGGGGTTGCATTCTCAGATTTTTGGGGGGATTAGGAGGACATTGTAGTACAGTATGACCGCTGTGAGAGACAATGCGAGCAGTCAACCGTTATATGACCTGCTACAGCACACACACGCGCACACGCACACAGACATTAACATGTACACTTTGGAACATGCACGCGCACACATCAGCACATGTAACTATGCACGCACACATGTGTACGCGCGCTCACACACACACACACACACACACACACACACACACAAACCCATGTGGAGTTCAAACGGACATACTATTATGTTCACATTCATCCATCGGACACACAGACAAACACGCGTGCGCGCACACACACACACACACGAACACACGTGTCGGCTAGCCTAGTGTTAAATTTCCATGGCTGTCCCTAGGGTTAGGGTAAAAGCAAGCTGTCCCTGTTATTCACTGTGTGTGTGTGTGTGTGTGTGTGTGTGTGTGTGTGTGTGTGTGCTCTTTTAGATATCCCATTATTTTTAAGAGAACAGCATGCAGCACCCGCTGCAATCACCCCATTTTTTAAAGATTTTACTCGTATTTTCTCTCTCCACACACACACACACACACACACACACACACACACGCAACACGCACCCAGAAAATAATTTTGTCTTCTGCCACTTTATCAGTTTCTCTCTCTCTCCACATGGGAAAGGGGGTTGCCTTTCTTTTCTCACCCCCCCCCCCCTCTCTCTCTCTCTCTCTCTCTCTCTCTCCATTCCTCCTCTCCACAAATAGAGTGCTATCTCCTAGCAACAAGGCCTTTGAGGATAATGTGCGAGATATAGATTTGGTGCCTGTGATATAGGGGGGCAAGCTTACTACACTTTTGTGTGTGTGTGTGTGTGTGTGTGTGTGTGTGTGTGTGTGTTCACGCACGCATGTTTTCACAGCTAGTAAAATCCTTCAAAACCACCAAGTCTGTCGGGTCTTACTTTGAAAGCGGGAGGGGTGGGGGGCATTTTAGGATCGGAATGAACATAAGTCAATTGCGCGCCCTTATGTAGGCCTACGGTTGTGTGTGTGTGGGTGTGGGTGCGTGTGTGTGTGCGGGCGCGCATGTCGTGCACAGCATTCTCCTTGACGGATTGCATTACTATAGATGGGAGACTGTACGTATTACTCAGAAGGAAAAAAAAGTTTCAATTATTGCCAAAATCCCATGTGCATGTGACACACACACGCACACGCGCGCGCACACATGTGCATACACTACACACCAATGCCATATGTGCCGTTTGTGCACTGCACATAAATACACAATGACAGAACAATATGCTATGTTGTATGCATGCACACACACACACACACACACACACACACACACACACACACACACACACGTACGTAGGTGTTTTAATGTCCGGCCCCAAACATGTCAACATGTTACCGTGTCCATATATTTCCTTGTTTTATTATTTCTCATTATATTGACGGACATTTTTCGGGCTGGGGCTATAGGGTGCTCTGCTGCCGTGCGTGCGTGTGTGCGTCACAACCAGCGTGCAAGTGTAACCATACACATCGCAGTGTGCACAGTTGTGTGAACTTTATTGAGTTGTATGCGTTTGTCCATGGTTGTATATTTATGTCTTGCCTCTGTCGCCGTGTGTGTGTGTGTGTGTGTGTGTGTGTGTGTGTGTGTGTGTGTGCGTGCACGTGTAATTGAGTCTTTCCTGCCCGCTCCCAGAGAGAGTAGCCCGTGTCCCCTTTCTTCATCACTAATTCAGGAGGACAAATTGAGAAAAAATATATAAAATACAGACCCTCGTCTGAAGACTCCCACCTCTCTCTCTCTCTCTCTCTCTCTCTCTCATTCCACAATGGCAAACACACACATTAATAATCCAAAGTATTCAATAAATATGTTGCTTGGAAATGATATTGTACTTTGTATACAGCGGGCCCGCGGGGCTTGACGCGCTCTGGACCCAGAGTTTGCATCAGTCACCTTTTGCACAGCGGTTGAATGGATTCTAATGAAGCAATCAATGGAACGGAATGAGTATCATGGACACTGTTTCCATAATTCATTACCATTGATCTGAGTAAGTGCAGACACTTAATGAAGCAACGTTCCATATACGCTAGTGGTTCTTCAATATGTTCATGTCAAGGACCCTCTAAATATATATTACAAAATGACACACACACACACACACACACACACACACACACACACACACACACACACACACACACACACACAGCCGTGGACTCCCGTTTGGTAATATGGCGTGCCAGGGACCTCCATAAGACAAGATTTGTGTTCAAATGATTCCAAATATTTCAAAGATTTTCAAGATTAGTCCAATAAGTTTTAGTCCAACGCATTAAAACCGGGAAAGCATCATGTGTCATTTTAGATTTAGATCTGCTATTTTTTTTTATGTTTTGAAAAATGAAGTGAAGAGAGAGTAGAATTGGCCTCAGGTCTTATTCTGTTGAGGACCACCTGGAACCCCCTCAATGACCCCTGGGTGTCCCCTGGCCCGGAACCCACTTTGAGAACCAATGCTTTTAATGGGATTGTAAAAAGTTTCTCTAAAGCAGGGGGATCCTCCCCCCCCCCTCCACACACACACACACACACACACACACACACACACACTAACTTTTTTTGCTTCCCCCCTCCCATCCAATTTACCCGCCTGTCCCCTCCTGTTGGCCCCCCCTGGGCGTTGTGGCGGGCCCCACCAATTGAAAAACCTGTGCGCTCTAATACTGCAGCTATAGCTCTCCTAAAATGGCCTCCAGAGAGTTCCATATGGAGTCGTGGTCTGGCTCTATAAAGACTTGGACTCTCTTCATAAAGAAGCCCATTAAAGGACACCGGGAGGTAGAGCAGACGTCTGGGGTTCCTCTTAGCCGCATTCCCACGTGTCCTTGAGCAAGGCACTGAACCCCCAACTGCTCCTGATGAGCAGGTCGGAGCCTTGCATGCTTTGCTCTGTCATCCGTGTGTGTGTGTGTGTGTGTGTGAATGTGTGGATACTAAATTAACCCATTCTGACCTGAGATCAGATTCTAAAAATGTCTTCTACATCCTGACCGTTTTCTGAAAAAGCCATGTTTCTATGTCAGTCGTTCTTTTTTTTCTTCTCCAAAAATAGCAGACCTACAAGCTATGAGCTTGTAGATCTGCCATTTTTCAATAGCTAAAGCATTACGTAATGCTTACACCAAAACGGGATCCCGCCCAAAATGGTTTAAGCATGCACGCACGCACACCTTGGTATATTGCAATTCAAGGAAAGGTTTTTAACCTTTTGAGTGCTCGGATCACCGCCTTTTCTTTAGTATTCCAGTCCCACTGATCCTTGAAGCACCAGAACCTACTTTACATTATTGTTGCATCTCCATCGAGCACCTGGTTGATTTTCTTTTTGTCAAGGAGAGATTAGTTGGTGCATTTCAGCAAGGTTATTCAGTGATTCTGTTTTTTTTACACAACATTAACGGCATTAAGACGAGGTGCAAATCACGACAAGAGAATGGAAATTAAAAATGCAGTCATGCAATTTGCATACAAATATAAATGTTGTTTTCAGCTTTGATTCAAAAGAAGTGAGAGTTGTTAGCAGACCTATTGTACCATTTTCTGCTGTTCTGCATAGCCTCTACTGTACGACAGCAGTGTCTGTAGAGATGACAGTTAATCACATGAATGCTTGTTGTGTGGTGGTTTATGTTGACTTTGAAGCTGTGTGGAAAGCATGTTAGCAGCGTGGGGGCTGCAGACAGACATGGGGCTCTGTACGTCTCAAAACGACAGCTGACACCAGCTAATGTTCTCTGTGGGTTTGTGTGTGTGTGTGTGTGTGTGTGTGTGTGTGTGTGTGTGTGAAAAACAATACAAATATAGGTATCATGCCATTTTCAAATGAATGGAATCGGATTGGGAGCAAAAAATAGTGATCGGGACCTCCGATCAGTCGATATTATATCAATATTATATCTATATTATATTATATTATATTATATCATGATCTTAGACTGGATATTGTCAGTGATTTTGGATAATTTACTATTGTGATATGGTGTGTTCAATAAAAATATAAATATTGGATCGGGAAAAATCGTTATCGGCAGATACTGATAATCTATTGAAAAAAGACATTCAAAACATAAAAAAAGTAAAACATAAAACATCTCATTTCCAACTAAAGTTATTCCCCCCCAAAAAAGAGAGAGAAAATCGTGTGAGCTTGCTATTTTCACTGTTTTCTTTCTTTTTTTTTAAACTATCATACAACACAGTACAAATTAGGCCTTGGCTAAATGATTACACAGAGAACTCTGTTCTTTAGCAAAGGGTGTGATTTCAGCCCCACGCGTCTAGACACCGGCGGTCAGAGATAGGCTCCGAGGTAGTTAACAGATACTTCCAGTTAGACACGACTCTTCTTCCCTCTTCATCTGTACGCCGTCTGTCTTCCTTTCCCAACGCTTCCCGTCCTCCTAGTTTTTCACTCACTCCCTGTTTTTATATTCCCCTGTTACTCATGGCAGGCCTTGCTTCTCCTCTCCTCCCCTGTCGCTGTGGTGTGTAGCTCTCCTCTCCTCTCCTCCCCTGTCGCTGTGGTGTGTAGCTCTCCTCTCCTCCCCTGTCGCTGTGGTGTGTAGCTCTCCTCTCCTCTCCTCCCCTGTCGCTGTGGTGTGTAGCTCTCCTCTCCTCCCCTGTCGCTGTGGTGTGTAGCACACTAACTACATCAATGGACGGAGATAAAGAAGAATTATACGAGAGAGTGGGCAAGATATATATCCGTGAGAGGGAGGGGGGAGAGGGACACGCACGCACGCGCACACGCAAACTGGATGACTGCGAATATATTGAACATTTGCATTTCTTGGGTGTCTTCTAGGTGTGTGTGTGTTTTTTTATTTTTTTCTTATATTTATGCTGTTGTGTGTTTACCGTTTGTTATGCGTGGTACTATTGTCAGTCCGTTGTAGGGTGGCTGATTCATGTAAAAAAAAGGCAAGCCAGTGACTCTGACTGGCATCTATAAGCAACCAAACCAGTATGTAGTGTATACGGTACCAGTAAGACACCCTGAGGTTGAGAGGGATGCCCAGGTGCTAGTCAGCACGCACCAGGCTGAGGAAAGCCCACACCAAAGGTCAGGCTATACAGGCAGTCAACGTGGGTCCTGCGGTACAGTCAGTCAGACCAGATGATGCCAGGGGCGTGGCCAATGTCTTACACCAATGGTGCGCGAGTCATGCTCCGCCAAATCTTTGGGTGGATTGGGGTTCACCTGGCCAGCTCCACCATATATGGAGCTGGCCAGGTGATGATCCAGTATGGAGATGACTGGATCTCCATGTACAGTATGGCTATCCAGGGTTTGATGAGGTTAGTGTCGTGATCTTCATATTTGGAGACGGTCATATATGGAGCTATGTAAGACGGCCATTTATGGAGCGTGTCACGAGGCGTGACGGACGGACGGACGGAAGGACTGACTGACAGGTTTTAGCGTGACTGATTTTTTCATAGTAAACGGCGACCTACCGTCGCAATGAGACAGCTGGGAGTCATGTTGTTTGATTGGGTTCCTGTTCATCCCACACTCCAAGGCCAATAAAACAGTGGCTGAACCAACACTAAGCAAGACACTATAGACATAGGGGTAAAATACAGAGAGAGATGCCTCATTTAAATTCCGTCGAACAGCAAGCCTTAAAAGCCAATATACAACACATCACAACGTTGTGAGCTTGTCTGTCGTCCATTTTCAGTCTGCGGACAGACAGACAGACAGACAGACGGAGAAAGACGGAGAGAGAGAGAAAGACATACAGACAGACGGATAGATAGATAGATAGACACAGAAACAGAGGATGACTTATGAGCTGTTTGCTGAGTAAGTGTCTTTATCAGTAGCCTGTCCAGATGGTTCACAAGACATTCCTCTCTCTCTGTATCTCTCTCTCTCTCTTGCTCTCTCTCTCTGTCTCTCTGTCTGTCTCTCTCTCGCACCACTTCCTTGATCATCTCCGCTCCTCTCCCCTCTTGACATTGCCCGTTGCATAGCAGTGTGACGTGCACACACACTCACACACACACACACACACACACACACACACACACACACACACACACACACACACACACAGAGGGCTGCAGTGTAGCCAGCAGGTTATCTGCAGGTCTTATCTCAGCTGTGGATGTTGGAGAAAGACAAATCATGTGGAGGGAATACATACCAGTTCATACTGGCTGGCAGTGTGTGCGTGTGCGTTGGGTGTGGAGGGGGGGTATAGTCAAAGTGCATTTATTTGATATATGTGTATGTAAGTGCTGGGGACTGTGTGGGCATGTAAGTATCTGTGCATGCGCGTGTGTGTCTGCATGTGTCTGCGTGTAAGATCATCTGAAGCAGAAGATGTACTCTACTTTGAGCCTCACAGATTGAAACCACCACCCTCTTGCAGTGTGCGTGCGTGCGTGCGTGCTTGATATACCTAGGTTATATATTGCATGAGGACCCCGTGGAAAACGAGATGATGCCTCTCAAGGGGCTTATCCTCGAAATGAATTTCAAATAATTGTAGCCACACGTGTGCATGTTATTATGCACTGACTTGTGTGTGTGTGTGTGTGTGTGTGTGTGTGTGTGTGTGTGTGTGTGTGTGTGTGTGTGTGTGTGTGTGCGCGTGCGCGTGCATGCCTGCGATGAATCCTGCAGCACACACATGATCTTTGAGTTTTCATCAAGGCATTGTATGTAAAACACAGACAACACACAGACACATACTGTACATGTTGTCTCTACGGTATACTATACTGTACATGTTGTCTCTGACTGGTGCAAACCTACAGTAGCTACAGTATGTCCTCAGTTTATACTTTTCAGCAATTGCAAAATATAATAATAATAAATGTACTGCTAGTTGAACAACCCACAGACACACTCGACCACTTACACTTTTACTTCAAGACAATTCAAAAATAACAAAACATGGCCGATCACAAAACGTCACTTTACACTGAGCTTGTGCATCAGCTATTTTAGTTATGTTTTGGTGACACATTAGTACGACGTAGGGCCTTAATTTACAGAAAAAAGAAAGAAAACACGAGTTGAGACAGGGAGATACAAGGTTTCTGCCCGACAGCGACAGCACGATGGGTTTTCGGCTCTAGGTAAAACTCCATAAATGTATCATTACATCATTTAGGACAAATTGCCTTTATAAGACGATACATCAGTGCAGCCGACCGTACAGTGGGGCTCCCTGTTTTATTTGATGAATGGAATTTGAGTAAATATTCATAACCTGTATTGTATAAATTTAGATCTATATAAGCTCCAGTGTGCGAAGACATTTCAGTATATCGTGACGTGGATATATATAGTGGCCGGGAATATTATGTGTGTGTGTGTGTGTGTGTGTGTGGGTCAGTGCTTAGGATGCGCCTGGTAGTGCCT
>NC_137864.1:11405909-11423409 GCF_963924005.1 Protomyctophum bolini
CAGGGAAATGTAACCTCGACACAGACAAAAAAAAATCCCCAGTGTCAGGAGGTTCCAGGTGGTCGGTCCCCAGCTAAATGAAACCATTTGGTTTCATTTTACCCTCTCAAGAGTTACATTATTGTTAAACATCTGCATTGCTTAATTTAGACTCAGTGGGTCTGAGAGGCCAAAGTGTAACTTAATGGCACTTAACTTGAACAGGACCCCCACAATAGTAATGTTTAATAATCATACTTGAACTGGGAACCCCCCATAATAGTCATAATCTAACTGTAATAATTGAGAACCACTGCATTAGGTTTCTACACTCCCAAGTGTTAATAGTTGTTTACTGTACGTATACTCGGCCTATACTAGCCTGTATGTAAGACCCCTGGCTAGCATTGAGCAGAAGGTACAGGCTGTACACATGGTGCACTAGTATATAATACTGTATATGCAGTCCGTGTGTTTCTCTGCCAGAATTCACGCTGAGTTTAAAACATTATGAATCCATTCCTCTCGCCCCCATGCTAAGCTCATTTGCCTATTAATTAGTTGATGTTTGCCATTTCCAGCCCACTCACTGTCAACAGCGTGACTGATGCTCAACGCGCATGCACCGGCACGCACGTGCATCCCACGTGCACAGTGGTGGGAAAGTACATTTACTCAAGTACTGTTCTGTAACCATTTGGACCTGCTGCAACCATAATGCGTTGTTTGTAAGTTTCAATCCAGATGCTATACCTCTCGTGTCTCATTGGTTCATTGCTATAACATAATTTTTTTTACAAACAAAGAATAATAACAGCAAAAGGGAGTTCCAACCGCGCCTCAAGCCTGTGGTATAGGCTGGTAATCTGGTGCATGTCAGTGGCAGGACAGGTACAGTAGAGGTACAGTAGCAAGCCCTTATTTTATTCACAGGGCGCAAGTACAAATGTACAACGTTTCGATGTATCGTTCACATCTTCGTCAGGCTCAAAAGATAATAATAATTTGAAGATTTTCAGAGACCTCTATTTTAGAAAGAGTTTTTAGAATCGGCCTCAGGTCTAAATGGGTTAAGTGAAATGTTGAGGTGTTTCTACTTTACTTGAGCATGTCCAATTTCCAATACTTTTACTTCTACTCCACTACGATAATTATTTATTTATTTTAAAACATTAGTTAGGCTACTAGTCACTTTGTAGATTTTGATTAGTGTTACAGAACATGCAATAACCACTTCGGCTACATATACATTCTGGCCATTTTGAAAATAGCCGATCAACAAACTCACAATGTTTTGCGATTGTAGATCTCCTATTTGCAAAATATTTTTATACATTTGACATTCGGCATAATGAGTAGTTTTACTTATAGTCATTTTTGTTCATTCTAATGGCAATACTTTTGTACTTGAATTCCTGAGTTTTACTATGGGTATAAGTTAGGGCTGTCAGTTCACCTCTATAATCCAATTCGAATTTCATTGCTTCATTATTTGTAATTTTCGAAAATATTCGAATATTTACATTGTTTATTTTAGCTCATATTTAGCCTATAATGATACAGATTGACGATGCACGTTCTGTCCACTAGAGGGGCCCCCCTTCCAAACGACAAAGCAGTACTTTCAGCCCATGTAATAATGGTTTTCGGCACAAAATAGCGTTTAAACTCTTGTTTTATTGAGCACAGTGCACTCAGCACGGTAAGATTGTTGTCTGTCTATAGTGCAAATGCATTTTACAGTGAACGTTGTATACTTCTGATACAGTATAGTCTGAGTAGTGAGTAGGCTAGTCAGGAATCCTGAACAGGACATTTTCTTTTTTCTTTTTAAACAGAATGATTAGGCTAATGGCTATCACGATGAACAGGCCATCATAGCAATGAAGATATATAGAGAAGCCTATATTTTGCGCTAAAGTAATTGTTGAATAACACATAAATGTAGGTTTTAAGGCTAGAATGGCATTGTAGTGGACTATAGTGAGAGGCGAGATTGTCTCTCCTTCATTGCGGGACTGCAGGACTAGTATGGAGATAGTCGTGGATGATCAGCTTCAGTCAGTGTTTTGGTTCGTACCTGGAGTTGTGCATTATCTCCGCTGTGCACAGCAGCACAGGGGAACTGTCTTTAATATATCCATGGTCGTTTTCAGTTGCTTTCCATGTGCAACACAAAAGTAGGTTACCATGTGTTTGTTTTGGTAATAGGAATAGCATACTGCAGGCGCAGCCATGCTGATTCATGTAATCGCGTAGGACAAAATGAAACCAGCCGGACCAACGTTAATGGTTTAATGCACGTACAGTAGGACCAGCATTTTCAAACTGTCCACAAGTTGCGACGGACCCGACGGTACTAATAAAACATGCGAGTGATTCTTAGCTAGCTTCTTAGCTACACAGTACACACTAGTAGTGTGCGACTGTGCGTGTGTGCATGCGTGCAGAGGAGGGAGGAGGTGACGAGGCGCGCGTGTGCATGTGTGCGTGCGTGCAGATGGGAGATTTCACAGCGGTAGATTCGTTACTCAATACATTTAGTGAGCGGATAAAATAACATAAAACAAAATAAAAATGTTAAATAGAATTAATAAATGATAAAAGCTCCATTCGAATGGCAATTTTAGCTTTCGAATATATATATATTTCTTAATATTCGAATTTCTTTCATATTATGAAATTCGTTCTGACAGCCCTAGTATAAGTATTTAAATATTTATTTTCTATAATGCAGTGTTAATACTTTTACTTAAGTACTTTTTCCACCACTGTGTGCATGTGCAAGAGTAGCAATGTTGTGGTGAAGAGTTTGAGGGAGGAAGAAAGGGAGGGAGGAAGAGGACATTCTATATTTTTTAATTACCACCTCCATTTGGTTTTCCTTGAAATTTCCATTGTTTAGACTACTCTCTCTCTCTCTCTCTCTCTGTCTTTCCTCTCGCTCACTTTGAAGCAGTGAGTGAGCGGTAACAGACAGCACAGAGTAAATGAAAACCTCATTTATTTGTCCACCGCCAACATATTGCCCTTGTTATCTGCCATTTCGGCTGCTGCTCACAACTACCGTGTGCACGCACGCACGCACACGAGCACACATGCACACATGCACACATGCGCACGCGCACACAGAAGAAAGACAGAAAGAAGATGAACAGATTTCACAGCTCTTCTAATTAAACATTCAGTGTGAATATTACAACAGCCAACTAAATTGTACCTTATGTTCTAAATCTGTCCCATACACAATTGCATGCACGCATGCACAATTTATGTAATTCTTTTGAGTGTGGTGCATGGGTCGGAGTATGGTTTGCCTAACCATAGTCTCCAAAATATAAGTACATTTCTTCTTCTGAGAGAGAGAGAGAGAGAGAGACAAAGACACAGACACAGACAGAGACAAAAGCTACAGACATACAGCTAGCTACAAGATGCTACAACAGGCTTTGGGCTAACAGACAGTGTTGTGTAACTCCAGAGGCACCCTCTTTTCTCTCCGTCTCTCTCTCTCTTTCCCTCTCTTGCCGTCTTTCCTCTCTCGTTCTCCCCCTGCCACACACACACACACACACACACACACACACACACACACACAGCCTTGTCATCATTGACATTCCTGTGATGGCCCCTGGCTGGCTATGAAGGTACACAGTAGAACCATTCTCCTCCGTGTATGTGTGTGTGTGTGTGTGTGTGTGTGTGTGTGTGTGTGTGTGTGTGTGTGTGTGTGTGTGTGTGTGTGCGCACACACCGTGCGCGTGTATTTGTTTAGTCAAATGGTGGACTAATACCTCGCCATTCAAGGCCACACAGACTGGTTAATTGACTTCAGACTAAGAGCCTAAAAGCCAGATAGTACTTGTTTTTTGCATTGCGTCTCACGCAGGAAATAGCCAATCTACAAGCTCCTATCTACAATCCTGGTGACGCTATTGGTTGCAGCACGAACATTGTACAGATATAGATAAAGATAAAAGGTTAAATGGAACAATGTATAAAATAAAGTGTTATGTATGTATTCATGTACAGATAATAGCGTGTATTATGTGAAAACGGGTTGTATAAATGTTTACACTATCGCATCAGCGCTGAAGAGCACAAAGACCCACGGCAACCCACACGCCCACGCTGTACCCTTATAGCTGGTATACTGTATGGAGAGTCAAATTCCACACCTGTCAAATCTGGAATGAGTGTTGATTTAAACACGTTCAACCCGCTGTGTGCCAGGCAGGATATTATTATAGGTGAAATGTTGGGAATTGTACGGAAGAAACGAGAGGGGGAGAAATAGGGATATTTGAAGGGAGACGTTGCCTAAGATTTTCAAAGCAATTACCAAACAATAGCAAAAGTATCTGATCTACAAGCTCAGCATGCATTGCAACGTAACGCATTGTGAGCTTTTAGATCTAGAGCTATTTTCACATGTCGGAATGTGTAGGAATCGACCCTTAGTTCAAACAAACAATTCGGGTTGCCATAATTTGTGCCAGACTCTGTGTTGAGTTCTCCATGTCATCTCCAGCTCTCTGTCACAAGTTCACAACAATCTTAAGTGAAACAAACAGAAGCGCGCGGCAAAGCAGAACGACTGTCTGCCGGCTCTGAGGGGGTGTTAGTCAACGGGGAAAGGTCAGCCGTCGCTGGAAGAACCAGCGTACATGCATACAGACGAGCTACAGCTACGCCACTTGTTTGAGGAGTTGTAAAACTGTCTCTTCTCCTGGTAGCGGGCTATGGTGAATGACTCCCATTGTCCCGGGGTTCACTATGTAAGCTGGTATTTTGGCCCCAATCCACAAGCACAAAAGCTGCCTAATTGCCTTCAGGCTAATTGCACTAAAGAGTTATAGCTGGCAATAAAATGTCTCCCCCCCCCCCCCCCCCCCCCCCCCCCCCCCCTATGCACAAAGAGTGAATTGAAGCTATAGTGCTGGTGTCTCTTTTTCTCTCTCTCTCTCCCTCCTCTCTTTTATATTTTTTGTTTCTTGCGTGACACTGGTTGCAAACAATGACAGCACAGCCTCTTCGGTAATCAAACCTCTGCGCTCTGTTCCGACCACACTTCTTCGAGGGAGAAAGGGGGGAAATAAAGAGCAGACAGGATCTTTGGTTAGCTCTTTTTGAAAAGCCACGTGTAAGCATGTGAGACTTTCTACCATGTTAGTGTTTTATTAAACAAAGCCACTCCGGAGAGGCCCGGGGAGAGAGGCTACTATTACGAGTCACGCTCAACCTCAGGGACCTGGGGTTTACATGTGGATGCGTGGTTCCCCAAACTGTGTGTCGGGGACCCATGGTGGGCCATCAGGATATTGCAAAAGGGGCCCCAGCATAACTAGTACACTGTCAGAGCACCCATTGTAATTGTCTGTCTGTCTGTCCATATGGAAAAGTCCTTCTGCAATGCTAAACGTCTGTGGAAAATGTGTGGAGAATGAGAATGTCTGAAGAGTGCAAAACTGACTTGTGGAAAATGGACTGACTTAACTAGTCACATGGCAGGTGTGCAGACTCGACACAGTGCAATGCACTCCCTTGGGTGGTCTGAGCGGGTGCAAAATCTGAGTTTGGTCGGTCAGTTGAAAAGTTCTCAAGATATATGAGTTAGAGACGCATGTACATACTTACAGACGTACAGTACTGTATTACCTTAGCTCCATTGATCCAAGCCAGAAAACAATTTATTCATCACTTTAAAATAAAACATGCTTTGAGAATGCAATCGGGCTGCCTGCCGCGTTAAGTGGTCAAATGGTCCTTGAACACTATTGAGATGTTCTAGCAGGCCCTGATCGAGAGAAGGTTGGGAAGCACTGCTTTAGGGAATGTTTTTATGATTCAGTTTGAAGCGAGGGCTTCATTTTTGGGTTATCAAAGCCGATGTTTGCAGAAAAGCCATTTCCCCTCCGGCCCTCGGGGCTTTATACAATGATCCTGCCGAGTGAAATTGTTTTTAACTTGTAAACACTCACTCATCAGCTGGGGGCACATGCAGTATTTTTAACAGTATCTTTGCACAACTCCTTGGCATAAATGATGTAGACAGTACCTTGAAGCATATCCGATACGTTTGGGATATAACCGTATATTGTTTGTGCTGTTGTGCTGAAAAAGCCATTTTCCTCCTTCAGGCGATCAGAGCTTTAAAACAAACTATCAGGTCAAACTGTGTTTAACCTGTAAATACAACAGAGCACATGCTGTGTTTCTTTTTGTAGTGTAGTTACTGTAACTTTGCACAACTCCTTGCTCGTATGGTTCTTGGGCAGAAGTGTTATAGTTTTCCACGTAGCACTGACTGCTATTTTCACTACTGTATATACAGTACCTTGTTGTCAGGCAGAAACCTGTATTCCAAAATGAAATCAGACAGACGCACGCGCACGCACACACACACACACGCACGCACGCACGCACGCACGCACGCACGCACGCACGCACGCACACACACACACACACACACACACACACACACACACACACACACACACACACACACACACACACACACACACACACACACACACACACACACACACACACACACACACACACGCGCACACACACACACGCACGCACGCACGCACACACCGAGGTTTCTGCCAGGCAGACGCAGTGGCATCATCATACTTAGTTGCTAAGATATTCAACCTTCTGCTGAATGATTGTACGTATAATATGCATATCTTGTCTGCTAATTTATTCACTGAATATTTGTATCCGTATATCCTGTATATTTTATTGTCGGTTTAAACATGTATATGTATATCCTTGCTGTTGCTGAAACATCTTATCTCCATACTTACTGTGTTTTTTTTGGGAAATTAATAACTTCTCCTTTATCAAACTACAGTATCACACAAAAGCATCAAAGATCTACAAGCTCGAAACGTGCCACGAAGTGACACTTTTTGAGCTGGTAGATCGGCAACTTCTGCTATTCTTTATTGTTATTCAAATCATGAAAAGTAACCGTTGTGGACGTACGAGGTTTCCACCCGACAGAGACTATTATGCATACAGCTAATGTATTCACATAATCTTTCCTCTGTATAGCCTGTATATTGTATTGTTGGTTTGTAGACATAGATGTATACGGCCTACTGGTCTGGTTTAAAACATGTAGATGTATACGGCCTACTGGCAGACTGGTCTGGTTTAAAACATGTAGATGTATACGGCCTACTGGCAGACTGGTCTGGTTTAAAACATGTAGATGTACAGCCTACTGGCAGACTGGTCTGGTTTAAAACATGTAGATGTACAGCCTACTGGCTGACTGGTCTGGTTTAAAACATGTAGATGTATACGGCCTACTGGTCTGGTTTAAAACATGTAGATGTGTAAGGCCTACTGGCAGACTGGTCTGGTTTAAAACATGTAGATGGATACGGCCTACTGGCTGACTGGTCTGGTTTAAAACATGTAGATGTACAGCCTACTGGCTGACTGGTCTGGTTTAAAACATGTAGATGTATACGGCCTACTGGTCTGGTTTAAAACATGTAGATGTACAGCCTACTGGCTGACTGGTCTGGTTTAAAACATGTAGATGTATACGGCCTACTGGTCTGGTTTAAAACATGTAGATGTACAGCCTACTGGCAGACTGGTCTGGTTTAAAACATGTAGATGTACAGCCTACTGGCAGACTGGTCTGGTTTAAAACATGTAGATGTATACAGCCTACTGGCAGACTGGTCTGGTTTAAAACATGTAGATGTACGGCCTACTGGCAGACTGGTCTGGTTTAAAACATGTAGATGTACAGTATACGGCCTACTGGTAGACTGGTCTGGTTTAAAACATGTAGATCTATACAGCCTACTGGCAGACTGGTCTGGTTTAAAACATGTAGATGTATACGGCCTACTGGTCTGGTTTAAAACATGTAGATGTACGGCCTACTGGCTGACTGGTCTGGTTTAAAACATGTAGATGTACAGCCTACTGGCTCAGGCTGACTGGTCTGGCTTCCCCGGCTATAATACCTCAGTAACACAAGCAACCGCTGAGCATATTGTCCAACCTGGAGGCAATTACTCACCGTCTCTACGTAAACTCTTCTTCAGCGTTATCAAAACAACATTTTAGTTGCCAGACTATTGACTGACATGTGAACACACACCTCCGCCGCCGCCAGTTAAGCTCCCCGCAAGTTCATGCATGCAACTCTTATTCTTTCCGACATGTCACGGTCAAATTGTTTTGACAGCTGCTTGTCGAACTTGTCAGTCTTAAATTCGAATTCCTATGTAAACGACGCTTGGATCCCTGCCTTAAAATTAACGTCTTCAGAAGACATGTTGAATGCCCTTTATGTGTTTTGAGACTGAACGGGACATCACTATTTAATGTTGCTACCTTTGCATAATTTAGTGCAGGTGTCTTCACAGTTTTTCAGGCCATGGACCCCTTAGCTGAGCGAACGATGACGCAGGGACCCCCCCCCCCCCCCCCCAACAAATTTTGTTGCAGATTTAACCTGTTCATAGATGTCTTCATAGACGGTAAACCTGTTCGACAGCACTATCATAAAAGTTAATTCATGTTTTTAATTTGTTCACAAAACGTTTCTGGTGACTGATATTGCCCTCCTAATTCGTGACGTGCCCATGTTTTTATTATTATTACTTTTTTCATTTATTTTGAATATTTTGGGAGGAAAATGAAAAGCATCTTGGAAAGAATAAGGCTCTATGAGGCTCCATAACAAAAGGCAATCAAAAACACCTCACATATTAGGAGGGCAGTATGAGAGTCACCAGAAAAAGGACGGGTGTTTTTGATTAATCTAACCTGGTTAAAATGAGGTTGAAGTTTCAATGGGTTTGTATAGGAAGGGGTGGGGCAGCCAAAGAAATGTCTAAATACTGAATCAAGCAAATGAAAAACTGTCTGGAGTGTTCACATAAGCCTGAGTAGAGACAATGAAATTACCTTTTTTTATGAAATATCCCTTTGAAGTATTGCCGTCCCCAGTCCACTGTACAGTAGTAACCATGAGGACTCCCTAAGGGTTCCGGACCCGCTGTTGAAGAAAGCAGTCTTTTTGACAGTCAGAGTAGAAATAGTAACGACGTATAATTCGTATATAATGACATTTTCCCGTCACCCTGTGGAGGTCTCTTAGCAACCGCCTCCGTGGAGGTGTGAAGCCATGACGACGTGACAGGTGTGAGGGGCCGCGGCGAAGACATTCTCTAATTATTCCAATGAACACGTTAATTATAGGAGAAACCAATGCTTATTCAAACTGAGGCTACCCTTAGCGACGGATTCAAGACATAGAACATGCAACCCCTTCTTTATGTTTAAATCTATAGGGTTTTTTTTGTGTAATTTATTTTTATTTTTTATTATTCTTTAAACAATCGACCGGTCCTTTTCAGGCCCAGGAATGCAACAAAAAATATAGGCTAAAATAAAAACTATCAATTCAAGGCTGTGTATTCACTATTCATTGATAGAAAGTAAGTCATTTCTGCGGTGAAGCTACTCCTTTAATATAAAGTATATTTCTAAGGAAAATACAGCAAGACTGAGACAGAAAATTGAATTAATATCAATTAAAAATTATTTGACACATTAAACATCTTCACAGAGAGAGAGAGAGAGAGAGAGAGAGAGCCTCCACACACAGATTAATATTGACGCTGTTCAGCAGAGACATTGCACCTCCAAATCTCTTCGTGAATATCTTATTCTAGTGTGTACATTTTCATATCATGGCAAAGTATTGAGAACTTGCGACTCCATAGGACCCATGGGGACATGCAGGTGATTTATCTGGAGCCCACACACCTGCTTCAAGGTAAAGGATCGCTTTATTGAACGAGTTGAGGACGTTTTCGATCCTCACGGGATCTCCCTCGGGTCATTTCAAAATGCACACACCCATTCAGCCATTTTATAAAACATTTTATGCCACCCCCACGGACAGCAGGTGAGCCTTATCATCACCCTCGGGGAATGTGGGAGTTTTACAATAAAAGACTGAATATACAACAAGTACAAGATACACAATTTAAAAACATTAAAAATAAAACTTTCCCTCAGGTCATTTTAAAATGCACACACCTATTCAGCCAATTTATAAAACATTTTATGCCACCCCCACGAACAGCAGGTGAGCATTACCATCACCCTCGGGGAATGTGGGAGTTTTACAATAAAAGACAGAATGTACAAAGTACAAAACACACAATTTAAAACCCGTTAAAAAGAAAACTTTTTTAATGTCATATCTAGGTTCATGGGTTGTCACCTGACTGCATTTTAACATTTAATACCCAGATGACACAATAGGCTATAGACAAAGTCTACACCAGATACAAAATACCTGCAGAATATAAATGTCTATACGTGGCTCAGAAGTGGCTGGATGGTAACCGCAAGGTTGCCAGTTCGAACCCGGGCTCCCCCAGAGTTAGTGTCCAAGTGTCCTTGAGCGAGACACTGAACCCCTAATTGCTCCTGATGTGCAGGTTGGTACCTTGCATGGTTTCTGCTGCCATCGGTGTTTGAATGTGTGTCTGGATGGGTGAATGCAATGCACAATCTATGTAAAGCGCCTTGGATAAAGGCGCTATATAAATGCACCATTTACCATGTCTGTCGGGTGTCCAAACAATGTGTGACTTACTGTTCAGGATTCAAATTCAGCAAGCATCAGACATAGCAGAACTATAAGCTCCAGACGTGTCTCTACCCTCCATATCGGCTACTTTTCATGCTTTTGTGTTACGCTGTGGTGTGATCAAGTATCTAGGCCGTTCATTCACTGCCAGATTAAATTAATAAATTACCCACCCACTGCATGACAACTGTTTTCCTTACCTTTAAATTAGTCGCAGAACATTCATCTCCACCACAATCACACCCCCGACCTTTGCTAATCACAGAGCCAAATGTTAGAATTATGGAATTAAGAGATGTAATTGTGCCTGACGGCAACAATACATTAAGGGGACATAGTTTTGGGACATACAAGGTTAATTCTCCTGACAGCAACGGTAATGTGAATGAATATACTTTCTTCCAGTAACCAGGGGGAACGTGAAGGGCAGACAGAGAGACAAACAGATCTGGTGTCACTAAAACAGAACATTTTAATACGAAACAAAGTGTATACTGAATGAGAGAAGAGAGACATGACTGGAATAGTTGTTTAGAGGCCAACAGACCCGCTGGTGGTCTGGCCTGATCTATAGCCATCTGCAATGATGGGTTGTGGGGGTGTGTGTGTGTGTGTGTGTGTGTGTGTGTTGATGATGATGATGAGCTTTGCCATAATATTTGACAGTCTCATGTTTAACTGGCTAAAAGTGCCCAATAAAGAAGCAAAGCCAGTATGAAATAAATGACAAGCCAGCCATGTAAAAAAAAAAAACGTAACGCGTTATGGAAGTGCGTGTCTGAGGCGTGTAATTTAATATGTTTTTTTATTATCGTTTGGAGTAGGCAATTTGCCACCGTACATTTGCACACGTACATGAAATGTGTCCTGTGTGTGTGTGTGTGTGTGTGTGTGTGTGTGTGTGTGTGTGTGTGTGTGTCCTGTGTGTGTGTGTGTGTGTGTGTGTGTGTGTGTGTGTGTGTGTGTGTGCGCGCGCGCATGCGTATTGTGTATGGAGTGAAATGCATGTTTCTCTCTCTCAGGCCAGCAGCACTGTGGTTAGATAGATGGTGGCTTAAGTGGGTCCAGAAAGATGCTGTTCTATGCAATACAGTACATTATTAGGGCCTCTATTGCCAATTTACTGGTTCATTCCTCCCACATGCTTTGCTGTCCCGTTCGTTCAACATTCCCACAGACAGGTGCTCCCCGAACCCCCCCACTTCCTAGGAGTACATGCAGTCAGTCCTCTTGGCCCCCGGCTTCAGTTGAGTCCATATCCATATGAGTCAAGCCGCCGGGATCATTTGTTTATTTTCTGGAACTTATCTGCCTGCACGATATTAAACACGTCTATGGGAATTCAGAATGTGGAAGAAAAATGTGACTCGGGTGGCATGCGTGTTTATTACCATGGGGTACCAGTTGTGTTCATCACAATGTGTCAGACCCGAGAAGACCCTCGACCGCGCCCATCAAAGGAGAAGCACACAATGTGCTGACGATTACACTGACCTACAGTAGCCTATACAGTAGGATCAGAGTATGGCTAAATAAGGGAGGGTAAACGTCCAACTGCACGCCAGCATGTTGCGTGAGAAGGTTAATAATGCATTTGTTTTCAAAAGGAATGCATCCTTTACTGAATAAATTACTGTACACAGCATACCAGTTAAATCCATGACAAATGGATTTCTTTGTGTATTAATTGGCATTCAATTTAAACTGCCACACGCCTACAGTACATGACAGACCAATTTATCACCACAGCAACGACTGACTAATGTAAACAAAGGAGGCTAACTGCAACTATTGTTTTCATAATCCATTTAGCGTGCCGCTTTTTTTCTGAGGA
This sequence comes from Protomyctophum bolini, assembly GCF_963924005.1. Lineage (NCBI taxonomy): Eukaryota > Metazoa > Chordata > Actinopteri > Myctophiformes > Myctophidae > Protomyctophum > Protomyctophum bolini. Next base: position 11,418,371 of record NC_137864.1, read on the forward strand.
GATAAGATCACGTATTGTATAGGCTGCTACGTAGCTGTTCCATTCCATTATTGAATAGTATCAGCGTTATCTACTGGTAGAATGGGATTTTTTTTCTATAGTTCAGCTCTTGCAATGAATTCCACGGGTCGATTAGGGCAAGGGTTCCCAACCTTCCCCCCCAAAAACAGGGCTATCACAAGGCATTGTGACCATAAGGCTATATATTTTCACAATGGTTGCCTCTCTTTTATATAATATTTGGCAATTTGGTGATACCCTATACACTTCTACTGTATGTATGTTTGTTTACTGTTGAGGGAGATGTAATGTTGCACATTAAGCTATAATCATCTGGGGACCCCCTAAAATAATCTTCCTAAAATCATTTGGGGAACCATTTGGGGAACCACTGCGTTAGAGTTCAGTTTTAGATCCATGAAATCCTGAAATACCACAAGAAAGAATGCAGAAAAAGAATCTTACACACTCAAGAGTTAAATTAAAATATTACATTTATTGTTTTGTTAAAACCAAAGGTGTTTTGTTACGCAGTTATTGTGATAGTAATCATTGCTATCCATTTGTTTAGTCTCTCCAGCTCTCTCGTAGACAGACAATTCATTTTCAGGTCAGTATAGCAATGCAAGAAGTCGAGAGAGAGGATACAAAGCTAAAATGGAAGTAGTAAAATGAAGAGCAGGCTATTATTGGAACTCGAAAACTAAGTTGACAAATGGAGCTATTCATTTAGCAGTAATTTGTAACAGTAAAAAAAAAAGAAAATCACTTACCTCCCTTTTCAAATGAACATGTCAGGATTATAATACAGTGTTCCACGCTGAACCGGCTGCGCAGGACATTCCATTGCTCTATTATACTGTCTAATAAACGCCTCCATTATAGGCTTTTAAAGAAATAACCCTACAACCTGGACACGTCCCGGGTCTGCAGAGAGACTGCCTGTGACTCACTCTGTTTGGCTCACAGACAGGTTTAAGAGCCACCCATACTTCATGCATGAGTTATACGCATGGTGAGTATAACTCAGCCGTTGCAATTTAATGGCGGAGTTTATACGCAGAGACAAATGTCTTCTTTACACCTGTAAAACCTGGTGATTTGTGTGTGATTCTTTACACCTGTAAAAACCATGCAGTGATTTGACCATAATGATGATTCAGGAGAATGCACGGCAGCATGTGATTAATTTGATTACTACTGCTACAACAATACTACTACTACTAATAATAATAATAATAATAATAATAATAATGGGGGTAATAATAATAATAATACAAATGAATACACATTTTCTTCATAACACTTTTCAAAAACAAGAAGAATAAAAGTAATAGTCTTGCTGTCAATTTAGCAAAGAATAAAAAAAAGCATAGAAATGGAAAACTGTAGTCAAAACACATTTTTAAAAAGAGTTAAAGAAGGACACTGCAGGGCATGCTTGTGTTTTGTATAATAAAATATGTGCTCAAGAGAGTTCACACAGAACTTCGCGGTAGCTATTAAATGAGAAAATGTCAGTCTTTTCATTCCTGCGGCACTCTGTATGCTCCGGTAGCTACAGTAGGTACTGTACTGTACTGTACTGTGTACTGTACTGTGGGTGTGTGCCGGGGCCGTGCTCGCCTGTGCATTAAATCCTCCGCCATGTTTACCTGACACCGTGACAATATCTTTTCATATTCTCTGGAAACGGGTCAAGCTTTTTTATTAAAGTGCAACATGTAAACACACACACACACACACACACACACACACACACACCTAACCTACACACGCATGCAGACGACGTGTGTGTGTGTTTCTCTCGCGCTCTCTCTCTCGCTCTCTCTCACAGACACACACACAAACACACACACACACACACACACACACACACGCACACACACAACACAGGGCCCAAATCCCCCCTCACACACACACAGCCAAATGGAATTACAGTACATGAGATAAGAGGTAGACAGGCATGACTGGAGTGAAAGTCCAAAAAAAGAGAGAAAGAGAGAGAGAGGGGCGACGGAAATAGAGGGAAAATAGAGGGATTAGAGGAAGTGGAGGAGAAGCGAAGAGAGACAGAGTGAAAGAGAGAGAGAGAGATAGAGAGGGAAGATGCGGGCTGTGGGATTTTACGGTGAATGGACAACAAAGCAAACGCTAGCGCCTGATTTGCTGGCCAGCCATCGCCGTGGAAAGGGATTAGTGACCTAAATCACTTTCAGGTCACTCAGGTAGACCGCACTACCGTGTGTGCGTGTGCGCGCGCCTGCTGAATATTCTGCAGAACCAAACACCTGAGGTGTGCATGTGTGCATGCATGCCTATACACCCTCATAGACAGCAGTCAAGAAGTGAGATGACCGTTGATGGTTTTTTTCCCTCTCCCCTCCCATTTGTTGTGGCATAACAATGCATTTTGGCCATTTCCGTGTTGCATTGTGTTGCGTGCTTGTGCTGCTTTCCCTCCATAAAGAGCTTACCTTAACATTTCCTTTCAGACGCTCTATCTATCAACACTGCCGCTCCAAAGTGCAGTATTTAGGCTGCTGGCTTCTTGTGGTGGCTAAAGACGCCTCCTTAAGCACTTCTTTAAGCCGTTATGGGTCAGAACCCTCCGAATGGCCCTGGAAAACTGTCAACTGTGAAATGTGCGTTCAGACGCACAGACAGTGCAGGTTTTTGTGCCAAAAAGAAAAAAGCAGAGCCAAACATTATGGCATTATTTTGTGTGAATTGTGCAACACGCATGCCATTTTCAAAGGCTTTTTATTTTTGTTATATTTCATTATTCTTTTGTATGTTTTAAAGTTGAACTTTGCTCAAGTTTCAGGAGCAGCTTCAAAGCCGCTACTGTAGCGGAGCGCTCCTATGTTAACACATAGCTGAACGCCATCTTAGAAGCGCCATGAATAACTTTATTTATACATTTATTTAGAGAAAATTGTCTACAGTAGGATGTGTGCCGGCCCATACGCATGTAGTTTTCATACAAATGTTCGTTCAATGCTTTTATTGAAGTCGGCTCTGTGCTTTTTTCCCGTCGACAACAAATCTCTTGACCAAAAATAGCCGGCTATTTTTGCTGGCTAACGATGCCTCCTGATACTGTAAGCAGTTCTTTAAGCTGATATGGGTCAGAAGAAGCCGAATGGCCCTGAAAAAGTGTCGGCTCTGAAATGTGCGTTCACACCCAGTGGAGGGTTTGGTGTTAGAAAAGGCTCGACCAGCAGTAAAGCTCTTTAAGAGTCCATTGTGCATCACGTTCCATGAGAACAGAACAACCTCTTGAGAGCTTGTTTGTTATATTTATTTTCTCTTGTATCTTTTAAAGTTTAACTTGGCTCGACGTTTGGGGCGCGCTGAAAAAGCAGAGAACGCAGCAGAGTGCTTTTTTATTAAAGTGTGAGGTGTTGAGACACACAAATATCTGATTCTGCACACACCACCTCTCGCAACTCTCACATTAACTTAATTCATTTTGAGTAGATGAAGTTATTCTTGGAGCTTCATGTTGCTTCTATTTATCCTTCTCATCCAGCACCTGTCTAAATAATGTGACACACACAGTCACACACACACACACACACACACACACACACACACACACACACACACACACACACACACACACACACACACACAGGTTCTAAACAACAATACACATGTGCACATAAAACTCCTGTGTACAGAATTGTTAAAGATAAAAGTTTGTTCACTTTACTTTTGAGTGAGTGAGACAACCATCTATCTGGTTTATTAAATAGTCAACTTATGTCAAGTTTGAGTACCACCTATATTATTGCATTGTATTGTATATATTTTTTCGTATAACGTTTTTTGTTTTCTAGCAGTTTCATGGAATGTTTGCTTGTGCTCTCATAGTATTATCAGAATGTTAGCCATGCTGTTTAGGGAGGGACGACTCCTGGTGCCGGCCTGTCCCGTGTCAAAAATAGCCTTGTAAGGCCCAGAACCTTTCGGCCGCTGTCATTCATAATGCATCCAAACAATCTATAGCTTTCAGTCATACCAGTGCACGCTCCGCCACGCTAACTGGGAGCTAATGAACCCCATGCAAAATGAATGGGCTCCTTTGTTAGCGGTTAGCGAGCTAACACTGCCATGATTAGTCACTACATTGTTAGAGAGAGGGAGAGAGAGATGAATACCATCTGCTACCTGTCTGCAAAAAAAGGTGTATGCCTATGGGTGAAAGGGAAGGTCTGTGTGTGTGTGTGTGTGTGTGTGTGTGTGTGTGTGTGTGTGTGTGTGTGTGTGTGTGTGTGTTGTGCGCGCGTGCACGTGCATGCGTGCGTGTGCATGTGCAGGCCATATGCTACCTATGTGCATTCCTCACATACAAACGTATTGCCCTCTCGTGTTTCAATTGCTAAAACTGGCTTTGTACATCTTGACGTGTGATTGCGTGCGTGCGTGTGTGCACGTGCGTGTGTGCGGTGTGTTCAGGGTGGAGTTAGGTGCTGAAAACTACTCATCCAACTGAGTGTGCTCCATTGGTCTCCCGCGGCAGCCTGAATAGGGATGTCAGTCAAATCTCCCAGGCAGTGGGCACACCGACTTTCTCAGAGAGAGAGAGAGAGAGAGATGTGGAGAGAGAGAGAGAGGAAGAGAGGAGATAGATATGTGGGGAGAGAGAGAGAGGAAGAGACAAGCACACATGAAATAGAATGAATTAAATTCCTAGAATTGAAAACAGGGCAAAGGAAGGAAGGAAGGATACCACGGACTGAGAGAGAGAGAGAGAGAGAGACAGACAGACAGAGAGAGGGACAGAGAGAGAGAGAGAGAGACAGAGAGAGACAGAGATATTAATAAAAGTGTTAATTGGAAGTACTGGTGTAATAATTGACCTGTCTGTGTTCTACATTTATGTATGAATAATTCATAATTGCTCTAATCATCCAGTACTTCACAGCCACCATTACAGCTAAACGCTACAACCTTCATCCCATAAGCCACTCCCCACATATCAGCCTGTATAGACCAATCACAGATTGGCTCATCCGTTTGAACCCCCCATC
>NC_137864.1:11428409-11433409 GCF_963924005.1 Protomyctophum bolini
CTGTAATTTAATAATTTAAAGGTATATTCAGTGATTTCAAATTTTTGTTTTGTTTTGTTGTGATAATCCTCCTTACTATAGAGTGTTCTGACAATATAAGGTGTTCCTCCTTGTCCCCAGTTAACCCCTGGGGGTAAAAAAAAACCTTAGGTTATGTTTTTGGCTGGCGGGGGCGGGCCTTTGCGTGTGTGTGCTGTTGGCCTGTCACGTGTCCCCCCACTGTGATGCGTGCATGTGCACATCTTGTTACCGGGGCGGACCAGGGGGGGGTCAGTTATATTATCATTAAAATATTAGTATAATTATATCATTCAAATAACAGTGAATTCATATTTTCTCCAGAGAGTATGTTTTGCACTCCGTCTGTGTGTGCCTGTGTAGTGTACGTGTGTCCGTCCATCCGTCTGTCCTTCCGTCCTTCCGTTACCAGCTAATCTTTGGCCTGATCCATGCCAAACTTTGCACACACAATCCCTGGATGCCAACAACGAACCTCTGCCCCAAATATTCCTCAATGGCCTGTTATAGCGCCACCATGAGGCCGCTTTAGGCAAAACGCATTTCTGTACATTACTCGTACACATTTTATCCATACATCACACACATCGGTATACACTATCTCCATAGTCATGTGATCAACACGGATCTGCACCATTTGCCATCTTCCATCCTGATTGGCTAAGATTGGCTTCCAAAGCTCACATGATTGGTCCGTTTCGAACAAAATGCCACAAATCACAAACACAGTGTGCAATTTCAGTGAAATTATACACGCACATTTCCACTAGGCCGAGGACGACATGCCACTCATTCTTTTCCAAATCAGCCTCACAGTGGTGCTATAACAGGCCAATTCCTGTTTGTACCTATAACTGCATCGATCTGTATACAACTTATGTATACGCACTCCCTAGAGGCCATGGAAAAACATTGTCCCTGCATCCCTCCACATCTGCCGGTTATAGCGCCACCTTGAGGCTGATTTCTGCAAAACACATTGTTTATGTTATAGTCGCACAGATTTCGTCCAAAGCTCATGCAAATCGGTACACATGATCTCTGTAGTAATGTGATCAAGACGAGTCTGTTGGATTTCTCAGATTCTACACTGATTGGCTAAGATTCCCTGTTTCTATCCTTTGATCTATCCATCTGTCCATCCATCTTCTATCCATCCATTTTTTCCACGACCGCCTCTAATATCCGTCAGTGTGTGTATATCATATATGTGTATATTGATAATCAGAGGTATAATACTCGTTCATATTTATTGACGCTTGTGGTAATAAGAGGTAATGTGTGTGCTTATAATATGCAGTATAGTGCTGACCTAACCCCTCCAGCAGTGTTTTCATTGAGCTGGGTCTCGTCTGCCCCCATTACCATTCATTAAATATCTCCCACAAGCCGGATTAAGCTGCCTCCCCCCCCCCCTCCCGTGTGTGTGTGTGTGTGTGTGTGTGTGTGTGTGTGTGTGTGTGTGTGTGTGTGTGTGTGTGTGTGTGTGTGTGTGTGTGTGTGTGTGTGTGTGTGTGTGTGTGTGTGTGTGTGTGTGTGTGTGTGCCTGCCCGTGTCCTCTGTATAAATGTGTAATAATAATAAGGTGTTGAGTGTGTGCTTACAGCATGCTCCTTCCCCTTGAAGCCCCAATGTCCACCTGCATCGCAATAAATCACCCTGTGCGCGCACGTGTGTGCGTGAGTGTGTGTGTGTGTGTGTGTGTGTGTGTGTAATAAATCACCCCTCAGCTGTGCAGCGCTACAGGTTCCTTCCAGTGCAGTGGATGCTGCAGCAGAATGATTACATGAATCCAGAGAGAGAGAGAGAGAGAGAGAGAGAGAGAGATGGAAAGTGGGAGGGAGAGAGGAGATCAGGAAAGAGAAGGCGAACAAGGGAAAACGAGGACATAGGTGAACGTGGAGATGAAAAGATGGATACTGTAACAATGACAAAATGGGCCGACGGCTCAATAAGTGGAGGCACAGAGTGGAGAGAGAAATACTGTAATATGCTGAAAATGAACGGCAGACAAGAGTCATCCCTTATCGATGAGGAGGGGGAGCGGTGGAGAATAGAGGGCAGAGATGTATGTAGTTTCATTAAATCATTATTTACAAAATATACACAAACAAATATGCGGCCATGAAAATAGGCATTGTGAATACTTATTGTAGAAAACATCTTTTTGATGGAACAAAATGAGAAAAAAAAAAGTATTTATTTATTTTGCCACTGTTAGCCCTATCCCTACCAGCCCTAGGTTGTACTTATGCAGTAGTTGTGCATTGATACAGTGAAAATAGCCAGGACAACAGACCTCACAATGAACACTTATTACATTCTACTATTCTACGGGAATATTTAGCATATATTTGGCATCAATCAATCAATCAATCAAAATTCCTATCAACTTGTTGACATGGCAATACAATTATTGAATCTTGAATCAATCAATAATCAATCAATCTTATTGTCAACACAGTTGTTACAGGTAAAGGTGAGGTGAAACGTGTTTATGCAGTCTTTCATGTTTTGCAGCTTATAAGAATTAGTAAAGAATGGGGGGAAAAATGCCAGCATGTACCGTGTCATTTAAAGACGCAAAACACAGTGTGCACTGTGTGAATGATCACAGTGTATACAGCAGGTTTAACATGTACTACATGGAGTACTATAGAATGACCAGTTATATGTTCCTACAGTATGTGAGTTCATAAATCTCCCTGGCAGAGATGTACTGTCACCTGTCACATCCTGTAGTCCTAATGAGATCGTGTGTGTGTGTGTGTGTGTGTGTGTGTGTGTGTGTGTGTGTGTGTGTGTGTGTGTGTGTGTGTGTGTGTGTGTGTGTGTGTGTGTGTGTGTGTGTGTGTGTGTGTGTGTGTGTGTGTGTGTGTGTGTGCGCGTGCGTGCGCTGCGGATGACAGTCGGTCTGGGCGATACGTACCGCCACTCAGCATAATTATGAGAGAGAGTGAAAAATGAGCTATTACTGCTAACTGTGATCTGCATGAGCCATCTGTTCCACTCTACAGTGTGCGCACACACACACACACACACACACACAACACACACACAAACAGCTCAATTTTTATAATCTATAACATTATTATTTCTTTAAATTGTTTTGAACGTTTTGACTAATTATATCCTAATGCGAATACTTCAGTACTTTTACTCAATTCAAATGTTGAATACATCTGAGTACTTCTGAGTACTTCTTCCACTATCGACACATGAAGCACACAAACGCACGCTGATGTAAATTCATGGACAGACACATAAACCCACACAATTACATACGTAAGCACTCACATGCACACACACACATTTGCCTGCACACTCCAGAATAGGAGCAGACATGGATTGATGCAGGCACATACAGACACAAGAACGCATATATAAGCATGCACATGCATCAGCACAGTCACACACGTGCGTGCATAAAATGCTAATGCGGGCAAAATTGGCTGATGTGTCTACGGTATATGAGAGAATAAATCTGAACGTGCATTGAATAACTGTGCGTTCAGTTTGGGCAAATGCAAAGAAGTTGAAGTAATGAAACAATTATATATTATTCACAGAAATACTAACTGTGTTGCATTAAAACTATAGCATTACAGTACAGCTTGTTCAAAAAGTTACTCGTGTAAAAGTATCCAAGTAAATGTTCACTTCAGACATCATCTTGATGGCGGAGAGGTGTCAACCCTCTCTATTATCTTGGTTTTGAGAACACAATTTCCGCAGTCCATGTGGTCGAGGTTATTAGGACGTTGCTGCGTTTGGTCACATCATGCCCCATGCTTGGCTGTCCCAGGGGGATGCCAAAGATCAGCTGGACGTGAGCCCTTGTCTATTTGGAGGTGGTTTAACCCATTTTGGCCTGACGTCGTAAATTTAATTTATTTTTCTCAAATGCCTATGTTTCTGTATCAGTGGTGCTCAATATTTCATGTCAAGGACCCCGACAATTATCTGTGTTTAGCCACTGATCTGAAAATATGTTGTTCCAGGAACCCCTCAGAAGCAAAGATTTGAGTTAAAAACTCGCTCTGTAACAATATACATTCAAAGATTTCAGGCACATTTTCACGATTTTTCAAAAATAGCAGACCTACAAGCTCGTAGCGTGCCACTCGGTGGCACCCTATGAGCTTATAGATCTGCTATTTTTCAATAGTTAAATTATAACATAATGTTTAAAACACCAAAAGGGTTTCCCGCCCATAATGGGTTAAACGTTAAACTTTGTGACACATTTTATGATGGATAGATTTAACGTGCAGCCCTTATTGAGTTGTTCCTTTGGCAGGCTGAATCAACCAGGCTCAATCAATCAGGCTTAAGAACATTGAGGTCCTAATAAAAACATCTATAATGTAGTGGGACGTCTGACATCAATCAACGTCATCGTTTCATCTGATTTATTGTAACCCGGCTGGATAATGGATTCTCTGCCAGGAACAAGGTCCAAGTCAAGGCAAACAGTGGTCCAACGACCAGCTGGAACACTAATATGGCAGTTGTTGGGTTTAATGTTGTGACCAGGGCTCCCGAGCATGCCGTCTCGAAGATGAGGAATTTGATTAACAAAATGCCGTTCTCATGAATGGACGCAAGATGATTATATCTATATCGGGAATTATGACATCATCCACGATAAATCCGATAACATTATTAATAGAGCAGTGTGCGTCTTGGCTTGTGTCCGATGTAAGAAGGGGAGGCTCCGAGGGGAAAGCGTTGATGTAGAATAGATGATGGGTAAACAATGACAGCGTCAGAGCACGCATCCAGCCAGCAGTATGAAAGTGCAGTGGAGTGAAGTGTCTAATTGCATCACATCACATCCACACACAACGTGACGCTAAAGCACATTGATTCATCTCACAGCGATGCTAAAGCACTCTGTGCCAACTCTAAAGAAACGGGGCGTTCAGACATATCGATTATCGAGCCTATCGATTATGACTCACTGTACACTTGACATTACT
>NC_137864.1:11438409-11473409 GCF_963924005.1 Protomyctophum bolini
TCTCTCTCTCTCTCTCTCTCACGCCTGCGGATGTTTCAAATTGTCAGACTTCAAAGAAGCTATACAGTTATATTCAATTGGCGTTTAAGACGTAAACATTTGAATTTGCTCAGCTGTGTGTGTGTGTGTGTGTGTGTGTGTGTGTGTGTGTGTGTGTGTGTGCGTGTGATGCGTGTGCACGCATGCCTGAATGTGCGCGTGCGTGTATCAGAGCGAGAAGGTGTCAATTAGCATAAATGTCAAGGCCTGGTCAATCACACACAGTTCTGAAAGAAACAGAATGTACAGTTACTCAAGTACTGTACTTGGATATTTTATTGAAAACTTATAACTTATAGTAACAAAAAGTAAAATTATGTTTTTCCCCAGTATTTAAACAGGCAGACAATTCCAAGAGCACATTCTTATTCACAACTGTGCCTGGCATAAGGCAAGAGTACATTGGAGTCACTGAATCACCCTGACAAAGTTGAGCGTGTAAACTTTGCGTCATTAAAAATGTAAACGGTAAGAGTCCTCACTGACTCTCGTGGCATTCTGTAACGCACGGTGGAGCGCTCCTACTGTGCTGCACAGCTGTGGCCCAAACACTGTGGCAACACAGAGAGAGAGAGAGAGAGAGAGAGAGAGAGAGATGGACAGAGACAGATCGGTACGATATATTGTCCCACTCCAAAAAGTGCAAGGCACATGTTCATTGAAAACACCCGTCCCTTTTTTCAGTTATTTTTATATATCTTTCATGTTCTGGTCCGATAAAACCAGAGGTGGAAAGTAATTAAGTTCCATTACTCAACTCTTCCCTCTGCATGTGTCAAGCTGCCTCAGAACATTATAACCACTAGGCCTTCGCCCTTCGGTGCCCCTGTCAAATACTAGTCATGAGTACAATACAGTATATAACTAAATTGTGAAAATGAGTTGTATAGGAACTAAAAATCATATGTAATTGTTCATATAAAATTTCCCATAAAAAGTACCTCCCTACCTATTTGTAGTGAATGCAGCACATTTTTGGAAAACTTAAACAGAAACAATTTCAGAAATGTTGGTAGGCCAGTGTTATAATTTAAAAGGAACTACTTCCAGCAATGTATAAAGTGACTAAATGCACAAGACCTCGCAGGTGCACTTTTCAGAGTTAAATCAATACAGCGGAATTAGCTCGATTTCGCCGTGGGGCAAAGAGAGATGCTGCTAGAATGGAGATAGCAATGCTATAGCAGGGAGACAGGGCAACAAACAGATTGTGTGTGTGTGTGTTTGTGTGTTGTCTTGTCAGCCAACCCATGCACGGATGAAGAATGAGAAGGCATCGGAGAGGCCAGGTGTTCAAAAACACACACGTATACACACACACACACAAACACACACACACACACACACACACACACAGTCTCCCCCCCATAAAAAAGAACCAGGCGCCGTACACAAACCAAAACACCTGGGTAAGATCCAGGGGTGCGCTTGTTTTGGCGCTACCATGCATGCCAAGGTCGTGTAGTTAAGAACCTCTGCACCGATTTCCGCGTCGCTGGACAATATATCCCATTGAAACCGGGAAAGCTTTTTATTTTAGAATTTTGCTTTGGCTATTCAAAAATAGCAAATATAACGAGCTCACAGTGCATACAAGCTCATCAGGCTCATACAAGATCAAGGAATAACGTGTTCCTTCCTGCATGCGTCCAACCAGGGAAACTCCCCCCTGTCAGGTGTAAAGGAGCAACTTGGACACTCAGGCATGAAGGAAGCATGAGTTCAAGTCCGTTGCTCTCCCCATGTCCCCCATATATGGGGACTACGTTGGCGGAGGGTGTGTAGAGCCCAGGATCACATTAGATATATTGACACAGGGGTGAAAAATGGGTTACAAAATCGTGGGAAAAAAGATCATAAGGTTTTGAACATTTTTGACACATTTGACATTACATTTGAGAGTGTAAGAACTACTGATTTGGTAGGCATTTGTAGAATAGGCCTCGGGTCTCAGTGGGTTAAATCAATCATCCCCAAACTACACGGGGAGAGTCTCTGACAAGACAGCGGATAGTTCCTCAACCCCTCTGCTTACATGCATTCAAGTTTGTTGACATTGAGGGATGTCTGTGCAACTCTCTAAACACTCCATTAATTTTGTTCTCACCTCTTGAGAAAAGAGAAAGTGGAGGTTTGCTTTGCTTGAGTGAGTTTACTCGGTGACCTTGGAACGTACTGTCACCGGCATGCTTAAATATTCACACTTCTGCTTGGGGATCATTGGGGAAAAGTTACACGTAACAAGCTGCAATCTGGAACTTAATTGTGAGTTATTGACAACTCAATAACTCGATAACTCTCTCAGTTATAGCTGCAATATGGAACTTTTTGAATTAAAGGAGCATTTCACACATTTTCAATTAGTGCTGCGCAATTAATAAACTTAAACTTAATGAAATCTTTCTCTGCTGGGAAAATGTACATGCTGAAATAGAAGCCGTCATATTTGCATCATACAAAAATAAATAAATAAAAGTTTGAAATTACAGTAAGTCTGCCCAACTTGCCTATCAATGTTGTCACTGGTCAGATATGGTGTCATCGCATGATGTCAGGACATCATTAGTAAGGACCAAATGGGTGAAGTGGTCCTTTAATTAATCTAGCTAACGTCCCATTTCCTCTGTAGAGCATTTTAACCCATTCAAGCCGAGAAAGCATCAGTGTAATAAAAAATAAATCCGAAAGATGCAAAATGGTACTTTTGAAAAGATCTTTAAAGTGTGAGACCTATTTGGAAGGCATTTGCAGAATGGGCCTCAGGTCTTCTTACTGTTTACTTGGAGGTGGTCTCCTTTATACTCTTCCATTGAGACATTTAGATCCTGGTGTCGGGCAGGACACCTTCTGCTTGGCAAGTAGCCATGCCTGAAGCTCATCATTTTATGAACACCAGCATGCATGTAGTTCTCATCTCTCGGTAAAAGCGGGTTTGCTTGTTTAAGTGAGTTTACTGTGTGACCTTGAATGTACTGTCTCTCCTGTCGTGTGCATAAATTATTCACACTCTGCATGTGAATCTTGGGGTAAGATAATTAAATAAAACTTGTAACAAATGTCTTAAAGCTGCAATCCGGAGCTCATTTTAACACATTGACTACATAATTAATTACTTATTTGGTTCCATTTGTACAGTACACTTTCAGAATTACAGACCCGTAAGAGTGCATTTGGTTCCATCTGTACACTCTCAGAGTTACAGACTCGCAATGGTCCATTTGGTTCCATTTGGTACACTCTCAGAGTTACAGCCCTGTAAGGGTCCATTTGGTTCCATTTGGTACACTCTCAGAGTTACAGCCCTGTAAGGGTCCATTTGGTTCCATTTGGTACACTCTCAGAGTTACAGCCCTGTAAGGGTCCATTTGGTTCCATTTGGTACACTCTCAGAGTTACAGCCCTGTAAGGGTCCATTTGGTTCCATTTGGTACACTCTCAGAGTTACAGCCCTGTAAGGGTCCATTTGGTTCCATTTGGTACACTCTCAGAGTTACAACCCTGTAAGGGTCCATTTGGTTCCATTTGGTACACTCTCAGAGTTACAGCCCTGTAAGGGTCGTATTTGTACCCTCGGTGATCCACAAACTCGATTTTGAGAAGTATTGGCCTATTGCACCCTTAAAGAATGGAATATGTCTTCCACTTGGGACAGTGACAATGTCGTTATGGAATTTAATGAATGGTAAAAAATGTCTTTCTTTTCATGCACAATGCTCCATTCAACCACCGTCCACCGCTTTACAAAGAACAATACGGAATTAAGTGCTCTCGATTCAAGTGAACACAGTCCAAGTAACCTTCGAAGACTGTGTGTGTGTGTGTGTGTGTGTGTGTGTGTGTGTGTGTGTGTGTGTGTGTGTGTGTGTGTGTGTGTGTGTGTGTGTGTGTGTGGCAGATAGAGAGAGAGAGAGTGCATGGTATTTCTTCATCATACTCATCTTCTCATCTTCCTCACTCCAAGAGGCATGAAGTGAAATAGAGCAGAGAGAGAGAGAGAGATGGGGGTGGGTGTCTTAACTCATTCACTGCCAGATTAAATACATAAATTATCCATCCATTATATTTATATCCACTAGGATCGCATCCCTGACTGTAATCAGAGTCGTTTGCAGTGCGTACGGGGGAGGAAATAAATGCGTTAATTTGTTATGGTGGAAACTTCATAATGTCAACAACTGTTGACAGGATTCAAATTTAAAAATAAGAAAAGTAGCAGATGTACAAGCTCGAAACGCAGCAGAAAGCGACACGTTTTGACCTTGTAGATATGTAGGGCGCCAGTATACGAAAAAAGTAGATTTAATGGTTTCTGCCCGAGAGCAACAATATCCTATAGTTTATATATTATCAACATATATAGTCCCAGTCTCCAGTACATATTCCAGTCTATTAACACCGTACCACACTCTGCGGTGTGTTTATTGATGATGTTTGTAGACCAGCCGTGTTTGTTCCCAGCGGTTGTTTGGTGAAGGTTGTTTTAAAGTCTGGTTGACCTGGACTATTTTTAATGCACTTATTTAACTGAATCGATGTGCAGTTTGGAGGCAAGACACTTGTTCAGTAGACGCAACAACACACCGCCTCCCTGCGGAGCAAATACACCAGCTGCCACCGTGCACTGCCACCGTGCACGGCCCTTTTCACTGAGCTTAATACCTGGCCGTGACCCATTTTAACACACACGCACGCGCACACACATGTGCATGCAAACACACATATGCACACATGGACACACAATTATATTTGTGGAGACCGTCGATCCCCTGACCCCAACTTGAATCTTTTTAAAACCCACAAAAAAAACCAATAGCTTATTTTAAAACCATAAAAACAGCAAGGACCAGAAAAAGTGTAGTTCACAAATTCTACTACTTTTTGGGGGATGGTTATAGCCCTCACAGGAATTTGGGTACACAACACACACACACTCACCCACCCACACCACACACACACACACACACACATGTCGTATACTGTCCTGTGGATCTGTACCTTATTTTCCTAATGCAGAATGAACACAACACACGAGTTCCGATTCCCAGTCCAAGTCCGTCTTTATTCAATCAAGGCATCTCCCATCGTTACAGGTTACAAGCATAGCAAAGTCATCTCTTCCATCTGAGCAGCACATTCAGGCCAGGGTGACCATCCTGTCCTCCTCCCTTTTCCAACTCCCCAGCCTCAGAGCACAACCCCCCAGTCCTTCCCCAATGCATCCCTTTTAAGCAGTTTGGTGTCACCTTTTGTGTGTGTGTGTGTGTGTGTGTGTGTGTGTGTATCATAAAATGTAAAGAGACAAACTGTAGTCTGTTGGCTCTGTCATTGAACAATGAAACAGGAAGGCCCAAATCCACAGGTGGTCTAGACCCTAAAGGTAATATCAGATACAAGATCACTCAAGAATTATCTAGTCAAAGAGTGAAGCCACGAGGCTTCCTGCCTGTGGACCATTGATATGCAAATAGTTTAAGACACTGTGGGGTGGGTGATGACTCACTTCGGTGAGACAAATGGCCATGCAGAAATGTACCATTATGACTAAACAAGTAGATATGAATTATGCTATATGATTCAAATTACACGACACATCCCCCCTACTAATAGTCCTCACGACTATTAGTCTAAAATATGAATCATATTTGGCTCAAAAATGCTTTTCTCCCCAAAATCCCCAAATGTTCAAATTCCCCAAAATGTTCAAATTCCCCAAAATGTCTCTCCTAACCCTGAAACCGAATCCCTTTGTAAGATTGTGACCCTCCTCCCCCCTGGGCAATATTAGAAAACTGAAACAGTGAATTAACACAAAAACAAACGAACAAAATCAAAAGAAAACTGTAAATAGAATTAAACAGAATGATTAAAATGAAACAAAATATATATAAACGTTCCCCAACATTCTTTCTCATACAGACAGCCTGGCCAGGACTTCAGTATGCACTCACTCACAGACACACAAAACACCCCTTTGCACCTCTGACCCCCCTTCCCCCCTGCCCCCTTAGTTTTGTGAGTCACTTTCCCATAATGATGGACAGATGGGTGGTCCTGCGCAGAAACCCCTCATCTAACCCATGATCTGGAAAGCCACACACAAACCCAAGAGCTAAAACAATATTTGCATTACTAATTAGAATATAATTCCTATTCTTGGATTGGATTTCACTGTAATATTTAAGGAAGTTCTAACCTATTCATCTGATCACTATTAACCTATCTGTTTTGTTATGACAATGAATAGAACTTATAAAGCAAATCAAACCGTTTTGACATCATTCCTAACTGAACTACCCCTTTTCCTTAGAAAGTCTTTCTTTCCCTAAACTAAACAAGTATCAAAAAACAAAACGAGGTGACATTTTCTCAGTGCCCCTAGATAGAGCAACATCTAGAAAAGGTCAGTGTCGGATGACAGCTAGGTGACAGATCTAAACCCATGCTTTCAATAGCACAGAGAGGGGCGTCTCAATGTGCAGCTTCGCAGAGTCTCTCGTTGCGCCGGCTTCTGGTCACATTGTCCAGCAAAATGACCATGTGTCCCACAGTTATGGCAGATTCCTTTCATCCGCCCGCGTTGTGCATAGGGCTTTGTTGCCCACTGATAGGATGACACTGGTTGTTGACTCTGTGGTTCCCTCATTCTCCATGACAGCAATTGTTGATGATGGTCTGCGCTGTCCTGCGGTGGCTGCAAAATCAGTTTCTCCTCTCGAATCTTTGTCAGCTGTTCTGCTCGTAGCTGACGTTTAAGGTCGACATCTTTGAGTCTTTGTACCTCCTGTTTGTTCCGGACCAGGTTGACGCAGTGAGCAATATGGTCTGTGTAGGTTACCAAAGGCATACTACCAAGGTCCGCAATCTTTGCCAGTTCAGCTTGCATATCTGGGGACAAACCTTTTTCCAGTTTCTTCCGCACAACACTACCCTCCATCCCATTGCGATTTGCAAATTGCGATTTGCTGGATCCTGTCAAGTCCACCCACTGCTGGTAGAATCTGTCCACATAAGCTTTCGGCTGTTCTGTGGCTTTCAGCGGGTCAATGTTGACGCTATCCGGGTAAACCTTGAGCTGATAAACTTCTCTCAGAGCACGCCAGAATGCACTTCTGTGTGGCACAAACGGATCGCTGTCATTCTCTGCATTGTCGATATATTCTCTGAGATCTGCTCTGCTCAAGAGATCATTAAGAACATACTCATTCTCCAGCCGGATAATCAAAGCTTTCATGTCACCGATAGCCAACTGACTATCCTCGATTCCCAGCTGTGGGTCCTTCATCAATGCATGAAACGTCAAAATCCAATTATATGCTCCCGCCTCAAGGGGTGGCAGTTGTTTCGAAACGTATGACAAGTCTGAATGGTACCATGGCGTATATTTCCCTCTCAGCACTGGCAGCTGAGTGACAACTGTCTCACTGTCATGTGTGGGTATCTCAGTCCTCTTCTGTGGTCTGCATGCAGGGTGCCTGTTCAAAGCCCCCCTGGAGTCTTTCACAGGTGTGTGGGAAGGCCTCTCACAATCACTGCTGTCCTGTTCCAAATCCTCCTTCCTCTTCCTCTTACTTCCACTCTGCGTGTTTTTCAGAGTGTCCAGTTCTCGATCAATTTCACATAACTTCAAGTCAACTTCTTCCCTAGCAATTGTAGCAATACTTTTCACAGAGTTCTGTGCAGTGTCCTTCTGCTGGAAGTCTCTCTTCATGCGGGCTTGCGTAGAACTGTCATCCCCAGTGTCAGAATCAATGTTCATGTCTGCGTTGGGGCGGGCTGCCCTTCTGTAGATGTCTTCACCTCCATGTAAACTGTCTCTGTGCGCAGCCTCTGCCTCGTCCTGCAGGTCACCCAAGTCGAGGATCAGATGTGCCTCCTTCATCAGAATTTCACTCAATTGTGTTTCTATAGCACGCATAGATTGTCTCTGTGTCCTTAATTTACTGGTCAAGTCCTCTTTCAGGCAACGTACCTGTTCCAACTCCCTCTTAACAGAGTTTTGAGTGTCGCTCTCGTCTGGCATGTCGCTGTTCTCCAGAAAGTCCACCTCATTTTGTGCTGCGTCGTCGCTGTGACCCACAATGTCAACGCACTGGTTGTCTGTGCTGCAATCAGCGGACATCTTCTCCTCAGGTAGTACTGACACAGACGATGAGGCGGAGTCTGGCAATTTCCTGCTGATCTCCTCGCTGACAGGCCTCCGGCTAGCATTATATGCTGCGACAATCTGTGGACCTATTCTCACTTTTTCTTTCAATCTTTTTTTCCGACCCTCTTCACAAAACAAGTCTAAAACTAATAATTCTTCTTCCCTTTGCCTCTCTCTCTCTTTCGTCATCTGATCTGCTTTATGGGCCCACACCTGTGCCTTTATAGATGCAAGGTCTTCTACCTCGAAAGAGCCTTCTTTTGGCCATGTCCGAGGCCAACGCTTATGCCATTTTCCCGAAATGCTGGAAATATTCTTAGATGTGTATTTCTTGTGCACAATTTGCACTGGAGTATGCTTTGTGGCCATAGCTACTAAATTGTAGATAATCTCACTAACTGTCACTCATGCATGTCTCCTCTCATCTCACACAGTCACCGCCACGCATATACTCAGTCATTTGCATATACTGTCCCCACAGAATGAGTAGATAGTCAACACTCACAACACTCACAACACTCACAACACTTTCTCGTACCCATTCACACAGAAAAGTGTAAAATAAAGAAATTAGATAGACAAACTATAGTCTGTAATTTAAAAAGGAAATATAGAGAAATGCCTCTATTTTCTTTCTAAACTGACTTAGGGCACATACCCCCCTTGATCCCTTCAGTGACCTGACACCCCTAGCTCATTTACATCTATGCAACAGTGCCAGCGGTTTCGTCCTAAGGTCAACTCATTTATATGCAGACTATATATTATGACTAATAAGAAAATCCTGTAGGCTTAATAATCCAAATTAACCTATACCTAATTTTACAAAAGATCTGAAATATCCTAAATGTGATATGTGAGAAATGTATTCTCATACTAAACTCAAAATTTAGATTTGACCCCAAACTTAAAGCCAATTTATTTTTAAAACCTGAATTAAACCCCCAATTTAATATCAATATTACTCCCCCCTCTGAAACTTGTTGCACATGTTTCAGAAATATTTAAAATAAACCAATAAACGGTTTACAAGGAGCCAGCTCAAATTTAAGTCACTCAAGTAAAAAGATAAAATCCCCACTCCAGCCCCCACCCCTGAGACAAAGGAAAGCCTAAACCAGGAGAGCAACGCAAACCATGAATAAATGCCAAATCACCCCCAAAAAAAAATGGTAAGTCACTGAAAAGCAACAATTTAAACAGCCAAGATAACCATAACTACCAGTGACCGCACAATTAAAAATAGCAACAAAAGACTTAATTGAGAACTATTTGGCATTCAATCATAGCTTACAATGATGATCTACCAGCACTAACACATATGAACACAGACAAAACCAAACAAATCAAGCACACACACACAGCCGTTCACACTTACCACGCACACACGCTCAATTTTCAAACCACGCACACACGCTCAATCCCTAAACTCCTTAACACAGTGAACACTTATCTACACTATGGTCCTAACGCTTACGAATTCTTGTCAGTCCTTGGGTTTCAGAACTCCTTCCAAAAAATAAAAATCCAGGTAAATCCACAGTTACTCCGCAGGTCCGTTTTTATTGTGCCGCGGATTTTCTCCACGCCATCAAAACCACGTCGGGCGCCACTTGTCGTATACTGTCCTGTGGATCTGTACCTTATTTTCCTAATGCAGAATGAACACAACACACGAGTTCCGATTCCCAGTCCAAGTCCGTCTTTATTCAATCAAGGCATCTCCCATCGTTACAGGTTACAAGCATAGCAAAGTCATCTCTTCCATCTGAGCAGCACATTCAGGCCAGGGTGACCATCCTGTCCTCCTCCCTTTTCCAACTCCCCAGCCTCAGAGCACAACCCCCCAGTCCTTCCCCAATGCATCCCTTTTAAGCAGTTTGGTGTCACCTTTTGTGTGTGTGTGTGTGTGTGTGTGTGTGTGTGGGTGTGTAAACAGCTAATCAACAACCCCCCAACTGTGACAGTTCCTGTAGTAAAATGCATGAAGCAAACTGTATATAGCCTCTCCTCTATCAGTCAACAGGAGCCTAGCTTGGAGACACTAAAGATAATATCAGATATTGTGTTGAGAAGTCAAAGAGTGAGGCTTCCTGCCTGTGGACCATTGATATGCAAATAGTTAAGACCCTGGTGGGTGATGAAAGGGATTACCTTTGGACCTTCAGTTCTATAGTTGAGACAAATGGCCATGCAGAAGTTAAGATACTGTATCATTATGACTACACACGTAAATATGAATATGCTATATGATTCAATTACACGACACACACACACACACACACACACACACACACACACACACACACACAGTTATACCTCCCTCCCTGCTGTGCAAGGTTTGAGGGTTTTTTTCTCTTTGGCAACGCAATACAATCTTTATTCTACCATTTCTCTCTCGCTCTCTCTCACTCGCTCTCTCGCTGTAATCCGGGTAACAATAAGTTCCAGCAGGACGTCTTTGATATGGAGATTGACAGGGACGGAAAAACTGGGAATGTCGACTCAGAGATTTTCCCAAACTGTGGAATAATGAGTGTCAGAATGAGTGGCCGGGGGGGATTTCACAGAGAAAGGGCAACAGAATGACAGACCGCTTCTGGGCTAAATCTGAAACATCAGGCCTGTCATTTTGCACTAAATTTCCCTCTGTAATATTCTATCAGAGAGAGAGAGAGAGAGAGGATGTATGGTATACGCTATAGGGTTTTTTTGGCGAGCCAATGAATGGAAATGGACTTCGTTGTGGTTTAATAAAAGTCATCGATTGCATTATTCACTCAATTTGATTGAGACTTGAGATCTGAGTTGTAGAAAGTATGCGTCTATACTGTAGTTTCGCTCAGCTTTTCCTACTGTCTGCCTCTCCTGCACTAGCTGTCTCCATCTCAGCATTTCCTACCGCCTGTCTCTCCTGCACTAGCTGTCTCCATCTCAGCATTTCCTACTGTCTGCCTCTCCTGCACTAGCTGTCTCCATCTCAGCATTTCCTACCGCCTGTCTCTCCTGCACTAGCTGTCTCCATCTCAGCATTTCCTACCGCCTGTCTCTCCTACGCCATCTCCATTCCTTTATCTAGAACACTGGTTCTCACAGTGGGGCCCCAGGGTCCCCAGGGGTCCTTGACGGGATTGTGCAGGGGGTTCCCAAACTTTAAATGATTGATATACTGTAGGAAGCAAACCACTTAAGTCTATAACTCCTGACAGTGTACAAATGGAACCAAATGGAACCCTGAGAATGTACAAATGGAACCCTGAGAGTGTACAAATGGAACCAAATGGAACCCTGAGAATGTACAAATGGAACCCTGAGAATGTACAAATGGAACCCTGAGAGTGTACAAATGGAACCAAATGGAACCCTGAGAGTGTACAAATGGAACCCTGAGAGTGTACAAATGGAACCAAATGGAACTCTGAGAGTGTACAAAAGGAACCAAATGGACCAGTAAGGGTCCGTCAAACGTATGCTGGTCCATGGCCTAATGCATACAGAACTTGACCATCATACAAGCCTCAGCATTTCTCGTGCAAAGGTTTCTATTTCATAAGTGATCTCTCTCCCCAACACCCCCCACCCCCCCTCTCTCTCTCCCCCTCTGGTCAGTAAAAGTTGCTGAACTTTAAATTAAGGGCCCGTTCTCCGTCTTTCTGCCTGTCTCTGTCTTCCGTCTCTCGCTCTCCCTCTCATCAATCAGTGTTCTCTTCTTTTTTCTTCCAGCCATCTGCTCTGTTCTGGGTTTCATTTTCTTCTCTCCACTCTCTCGCTCTCGCTCTCTGGGTTTTCTCTTTTTCCCGCTTTGGTCTGTCTCTCTTTACTAGCCAGCATTATCTGCAAGCACCCTCACATCCAGATAAACACCAGCTCATCTCTCTCTCTTGTTCTCTCTCTCTCTCTCTCTCTCTCTCTCTCTCTCTCTCTCTCTCTCTCTCTCTCTCTCTCTCTCTCTCTCTCTCTCTCTCTCTCTCTCTCTCTCTCCCCTTCTCCACCAGCCTAGTTTTGTCCTCATGATATCCCTTCAGTTTGTTACAGATCTATTTCTCCTGCAGTCTCTCTCTCTGTCTGTCTCTGTCTCTCTCTAGATTTCACTAATACATGTAAACTACATAATCACCTATGTCTGGCAGAAACCTCTTACAGTATCTCCACATGTTAATTTTGTATTATTTTTCTGTATTATTTACGTGAGTACACTACGGCTTCACACAAAAACATCAAAAGTGGCAGATCTGCCAGCGTGTTTCAAGCATGCAGTGGATCTGCTGCTTTGATTTTTATTTGAATCGTGAAAAGTAGGTTAACCGTTTTGTTCATATGAGTTTTCCACCCGACAGAGACAATATATATACACACATTTAGTTTTTTTTAATTGGCCTCAGGTCTGAATGGGTTAAGTGATCTCTCTCTCTCTCTCTCTCTCTCTCTCTCTCCTTTGTGCCTCGCTGTTTTCAAACGAAGATTTTACATCTTCCTCTGGTTTATTTATAACTTTATTTTTCAAAAAAATTGAGGCAAGCAAGATAAATAAACACTGAGAAGAGAAGAAGGAAAACAATGATATGAAAACATAATTATGTTCAGAATAAACATTGATGTTTCCCAGTCCCAAATAATCCAACAGTGTATAAGAATGCATATTATATATATCTATTTCAGTTTCACAGATTGTGCCTTGGGATTTAGAATTTGTGACACATTATGATTGAAACATTTCCAGTGGTTCTCAAACGTGAGATTTATACAACTATATACAGCAAATTATGTTTTTCACCCCCGCCGGCAGAGACAATTATACCCTAAAAAACATATAATATGTTCAGCCTGCTGTCCCCTAGTTTTGGCAATGCCATTATACGTTTTTTATTTTATTTTGGAAATTGTTCACACATTTTCAATCAGCCAATAGTGAAAATAATAAATCTTTCTATGTGGCATAACAGGTGTCGTATAGGCATATTTCTGCAGGCCTATGAATATAGGTGTGTCTTGGGTCGTACGATTGTACTGTACCTATACGTTGGTGTGACCTGAACACAAAACACGTTGACCTACAGTATCAACAGCACAGATTATCATATTATTGACAAAGTATGCTGTCACTGACCTCCCATCCCTGGAGGCAGGGTGGCTGGCTTTTACCTCATGCATGTGCAACAACACAGTTGTTGTGTATGTGTAGCGCACGCACGCATATACACGCACGCACGTGTGATACTCTCACATCATCCAATCCTATCATCCAATATTGTAAATGTGGTACCCACACGGCTTGGGACCCGTTACGCACGCACGCACGCACGCACACACATGCACCAACACATATCGTTGCTGTCGGGCAGATTTTTTTTTCTTATCTCCATATTTTAACTTATTGTGTTTTTTTCGTAAATTAACGCCCTACTTGATCATGATCGTTTGAGACGCCTTGGCCGAACACGCCATTCCTTCACGGCGTGAAAACAACACAGCTATACCATTGGAATTGCATTAGCAACCGTACATGTTGTTACATTCATGTTTACATTTTTTCCCTTTGTTTTTTTTTGTGTCATATGCAACATATGGTGAAGTATTGTAGTGCCGGTAGCTAGTTGCAACAACTACTGATGTTGTGAAAAATGAAAACGGGATCGCCAAATATCTTTCCACAATTCTGCCAATAATTATATTCCTCGAGACAGACATCTGAGTTTTTGCAGGGTCTATGCTTTCTATTCTCTCTCCCCTCTGTCTCTCTTATTATACTATTTCCTCTCACTTTACCCTCTTGTGTGTGTTTGTGTGTGTGTGTGTGTGTGTGTGTGTGTGTGTGTGTGTGTGTGTGTGTGTGTGTGTGTGTGTGTGTGTGCACGCGCTCACCGTGCATAGCTACTAAGTAACAAATTAACAACATAGATTCTATTACAGATGCTGTCATCACTTTCAATAAGCCTCTCTGGCTTAGTAGAGTTATGCTTGTTTGTCTGATAATGTCATGCAGACTGCTGTGTGAATATCCTCTCCATAAACATACTGTACTGTACTGTACTGTACTGTACTGTACTGTACTGTACTGTACTGTACTGTACTGTACTGTACTGTACTGTACACATGAGGATATTGTCTCTGTCGGGTGGAAACCTCATGTCTAAAACTGTTACTGTTCATGATTCAAATTGAAAAGCATCATCATTAGCAGATCAAGCTTGTAGATCTGCTACTTCTGATGCCTTTGTGTGACGCTGTAGTGTGAGTAGTATGGAGTTAAAAGATTAAAACAATAAATAAAAAGAAAAGTAAAAGAAACCCACACAAAGTTAGAATTGGAAGACGGGGTTTCTGGCTTCTGCAACAGTGGTTTCTGCAACAGTGATGATATAATATCACCTCTGTCCGGGTAGAAACCTCACAAGTCCAAAACTGCTACGTTTCAGGATTCAAATAGAAGAGCATCAAGATCTACAAGCTCAAAACTACGTCTGATGCTTGTTGTGTTTGACACTGTCCTAGTGCAGCTATAGGGCGTTGATTTACACAAAGAAAAAAGAAAAAAACGTTAGGAGATAAGAGGTTTCTGGGCCGGCGGTGACGATATGAAGTGTCTTCAGTTTAAAACACTAACACAGCAGGGACTCCTAACGCACGCCTGGCTCTAATAAACACCAGCCTGGTGTCCTGTTCCCTCCACATAAACACTGGACTCATCTTTATGTCAGCACACACAGCTCTGTCTGTCTGTCTGTCTGTCTGTCTGTCTGTCTGCCTGCTGTCTGCCTGCCTGTCTGTCTGTCTGTCTGTCTGCCTTTCTGCCTGTCTGTCTGTCTGTCTGTCTGTCTGTCTGTCTGTCTGTCTGTCTGTCTGTCTGCCTGCCTGCCTGCCTGCCTGCCTGCCTGTCTGTCTGTCTGTCTGTCTGTCTGCCTTTCTGTCTTTCTGTCTGTCTGCCTGCCTGCCCCCCTCTCTTTCTCTCTCTCTCTCATGAATGTAAAAGTCATCATCTGGCGTAAAAGAATCTGGTGTATAAAATGCTAGAGTTGATTTCATCCAAATACCATGAGAGTCGTGTGTGTGTGTGTGTGTGTGTGTGTGTGTGTGTGTGTGTGTGTGTGTGTGTGTGTGTGTGTGTGTGTGTGTGTGTGTGTGTGTGTGTGTGTGTGTGTGTGTGTGTGTGTGTGTGTGTGTGTGTGTGTGTGTGTGTGTGTGTGTGTACATACATGGACATGCGGGTGGGTCGTAAATCGTGTCATCTCTTTAAAGGGAGCTTGCATGTAATGACTCCGGTGAGGGATCGCAGAGATGCTGCCTGTAGAGAGACAGCTGTGGAAAGAAAGGTGGGAGGGAGGGAGGGAGGGAAAGAAAGAAAGGTGGGAGGGAAAGAAAGAAAGGTGGGAGGGAGGGAAAGAAAGAAAGAAAGAAAGAAAGAAAGGTGGGAGGGAGGGAAAGAAAGAAAGAAATGTAGTTGCGCGCCATGTCAGGCAGACATGTCTCCAAACAAGATTCAAGATTCAAGACTTTATTGCCATGTCAACAGAGTTGATTGGAATTTGTTTCAGTGCACTAAAAACATACATACGATACATACACATATTCACATCACATAATCAGACAGAACACAATACAAAAGTACAGGCATCATATGAGGGGGACCAATAAATAAGAAGAATGCAAAACGTTACAATTCATGTTGAATAAATAAATAGCAAATTGATCACAGTTCATCGATTTACAAAGCAGCTTCACGCTGTAAAGTGCGAGTGAAAAGAGGGTCAGCATTCAGGAGGCGAATAGCCTCGGGATAAGTGCTGTTCTTGAAGCGGGAGGTATTGCACTTTAGAGACCGGAGTCTCTTACCTGAGGGCAGGGGTGCAAAAAGAGAGCAGGCAGGGTGGGAGGGGTCGGCGATAACCTTCTGCATTCTGCGCTTAGTGCGTGTGGTGTAGATAGAGGAGACGGATGGGAGGTCGAGGCCAATGATTTTTGACGCCGTGCGTACCACCCTTTCAAGCCGTTTCCTCTCTAAGTCAGTGGTGTTTCCATACCACACTGTGACTGAGAAGACGAGGACACTCTCCACAGTGGCTCTGTAGAAGTGAACCAACGCCTCCCCAGTCACACCGAACTTCTTTAAGAGGCGAAGGAAGTGAAGCCTCTGGTGGGCTTTACTCAAGATGTTACTTGTGTTAACTTCCCATTTTAGGGAGCAGCATAAAGTGGTGCCAAGGAATTTAAAACTGTCGACCCTTTCGACAGGCTGGTCACCTATAACCAGGGATGGGGGCATAATCCCCTTTTTCCGGAAATCAAATATGATTTCTTTGGTCTTAGCCAGGTTTAGGATAAGGTTATTATCAGTGCACCAGTCTACGAGGGCTGCCACCTCGGCCCTGTAGGCTGATTCGTCACCATTTTTAATATAACCAACGACAGTTGTGTCATCTGCATATTTAAAAAAAGAAACAAATTGAGAATGTGAAATAAAGTCGTTGGTATAAAGTGCAAAGAGGAGGGCTGAGAGAACACAGCCCTGGGGGGCCCCAGTGTTAAGAGTCATAGATTGAGAGAGCATGTTGCCAATCTTAACCACTTGTTTCCGATTTGACAGAAAGTCTAAAATCCAGAGACAAAGAGAGTGATTAATACCCATGGCCAAGAGCTTATCAAATAATTTGATGGGCAGGATCGTGTTAAATGCAGAACTGAAATCAATAAATAAAACTCTAACATATGTGGCAGGGGCCTCCAGGTGCTGTAGGATACTGTGGAGGCACAGAGACACAGCATCCTCTACAGACCTGTTAGCTCGATAGGCAAACTGAAAGTTATCCATCTCAACATTGGACAGGCGATTACAGACAATGCGTTCAAATATTTTCATCACGACAGAGGTCAAGGCGACAGGCCTGTAGTCATTCATGTCAACCGCATTAGGCTTCTTAGGGACAGGAATAACCACAGCAGATTTAAAACAAGCAGGGACTTTGCATAGTGTAAGAGACCAGTTAAAAATACCAGTAAAGACAGGAGATAATTGGTGGGCACAGTGCTTTAAAGTAAAAGCAGAGACCTGATCTGGGCCTGCTGCTTTCCTGCTGTTTTGTTTAAGGAGGAGGGTTCTTACCTCCTGCTCACTAATTATAAAGGGAGGGGGGGTAGTTTGTTCTATACTAACTGCTGCTGCTTCACTGGGATGGACATCTCTGGGCATGTCAAATCTACAATAGAACTCGTTCAATTTATCAGGGAGGAGGGGGTCATCATCTGGGGCTCGGCGGCTGCCTTTATACCCTGTGATGGTCTGCATCCCTTGCCAAACACCCTTGGTGTCATTGGCACGTAGCTTGGCTTGCAGACTGTCATTATATTTGGCTTTAGCTTTTTTCACAGCATGTTCAAACTCATATCTGGCTAATTTAAAAGCCTCTTTGTTGCCACTCTTAAAGGCTTCGTTTTTCTTTGAGCAGAGGGTTTTAACCTCTTTACTGAACCAAGGTTTGTTATTGCTAAAAACAGTAACAGTCTTAGATGGAATACAGAGAGACTCAGAGAACTTTATGTAGGAGGTAACTGTGTCAGTATACTCATCCAGGTCATCGCATGCATCTTGAAAAACAGACCAGTCAGTTAAATCAAGGCAGGCACTCAGGCTATCAGCAGCCTCAGGGGACCATTGTCTTACAGTCTTAGAGCAACGTTTGTTGGTCTTCAGCTGCTGACGATACTGGGGGATCAGTAAGATGGAGTTATGGTCCGACAGACCGAGGGGGGCACGCACCACGGCATGAAACGCGTGGTGTATGGTGCTGTAGCACTGGTCAAGAGTTTTCTCACCTCTAGTGGCAGCGTGGATCTGTTGTTTATACCGCGGAAGCGACTTCCTCAAGTTAACATGGTTCAGATCTCCCATAATAAGGACGGCTGAATGTGGATGGGCATTTTCCAATTCCGTGATGTGTGTAGCTAGCTGTCGGGCAGCTGACATTGCTCCAGCCTGTGGGGGGATATACACGGCTACCAAGATGATTGAAGCGAATTCCCTCGGGAGGTAGAAGGGTCTGCATCGGATGCTAAGAGACTCGAGCTCTGGCGAACATGATCGGTGTAAAACTTTAGTGTCGGAGCACCATCTGTCTTTCACGTAGAAACAAACTCCTCCTCCGCGGCGTTTCAGCGAGTCCTCAGTCCGGTCTCCGCGGTGAAGAGTGTAGCCAGGTAATGCAACAGCTGAGTCGGTGACACATTCGCGCAGCCATGTCTCTGTGAGGCAGAGCACGGAGCAGTCCGAGACGTCACGCTTGGAGTTGACGACAAGAGATAGTTCATCCATTTTGTTCGTTAGAGATCTAACGTTGGATAAAAGAATGCAGGGCAGCGGGGAGCGAAGTTTTCGGCGGCGGAGTCTCACCAAGGCACCGGCTCGCCTGCCTCTCTTCCTGGGTAGAGCGTAGCGGCGGCTCCTGCTGCGATCAGCATCAGTGTTAGTCACGTCTGTTTGCTTTACATTGTTCTTGTGGGTTTTTTTTTGTTTTTTGGATTTGTTTTTCTTGACTACAAATGTACAGAATATGATTTAGATAGCATGCGATGCAGACATATTAAAGTGCAACAGTGAGACTAATCGATTTATATCAATTATGAACAATAATGATAATAAAATCATAGATGTTGGGTAATATTGCAATTTATTTGTTTTATTTGTTTGTTTGTCAGCATAGTCAAAACATTTCCCAAGCTTAAAAAATTGCTTGTAGACTGTCTGTTTTCATTATGTTTAACACCATTGCTCAACAACGTGTAAAATACGGCTTAAGTGGCTAATCAAATTTAGTCGATTATAAAATAATCCATTTGTTTACACCATAAATAAACCAATATCTTTTTAAATGCACTTCTCAATCATTCAGCTAATCGAAAAAGTACTTCAATAGAATGATCAACTGCGAAAATAATCAATAGTTGCAGTCGTAGAGCTTTGAAAGTGTACATATATACAGTATACATGTATGGCAGTAAAACACACGCAAGGGCGGGACAGCAAATCACTCTCACTGGTCTGCTCCGTTAGGGAGGAAGTCAGCGCTTTGCTATAGAGACACGCACATTTTCATATCACTGCCAAGGTCAGCTGGGGTGTGGGGGGCGGGGGTGAGGAGAGGGGTGGGGGTTTTAATAGAAAATGTCATTTTCACTTGATTTCCTTCCTGTGCCCGCCGTACGGCGGAGGCAGCGAGAGGCCGAGAGGCGTTCAGAACTTCAGATAAATGATTAACTGGAGGAGGATCCTTGTTATTTAGAATGGCTGGCCGTGTCCGGCCCAGCATGCACTGCACCGCCCCCACCACCATGCAATGCAACCAACCCAGTGAAATACTGCCTTCAAAATGTCAAGGAGAGATAGGCAAGAGCCGTGAGGGACAGGATATTGTGTGTGTGTGTGTGTGTGTGTGTGTGTGTGTGTGTGTGTGTGTGTGTGTGTGTGTGTGTGTGTGTGTGTGTGTGTGTGTGTGTGTGTGTGTGTGTGTGTGTGTGTGTGTGTGTGTGTGTGTGTGTGTGTGTGTGTGTGTGTGTGTGTGTGTGTTTATGTGTTTATGTGTGTGTGTGTGTGTGTGAGAGAGAGAGAGAGAATGATGCACAGCACAGATGAAGCAAACATTGATTCCTCTCTATGTGTGAGTGATGGACAGGCACATTGTTACAGACAGTGAAATTGTGCATTATGATGGAAGGAAAGATACATTGTTACCAACAGGCAAAGACAAACAGACAGAGACGTTGTGCAGTATGATGGAAAGAAGCATTGTTACGGAGAAGCTGTGCATTATGATGTAATGTTACATTGTTACAGAGACGTGCAGTATGATGGAAAGAAGCATTGTTACGGAGAAGCTGTGCATTATGATGTAATTATACATTGTTACAGAGACGTTGTGCAGTATGATGGAAAGAAGCATTGTTACGGAGAAGCTGTGCATTATGATGTAATTATACATTGTAATGATACATTGTTGCAGTATGATGGAAAGAAGCATTTGTTACACAAAGAAAAGCATTATTCCCAACATGGATTCTATAATAAGGCAGACGCTGCCTGCTACAACTCTTAAGAGTTTTATTGACAAAAGATTGATTCGTCTTTTTAATCTTCCCCTCTCTTGTCGTGAGTGTCAGAGAGACAGATAATAAGAGAAATGTCACGCTGGTGGTTTGCTGCTAAATGTTAAGACCAACTACTCTGTAAATGTCTTTGCAGTTATTAATGGCTTTTTTCTCTCGCTTTAATTTCATCCCGCCTCAGCTTGCTGCAAGTAATTAGATTCTTTGCTGCCGATTAGTTTGTAAGGAAAGCGA
Source organism: Protomyctophum bolini (assembly GCF_963924005.1). Classification (NCBI taxonomy): domain Eukaryota; kingdom Metazoa; phylum Chordata; class Actinopteri; order Myctophiformes; family Myctophidae; genus Protomyctophum; species Protomyctophum bolini. Next base: position 11,458,919 of record NC_137864.1, read on the forward strand.
GGCTTGACTACGTTGTCTGGGGCTACCTTTGAAAAACACACACGCACTCACACACACACACACACACACACACACACACACACACACACACACACACACACACACACGAGTGCACGCACGCACACGCGTGTTGGTATTACCTATTTCTTGATTTTTTTCTTGAATTTCTTCGTATTTCGTAAACCCACAAAAAATACTATACCATAAAAACAGCATTTCTCTTGTAAGGACCAGAAAAAGTGTCCATACAAAAAGTGTACTTAATAAATTATACTACTTTTAAGGATGCTTAGCCTTCACAAGTGTAATAATTCAGGTGCACACATGCACGCGCGCACACACACACACACACACACACACATATACATATGTATGTGTACGTACGCACGCACGTACGTACATCTTAAGGTCTCTCAGCACTCAGCGGCCTCTAAATGCCAAGGTTACCACATCGATAAAGCATTGATTTTCCTCTTGCGGACTTTCACACAAACATCCCTGACTACCTGATGCTGCTTTTGACGTGCCTCCTCTCTCCCTCCTGACCTCCCATCAACTCATGTATTATCGCTCTGCCTTCTCCCCATTCCACCGGTGCAATTAGTCCCATTAAACAAACAATCCATCATTTGTTCGGCTGTCTCTGAATGCAGTTAGTGGCTGCGTTTCAACCTATTTTTGGCTTGAAGTATCACCTTTTTGGAGTTGTTGTTTCTCCAAATGGTGTGTTTTTTTTGGGAACTTTAAAAACACATTAAAGTTGTTGGTGTTTTTATAAACCGGTCTGTCTCTATGGTATTTTACAAATCGTTGTTGCTGTCGGGCAGAAACCTTGTATTATTTTCTTCTTTTCTTTCTGGTAAATTAATGTCGCACAAAAGTAGGGAAAATAGCCAATGTACCTGTCACAGGTAAATGTCATGAACATGACTAGAATTACATAATTATTTTTACACATTACATCTTTCTTTCTTTCTTTCTTTCTTGGTGTTAAGTGTGATGTTGTACAGGTCGTCTTGCTTATGATGGTTCAGTAAGGTTACAAAACAATCCCCTCGCTGCTTTGTGTCGTGTCGAGACATTAACCACTAAGTTGGGTTGAAACCATGCTTGTTTTCAAACCAAAGCCTGACATTCCTTCTTTAAGTTGTAGGATGTGTTTGTGTACTCTTGTCAACATGTATCCACCCAGGCAGCAGTTTGACCCGGCAGCCTGACCTCTGCTCCAGACTGTAGGATGAATTAAGTTAAGCTGTATAAAACAGCCCTCAACCTTTTCAAACTTTATATATATAGGCATTTCCGCCTATGTTTCATGCAAACTGCCGGGTCATTCTCAAACACTGCCACACTGCATTCCTCCACAGTATTGTTTGAAGCTTTGTTATTGTTGCTGTCAATTTCATTTGTAATGTTATTATTTTAATTTATTCATTCATTATTTCACCCCCCATCCCCTTTTTTGTTCTTTTATTTCCTTTGGTTCAGGCTCTCCCATGCCATCCCCTTCCTGTCCGTCACCCGTCTTTGACCAATCACAGCCCCCGTCGCCCCATCCCCATGACAACCCGTTGCTAGGCAACGCCGCCGCTGAGCCAGGCTCAGAGGAAGAGGAGGACGAGGAGGAAGAGGAATACGCAGCCAGATTGTACTTACCTGTTACACATGGTAAACTACTTTATTAGCATCACTGCTAGCATAGAACTGCATTGTACTTACCTGTTACACATGGTAAACTACCTTACTTAGCACCACTGCTAGCATAGAGCTGCATACACTGTACTTACCTATTACACGTGGTAAACTAACTTTATTAGCATCACTGCTAACATAGAACTGCATTGTACTTACCTGTTACACAGGGTAAACTGCCTTACTTTGCATCACTTCTAGCATAGAGCTATTTTACTTACCTGTTACACATACATGGTAAACTACCTTTATTAGCATCACTGCTAGCATAGAGCTATTATACTTACCTGTTACACATGGTTTACTTATCATCACTGCTAGTCGTATACTTACCTGTTACACATGGTAAGCTACCAAACGGTGCACAGCTCTAGGGATGTTCAGATTGTTCTAGGCCTATCCAGATTTACAATCAGATTGATTTGATCAAATCAAAAGACTTGAAGCAAAAATGTATTTTATTCATCAGAATGTAGTCACATTCCTAGGCGGTTTGAAATGCGATTCAAATCGGTTAAGTAAAGTTTCTATTCAATTTCTCTTCAGTAAGTGGTAACTGTGAGCTATGCCTACATGCCTCAGATGTTCTGCCTAATAAAGCGGAATCAAAACAATATTTTTTGGAGATAATCTGGACATGAGTTTAGTTTCGTTTGACAGTCAGAAAGACAGATATGCAATGTGAGACAGACGGACAGACAGAGAGTTGGACAGCAGCTTGGCTCTCTCACAGATGCGTAGCCAGACTCCAACTCATGTGTGGTTTTCTCAGTGATCGATGGATCGACAGCCAGACACAATCATTTAGCGGAATCCAATTTATCCCTTTCCCAACTTGTGGAATAGATTTTGTGTTCTCTGAACCCTTTCCCACACCCGTCTCTCTCTCTCTCTCTCTCTCCTCTTCTACAGTATATCGTTGCTGTCAGGCAGAAACCTTGCATCTCTTCCTCCATATTGTTTTTATGTCCCCCCCCCCCCCCCCGTAAATTAACAATTACAAGAGTGAAATGCAAATGTAGCAAAAACAAAATAGACTATTACAAGCTCAGAAAGTGTCATATTGTGAGCTTGTACATCGTCTATTTCCGCTCTCTTGGAAACATTTTGAAATGTAAAGTGGTGTTTCTTTGGCTTTTATAAATATCGAACCATTAGGGTTAACTGTTAACAACAATAACTACATTGATCCATCGCAACTTACGTTTCCCCCCCGCCCCCCCCCCCCATTTCACAAAAAGTAACAGTTTTGGACATATACGTACATGGTTTCCACCCGTCTGCGACGTACGGCATGAACTATACGTCTCTCCCCTCCTCTCTCTCTCTCTCTCTCTCTCTCTCATGAACTATACGTCTCTCCCCTCCTCTCTCTCTCTCTCTCTCTCTCTCTCTCTCTCTCATGAACTATACGTCTCTCCCCTCCTCTCTCTCCCCTCCTCTCTCTCTCTCTCTCTCTCTCATGAACTATAGCTCAGTGTTTCAGCGGTGCGTCTGTTTCTGATCAGCGTTGTGATCGTTCACGGCGTTCTGGCAGCCGCTGGAAACAGTGAGGTTTGAATGGTTTAATGACTTCCAGTCGGCTGGCAGAGAGAGACGATTGGCTTCATGAGACCTCAGGGCCTCCGTCGGGACCCGGCTCACTATTCCATCTCTGTCACTTTCATGCTCTCAGGGTTATGTCTTTCTGTCTTGTCTTTCAGGCCATGTTTTGCGGCGGCTAGTTGACTAGTTTAGTGAAACGGTGTTGCAGCCCTTACACAAATTGTTTGACTAAATACTATAGTTGTTTAGGCATTTAGCAGGCACTCTTAATCCAGAGTGCTTAAGGTAACTTATTTCTCTGTGTTACTTTGAGCAGTCGGCCATGATGAGACGCATTGTAATGCAGTGGCTTCTTCCTCATGGATACATTTAGCGGGAAGGGGAAATGAACTTCCCCAACGTAAACACATCCAGCCTGTGTAATGGCCTCTGCTGCATGGAGTACACGTCCATTCATTGAAGTTAACCATGGTTTTCTCTGTTTGGATTACACATGAGAGGCGCATTGATGTCTGAATTGTTTGTCTGAATTAACTCATTTAGCCGAATCAACATTCCGATGGGCAGGATAACCATGAGCATAAATTTATGGTTGCAAAAATGCACCGCTTTTGTGTTGCAGCCTTTAAAATACTACAAGCTGTCTGTCTGTCTGTCTGTCTGTCTGTCTGTCTGTCTGTCTGTCTGTCTGTCTGTCTGTCTGTCCAGCAATCAATCTTTCTTTCTTTCTTTCCTTCTCTCTCACCACGACATATTCTTTCTCTTTCCGTCTGCTTCTTCTCTTGTTTATCAGCGTGTGGGTAATAACATGTAAAACTGGTGCAGTCCCCATGTGTTGCCGATCGAGGGAGTACCCGTCGACGGTCTGTTCCTCTCATTTGAACTGAAGGCATCAAATGTTTGTCACCCTCTGATCCATGATGGTTGTTGACATGATATACTCACCCTGTCGTCCGTTGGTGACACTTTTCGGTGTGATTTATTGCAATGGCACAAAGCACAGCCAGCACGCTCCACCACATAACAAGAACACATACCGATTTATTGCGCCGAGAGATCTTACTTGTTTTTGTAGTACCGACCTTCCAATCTTCTCGCTCGGCTGTGAAACGATGGAATGATGTTGATGGGAGAACATCATGACTAATGCAGTTGAAGCCGGGGAAAAAAGTCCCTTGTAAAAAAAACAATCATGGCCAGATGTTTACCTAGAAGTTTGAATGAAACAAAACAAAATGGAGAGGTTGGAAAAGTATAGTGAAAGCTATAGGAAAAAGAGCGAAAAAATGTTGGAATCAGCTTTGGAAAATGGTTGGCAGCACAGTAAGGTATACGTGCTTTGTAGTCATTGGTAGAGTATAGGGTAGACCCTTTGATGAATACAATTGCATTGTACAAAATAAATCCATCTTCCTGAAAACTGGATGTAGAAATGGTATATTCACTTCAAAGACATGTTGCTTTTTTAATTCATTTTGAAAGCCAGCGACATGAAATACAAATCGACATCTGACGTTTGTAGCTGGCTTCAACTGCAGCTATAAAAGCTACAAAAAGACCAAGTGTTTTTAAAACATTTCCAATCACCTTCTCTCTTCTCTTCATGCAATTTGTGCTCGTAATGGGGATGAACATAATTATTTCCGTCCGCTATAGTTACATGTCATTCTTAACCCCAGTCTTTTTATAATTTTCTCACTGCAATACTTCAACAGTGACATATACAGTATGCTGCGTTGCTTTGTAGTCTTGTATCGTTTGTAGCTCCCAGTGTGAACGCGCGCGGCATAAGGGGAGGAATGCTGAAAAAGGTGCTCTTGTGACACATTTCTGCAATAATGTTTCCCAACTTGGTGTCCAGGTGGGTGGACAGAACTCTATTTATATAACAAATTATATAAATTTGTGCTTACGCGTTCAAAAAGTAAATGCAATACAGTCGATACACCTCCAGGAGAATTACACACTGGAATCTTTGATTTCGAACCCCCCCGCCCCGTCTCTCTCTCTCAAAAAAAAGAGAGAAAAAAAAGAAAAAGAAAATAAGAAAACGAATCGATTCCCCGTTAAATATAATAAATCAAGTCAAGGCCTACTCTCTCCTCTCTCTCCTCTCTCTCTGTGCAATAAGCTACTGTTTCCTCCTCTGGCAGCCATAAGTTGATGCAGGCGTTCCTCTGCAATTACGTACCAGTCTCTCTGACATGGATCTGGATGTGGGCTGCTCTTTCCTCTCTGACATGGATCTGGATGTGGGCTGCTCTTTCTCAACACAACACATTGAGTGCAGGCTGAGCACTGCTAGCTCTTCACTCACTCACTATCGGGTGGAAACCTTGTATGCTCAAAAGCTTTTAGATTGAGACACAAAAGGCCAAGGGACATTTTATTTATATTTATATTTCTAATTAATATATATACCGGTATATATAATCTTTTTTTTCCTTTTTGTTAGGGAAATTAATTTTGTGAAATAATAAAAATAGAAAATTACCCATAAAGATCAACCCGTGACCCACAAATGGGTCTCAACCAACTGTTTAGGAAACGGGTTTCCAAACCGGTTTTCCTTTTCGGGAAATATATAATAAAAAATAAAAAACGCAACAAAAGAAACTGTGTTTTGCAATTGATCCAATGGTTGTAATTCATACTGTGTCAAGCTACCATGTGCATGTTAAATGCTTCCCATTGGTTCAATGCTCAGGAAAACCAAAAACACACATACTTACGGTAAACACTTTCACTTTGAAACAGAAAGCTCGTAAGAAACTGTTATCTTCTTGCTTACACAGTGTCATAGGTCGAAGTATAGGGAAACCATTTATGAAAAAATAATAATAATAACAACAACAATAATAACATAAACCCCATGCGGTGTCTCACAGAGGCACCCAGGGCTCTATAGCTACTTTTTGGCTCTATATTGAAATCTCCACTGCAGTGCAGCTGACTGGCCTTTTGACACAGTGCTCTCACTGAAATGTGTCTGTCTGCCATCTTCCCTCTGCTCTGTTAACATTGTGGGTAACCCATTCACGTGGCAAATTAAATGTGAACCACAACTATTGAGAAAACAAGAAGATTATGTTGACAAAGACACTCCATGCATTTGGAACCATATGTTTTATTCAAATCAATATTGTCTTCAGTTCATTTTGGATTATTTTAAATGTAGGCGAACTACAGTTGAATTTCAGTGGGCTTCTTGTAGGCGGCCCTCTGTCTACAGTATATTGTGATTGTTCAGGCCTGTTTTGAAAGAAACCAATGCTATACTTGTATGTTTTAAGGAATGGTGTCAGGGCATTCCACATGTTGGTGGCAGAGTAGTAGAATGATCATTTCCCCTTGTTTGTTCTATACTTGGGATGCTGCCGTTTATGTTACAAGTTGAAATACGGAGATACAAGGTTGCTGCGCGGCTAGACTCCTGGTGGGTCTTGGAACCGTTCTCCTGCGAACACATTTGCAAACACTTTGAGTCAGTCAAAGATGTGCAATCCTAGAGAGCTGCATGGGCCAAGGTATAGAGGTTGTGTTCTGTGAATGGGGGACTCGGAAATGGAAATTAACTAAGTACATTTTCTCAAGTACAGCTTTGAGGTACTTTTTTTTTACTTGAGTATTGTTCGATACTTCATACTACTTCTAATATTATTTAAAAAAAATATGTCGCAGGTAGCTTTGAGTACTTATAGTTATAATAGAGCCAGTCTAGAGTACAGGTAATTATTTAATTTGAGTAAGCCTTAGTTAAATGTACTTTAGAGTAGTTACTTAGAGTAGATGTACTTACTCAGAGGACCATGCATGTGGGATCAGACTTGTGCCTCTTCAGATGTCTGATGGATCCCAGAGCCCTGAACTCTAGAAACACCAGACTACCACGATATGACAGTTAGTCTGCTGAGATGCACACGCACACACGCACATGCACACGCACGCGTACATACACACACACACACACACACACACGCGCGCGCGCGCAGTTACACGCATGTGCACAGTACTTGCAAAGTACTTGCTTCTATGTAGAAATAGAGGAATGGAAGCGCTGCAGGGATCTGTTAGTAGTGGCTCTTAGATGGGTGCTCTTTGGTGATACAGGTACAACCATATAGACAAAAGGTATCCTTCCTCCAAGTAGTACTGCTACTTGAAAAGAAAAGAATCCAAGGCACTCCGTCTTTGGTGAAAAATTAAATAGTTTATTTGAAGATGAGCTTGCTTCTATGCTCACATAACTATGTTGGGTCTTCATGTCTTCAATAAAATAAATACAAAACAGAATAAAAACCAGGAGTCAAGAAAAATCAATAAATGTCCATTAAATATAACAGCTACACGTACAAAGGAGAAAAAGGGAAGAATGACAATGGCGGTACCTTATGACAGAACTTATGATAGACATTTTTTTAAGAAACTAGTCATAATACATAAACAGGGCAGTGGACGGGGGTTCAGAGAGAGAGAGAGAGAGAGAGACATCTTGTCCTGTACACAAATCCCTCTAAACGTAATCACTGCCAGGTTCTCCAGAGGGTGGGTGGGGGTGTGCGTGCATATGTGCGTGTACGTGTGCATGTGTGTGTGCGCGCGTGTGCGTGCGCCCGTACTATATACATAAGTGTAGTGTGTGTCATTGTAGTCGGGGTCAGGTTGCATACACAGAACAAGGTCAGCAGACAATGTGATCGATACAACATGGCTTCAGTCACCACACATCTGTTGTGTGTGCTCTAAGTTAATGTCTGGGTCAGACTCAGGTCCCCTCCACTCATACGCACCTTAATCTAATGGTTAATACACCACTATGCACCAGCGGTGGACAGTATAACTAAATAGCCAGTGAATCATTGTATATTAAAAATACGATTTTCATATCCATGTTATATATCATCATCATGTCATCATACGATCATCAATTTGTGTGTATTTTCATATACAAAGTTCATAAAAAAGCCAATAAAAATGTCTGCCTGTGAATATGTGCATTTACCTGTGTGTTTTGCATATAGCTGCGCGTTCTTCAAACACCTGCTTTTAATTACAGAACTACGCCGTTTTTAATCTCATTCAATATGACATCCAGATGGTTTATTACTCATTTTAAACGTATTCAGCGAATCAGCACACAACAATATGTATCTGGAAAACATTATAGGTTAGAAATAAGCCACGTAGTAGCAAACATGATGTAAACAAACACTGGCCCAGCTGGACACAGCTGCAGTGATTCAAATTCAAACATCCCATAGCCTGAAGGGATGGGACCTACTGATTGGTCCAGAAACATACAAACTTCCGTTTCAGACTGGACCTTCAAAATAATATGACCGAAAAATGTAATTGCACCACAATTGTTAACTGCCAATGGTCGCAAGTAGTTGCATGGCGAATCATTGGTGTCGTTCGAGCTTAGGAAGTCCGTCTAAGGGGCAATTCATACTCCTATTTTAGAGCCGAATAAAAGTCCATTCAGCTCTGTAGAGCCTACAATGTGACGTCATTTGAGGTGCGGGGGGGGGTGCGGGTACCGTCCTAAAGTCGGCTCTTTGGTGCTACTGAGAATTTCTGACGAGCCGAAATCAGTTCGGCACTACAGCGCCGAAACAGCGGTAAAATAGGAGTATGAATCGGCCCTAAGACCGTGAAAAGTGAAAGCTTATAACCTCTATTTTTCCGCATCTAAATATATATAGCCATTGAAATTATGTTGTTTCAACATCTATAGTAGGCTAAGCCTAGTCATTGGGGGAAAATAAAACTTCACTTGGCGGTCATAACCCGCCATTTAGATGTGTTTAGATGTCTAATAGCCTGAGAAATGCTCAGTGGGTACATTTTACTGTGCACTGTAAGTGTAATTTGATAGCCAGCACAAGTACATATCTTCACTAAGAGTACACTAAGCACTACTAAATACTTGTGTCCTAGTTTAGTTTTCAAAACCAGAATTAATAATAAAAAAAGGTGTTGCTATAGAGCTTGAGTGGTTAAAAAGTGGGAAGCCAGTTTATTTTTCTTTCACAAAGTACTCCACACATGCACGCACACACGCACACTTTATACATACACATGAAAACGCACACACACACACACACACACACACGCACAAACGCACGCACACACATACACACACGCGTACATGAATACACGCACACACAGGGATGTCTTCTCTTTGTTTGTTTACAGTAGCAGGCAGTGGGGTACAGAGTCTGCCTTTTGTTTGTCTCTCCACAGTCTGCTACAAAAAGAGAAACCTCACATTGTTTACCCAACCTGCTCTGTGTTAACCTCCACCCAAAACACACCACAACAAAGATACCACACAGCGGGGGTGGGGGGGTGGGTGGAGGAAACGATGAGGAAACGACACTATTCAATTAGCCGCCCAACTGTTGGAAACATCAAATTACTTCTGAGAGCTGCTCATAATGAGAATATTATGTTTGTATGAATGGGATGGGATGGGTCCATTCTCTGCTCACATCAGGGAAATGGGTTCCTTTTAATGTCTTAAATGGAAAATACCTCATCTCCACCTCTTCTCTTCTCTTCTCTTCTCTTCTCTTCTCTTCTCTTCTCTTCTCTTCTCTTCTCTTCTCTTCTCTTCTCTTCTCTTCTGTTCTCGTCGCTTTAATTTTCTTAAATTTTCTTTAATTACATTTTATTTTCTTCCGTCTGCTCCTTTCTTCTCCTCTCCATTCCTTCCCTGTCGATATGAACCTTGTCTCCTCTCTCTTCCTCTCCTCTCTACAAAGTTAACCTATAATACTGCTATAGGAGCAGTGTGTCAGATGTAGTTATTTAGTAGGAGGAGTTTGTCAAATGTTCATGACTCGTTCACGACTCTTACACAGTAATGTTCACGACTCTTACACAGTAATGTTCATGACTCTTACACAGTTCCCAGTACCTTCTTTTAAATGTTCATGGCTCTTTACAGTATACCTCTCACCTTATTTTCCATAGTGTCACTGTCAGGGCAAAACCTTGTATATCCAAATAAAAAAACACTCACACGCAACCATTTTCAACCTGGTCACGATACAGTCTTTTACTATCAACATAAAACTAGAGCAAATAGCCCAATCTACTGACACAGTACAGCATAGGGCATTCATTTACGGAAGAAAAAAAGTGAATCGTAAAAAGATGAAATACTATCGAGATAGAAGGATTCTGCACAACAAGCGGCGGGAGGCCAGGGAAGGCCTGAGTCGTAAATTGTTACCCACCGACATTAACGGAGGCACTTCAAACTGTAACCACATGACCTGGGTTGTACCCTATAGCTTTATTTATAGTGGCGGCCGGGCTAGCAGGTGTCAGTATAAAGCCTTGCAGCAGCCCGGCCCAGCTGCTAGCTTAAGTCCTGCTGGAGTGCTGCCATGCTTTTTTTTCCTTCTTGCACATTGTTTGCTAAATTCTCTCCAAATCGTCCACCGTTGACACAGCGAGGTTCTCTGTGACAGCTACAGCTATAGCCGCTCGAATTGTTTATCTTCCCCAGCATGGCCCTGTTCCAGCCCTCGCGTCGTTTAATGCTTGATTTATGCTTCGTTGCAGGTTGGGTGTTGCACACTGAAAATAGCCGATCTAAACACACAACGTAGATTGGCTATTTTGGGTGTGTCGTTCCGTGTATAACTGAAAATCACTGATCATCGTACTGTATACGTCAGTTGACAAAATTGAACCTGATCTAATTGAGAATAGCTGAGCTAGTACAGTACAAGCACACTTGCAGATCGGGTTCCTTGTGATGCTTGTAGATCGGCTATTTCCGTTGTGCGACAGACCAAGTGGAAAGCGATCGTGATGCTGTATTGGTGTATAGGAAAATGTTTCATTGGTGCTGTGCATGCGCACATTTGTGTGTGTTCATGCGCGTGTGTGTGTTTGTGCACTTGCGTGTGTGTGTGTGTGAGTGTGTGTCTGTGTGATAATAACCCGACAGTGTGGAGTTTACAGGCTTTTAAGTTTGCATTTGTGCACTGCTCCATGAGCAGTTAGTCTGGGATGATATTAAATAATGACTGTAAAAAGGCATAACACATTTATTATTATTGCATTTTCTATGACGTCCCCTCCCCCCCCCCCCCCAGATGCAAAGGGGAGAATAATTGAATTCAGAAGCTAAATTGTTCACAGATTCACAGACCTGCCTGGAGTATTGATACGACAGACAGACATTGCAAACAACCTCCGTCGCGGCACCACTTCCAGGGTGAAAAGTCAATCTCTGCTCATTCCATGGCGTCGAGAGCCTTTCTTCTAAAAGTGGACCTTCAATTTCCGAAGTCGACCGGGGGTCCCAACAGAGCCCCCGGCACTGACAATTAATCCTCACACACACACGCACACACACACACGCACGCACGCATGCACATGCGCGCACACACGGCCACTTTAATGCTCTCCCAGAGAGAGCTAGATCAAGCAAAAAAGTTTCTCCTCCTCTGACGTTCACATCGCTCGCCTGCGAGACGCCGGACGAAAGTAGTCCAAGCGACCGACAGACAGACAGACAGACAGACAGACAGACAGACAGACAGACAGACAGACAGACTAGAGAGGCGCGCGGCGTCCGCCCAGCCCTGTAGGGAAACGGCGGCGGGATGACGGCCGCCAAGGCGATCGACACACCGTCTGTTCTGACAGAAATGATGGCGGGGTCAGACTCATGATGAAACACTTAGTGCTATTTACTTTGGAACTAAGTAGGCAATTCTGCCCGACACCACACCGCCCAATCAATGGACTGGATGTCTCTGCCTCGGTCAGGAGGGGGGCGGGAGAAACCTTGTATATGTCCCAGACGGTTACTTTTATCTGGATGTGAGCGAAGATGTAAACATCCCGCAAGCTGGACTTGTTTTTACCTATTTATTTTAGTTCACATAACGTGACTGATTTTGAATAGAGCTGAGTCGTCTGGCATGTGTGCATTTTGGTTTGTTCGTGTCATTCCATTGAAAGCTGGAAGATCATAGCTACAAATTGAAATATTGGCTGTGCAGTTTGGCCCACCGGTTTTGGAGATATGGTTAATAGAATGATGTCTTGCACAGCTGAGAAAACGGATATACTTTTTAATGCATTTATGTCATATTTACATGGTGATTTAAGCTCTGACATTTAAGTGAAATGTGGCCTGGTATTACCAGATTGCTGCTTTGGCTGCAACACATTTTAGACTGAAAAGAGAATCAGCGGACGTTATTCTCCTCTGCTGAAAAAGGGGGATTTTCCAAGAAGACTTATCTATATACAACCAACTCTGGTCACATAATATAAATGAATGGTTCAACACATACAATGCATGCAATGTAGTATGGATGCCGCACCGTGCAAACCTTGCCTGGGGCCTTGGTCCCAGTGGAATAGTTCCCCCCCAAAAAACAGCAGATCTATGAGGGCAGTACCCCCCCGTGGACAGGCCCCTGTGCAAAAGCATTAGTTTGGACAACTTTTGGATCAAAGTAGTTATTATTTAGTAAGCTCTAGTTAATACATGTTGGTTGAATGTTTATAAAACAGACAGCCGAGGGGCAGCTGTGGCCTAAAGGTGTGTCCTGGCATCCTATATTTCCAAGGAAGGGCCCTGTCTGTCTGTCGTACGGAATCTCTGTTTGTAGCACAACCTATTGACCCCTGCAGATGATTGGGGTCACATTGAGCAGGCGGGCCATTCACACTGAGCAGTCAGCTAACATGGGGTCCCATTGGAGTCGCACGCACACACACACACACACACACACACACACACACACACACACACACACACACACACACACACACACACACAGCCTGCACCGCTCAGTTCACGCGGGTGTGATTGTTTAGACTGATGCTAGGTTTTTGGTTTACCCATGATCCTAGATTGCGGAGGCTCTGCCTTTTACATCTGGTGTTTACCTTGCTATACTGTAAATCACTCTGGATTAAGAGCGTCTGCTAAAGGCCTTACATTGTAAATTGTGTGTCTGCATGCAGGGCGTTGCGGAACATGAGCAGCAGTGCTCAGCGACTTCCCCTGGGTAAATAAAGCACCTAAAACCACTTCCACTTTCAATTTTTTTTTGCGAGAATACCAGCGAGAATATAGGCAAAGTGGGACGTAGATTTATGACGGCAGACTGCCCATATAAGTGTTGGAATGGTTCCTCATGACTGCCGAAGTGTCCTTGAGCAAGACACTGAATAAATGGGAAATGGTGCATTCATATAGTGCTTTCATCCAAGGCGCTTTACAGAGATTGTACATTACATTAACCCATTCACACACCGATGCCGGAGGAAACCGTGCAAGGCGCCAACCTGCACATCGGGAATAAATAGGGGTTAGTGCTCAAGGACACTTTGATGCCCTAACTGCTCCCGATGAGCAGGCTGTTGGTGCCTTGCATGCTTTCTTCTGCCCTCAGTGCGCGAATGTGTGTGAATGGGTGTCAAAGGTGAAATATAAGAGTTCTTTGTTTTTATTTGTGAATGAATGCGCCACTTGTAAAGCAGGAAAACGATAATCAAAAGTAAATCATATGTAAAGCAGGAAAACGATATAAAAAATAAATCATATGTAAAGCAGGAAAACGATAATAAAAAATAAATCATATGTAAAGCATGTGAATGCGCCACTCGATCACACTACACCATCACGCAAAAGTAACAAAAATTGCAGATCCACTTCACGCCGAGCTTGTATATCTGCTATACTGCTACTTTTGAATTTGAACCCTGAAAAGTAACAGTTTCGGACATATGAGGTTTCCATCCGACGGAGACAATATGCAATCCATATATACAGTAGTATATGGAGATGGGTTTGTTCTGAGGAAGGGGGGGGGGGGGGGGGGATGGAGAGATAGTTGTCCACAACCATCCAGACCCAATCAATGAAGGAGGGGCGGGGCGGGGTGGATGGAGATGGCCTTCGATTTGCTGCGGGAGGAAATCCATGTCTCTGATTTAGATAACTACAATAAACACATTAGTGGTTGAGAGAGAGAGAGAGAGAGAGAGAGAGAGAGAGAGAGAGAGAGAGTAAAGAAAGGATGGACAGAAACTAGAACAAATGTAGAATCACTAGACTGTAGTTTCTGGTTGTGTTCACACGCACACACGTCCTGGGCTTGATTGCGAAGAGGAGTTACTTAAGTAAATCAAACAGTCGTGGACCACACTGTTATACAGAGAGAGAGAGATATGCTAAAGCCGGCGACTAAGACGAAGGCAGCCTCACATA
>NC_137864.1:11478409-11480909 GCF_963924005.1 Protomyctophum bolini
TTATTATATATTTTCATTCCCACTATCAGCAATGTACACACAATTGTGACAGATTCAGTAGCATAGCTCGGAATCTGTTCTTGAGAGATTAGCTGCTTTCCTACCGTCTATCTCTCCTACACTGTCTCCCCCTCCATCAGCTTTCCTATTCTGTCTGTCTCTCCCACACTGTCAGCCTCTCAGCTTTCCTACTGTCTGTCTCTCCTATACAGTCTCCCCCTCGATCAGCTCTCCTATTCTGTCTGTCTCTCCCACACTGTCACCTCTCAGCTTTCCTACTGTCTGTCTCTCCTATACAGTCAATCATAAGGGACAGAAATAGACTTGTCAAGAAAAAAATAATCGAAACTACGTAGGGCTTTGATCCCTCAGGGGTAATGATGACGCGCGTGTGTGCATGCGTGCGTGCGCTCGTGTGCGTGTGTGTGTGTGTGTGTGTGGACGTGTCTCTTCTACCAGGTGATAATGACAGGTGTCTCCCTCGAGGCATTTTGTTTAAAGCCATCCAAGCAGAATAAATTGTCTCTTTCTCTTCCTCCCGTTGAGCTTCATGGTGGCATGTCATGTAGATATATAACATGCCATGTAATGACATGTCATATACGTAGATACATGACATGTCATATAATGACATGTCATATAGATACATGTATGTGATGATACATGACATGTCATATAGATACATGACATGTCATGTAGAGGGTAGCATGGGTCCATAACATTTGACCCGGTCCGAAACTGCACCGAGGATGTTTGGATCGAACCGAACGGACCCAAGAAACATTCTCGACTGGCCCCAAACAGAGCCGAGAGGGATTGGATCATGCGGGCTGAACCGGAGCTGAATATCTGACCCAGATATAATATATTATGCTTATGCATATATTAGACTGCTCGTCTAGGAGCGTCACCCCCGCCTCTACGACGCAACGGAGCGGAGGGTTGCATACTATTTAGTGCATTTAGCGGTGTGTGTGTGTGTGTGCGTGCACGTGCGTGCATGCGTGAGTGTGTGTACGTACTTGTGCGAGTGCGTTCAACCAAGACCAAAGGAAATCATTTCATTTTGTTGTTGAATCAAACAGAACCTGACATGAGTGCAGATTAAATACTATAAATACCTGTTCAAATAATACGAAACCATGCATGCTCTAAATCAGATATTATCAACCCTGGAAAGGCATGAAGGCATGAATCCATAAATGGTGTGACATGGTGCCACACACACACACACACAGTCTCCTCTCCTCTCCATATCTCTGGTCTGCTCCCCTCTCCTCCCCTGTGTGTTGGAGCTCCAGTGTGGTGGTGGGTCACAGAGCAGAGAGGGGCGTCCCCGTCCCTCCCTGCCCCAGAAAGGCAGCCTGCGGGTGGGCCAGAGAGCGCTGACTCTCCCCTAGCTGCCCCAGCCTGCCTGCCTGGCTGTCTAGGAGGTGGAATGAGTTTTCACGCTCGGACACACACGAGTCCTAACGCCTCTGCTGACCTCTTTCACTCATTCTCGCTGCCTCTTCCGGGGATGATAGTCTCTCTGTCTCTCTCTCTGTCTCTCTCTCTCTCTCTCCCTCTCTCTCTCTCTCCCTCTCTCTCTCTCTCCCTCTCTCTCTCTCTCTCTCTCTCTCTCTCTCTCTCTCTCTCTCTCCCTCTCTGTGTACTCTATCTTTCCTTTGGCTTTGATTCTCTGGCTTTAGCACTCTGCGGCACACACAGACGTTTTGTATTACTACACTTGCGAGGACATCCAACATTTTCGCATGCTGATTTTATGAATTCCTCTCATCTTTTTACGTTTCTTTTCCGGTGCATGACACTCAACTAACTATAGAATCAGGTACATTCATGTGGCAGGCTTACAAAAGGAAAATGGACGGCAGCACGTAGCGTTGTAGTTGCCAGTGTGAACACAGTATAAAATGTCTCTTGTGAAGACCAATAAAATGGTCCACACATCTATGTATCAATCTGCTATACTCTCCAAATACACTAATAGGCATTTTTCATTGATTGATTGGTTGGTTGGTTGAATACTTAACACAATCAGCGACGGGATTTCTTTCAAAAATTTCGTTCTGGACAAAAAAAGATTACGATAAAGTCGCTGATGATCGCTCGCTTCATATTTTGAACGAGAGGCACGTTGAAGTCAGAGATGAAGAGCTTAGTATATCCATCTGGTCAAAACCACGCGCCGAGCCTTTCTTTGTGAGCGGTAAACGGGGAAGTGAACGACGATGTGCATGCGCGAAAGAGCAAGGAGTATGGTGCAGAAGGAGAGGCCAACTAAAAAAAAAAAGGGAAAAAAATCTGATGAATGCGTCAATGAAAATGCGTCCTAGCAACCCGCGGTTGGATTAGTTATGACGTTCCCACACGTCGTACGGTCTAAATGGGTAACGGTACTGTTACACAATCATGGTAAACGGATGCCTGAAGAAGGCCGAAAGGCCGAAACGTTGCTACGACTCTTATCAACACAAAAAGCCCATGAAGGCTTGTTTCC
>NC_137864.1:11483409-11495909 GCF_963924005.1 Protomyctophum bolini
TAGTCATCATATACCAAAGACTATAAAAATGCCAATGCCTTCCTGCTTCACACTCGGCATCAAGGGGTGGATTTGGGGGTAAGTTCCTGTGACTTATAGGCCAATAGCGTCATGTCCAGGTCGTGTACTTGTACATCACGGCTGGGGGATTTATTGTACATCAAACTAGCTCATACTACACAGAAGCTGCGTGCGTGCGTGCGTGCGTGCGTGCGTGCGTGCGGTACTGAGCGAGGTCATGGCTCTCAGTCCAGAGAGAAAGATGGCACGGTCACTTTTTCCTTGTTAGTGGTTTAGAGTTGCGAGCAGAGGAAGAAGTATTTAGAGGGATTGTGCTCTGTGTTTGAACCGAGTGGGAGGTACATTTTTAGCCAAAGAAAACATTTGGACATTCTTCTTTTATTATTTTTTTTCTTCCCGCTGGAAACAAAACGAAATTCTATCTGACGTTGAAAATACGATGTCGTTAACATTAGTGTGTCCATGTGTGTCCGTGGTGGAGTTCAGACTATACTGTCTCACTACACATTGTCTGACTCTTCCACACTGTCTCCCTCTCAGCCTCCCTGGTGTCTGTCTTTCTCCTCTACAGTTTAATGGCATAACTACCAGTAACAGATACTCATCCACCAATTTGTGAACATGATTTTGCGGGCGCCCCACGGCCAGTCCAGCGGCTGCCAGTATTTCTTTGAAATTATTCACATATTTAAATCGATTTCAGGCCCCATTCACAGCCCTTTAGGCGGTTTAGGGCAGCCTAAAGTCCAGGCATTTCATATTTTTGTAATAATGATTGAGCTCTCTCAGGTGATAGAATACCTGATCTACTAACTCACATTGACAAGCTCAAACTCAAGAGCTCACGGCTCGTTAGCCGCTAGATCCGCAAAACTTGGCTGGATGTTGCCCACAGAACGGGGTTAATAATGTGGTTAACTTGCAGAGGGATGTGCTGCGAGGCATCCAGAGGAGGGAAATGAGTTGTGTCAAACCAACCGCGGAGTTTGGGCTATTTTAGCGGAGTGATGGAGAGTAACATCAGACCGTTTGGACCGCTGCTGGCTCTCCTAGGCGAGACGTGTCCTGCTGTGTTGTTTGGCAGAGCGCTGTGCTCACACTGACCTCTGAAACGTACAGTATACTGAGTATAGGACGTATTTACAATGGAATGGAGCGGAAATTGTTCCTGCTCCATGAGCGTTCTGGGAGATACATACTTTCCTGCACATTGTCTTTTGCAGGTATTTCCCTGTGTGTGTGTGTGTGTGTGTGTGTGTGTGTGTGTGTGTGTGTGTGTGTGTGTGTGTGTGTGTGTGTGTGTGTGTGTGTGTGTGTGTGTGTGTGTGTGTGTGTGTGTGTGTGTGTGTGTGTGTGTGTGTGTGTGTGTGTGTGTGTGTGTGTGTGTGTGTGTGTGTGTGTGCACGAGTGTATACGTGCAAGTGCAGCGCATGTGTTTGTGTGGGTGTGTGCGTGGGTTTTTCTAGATTTAAAAAAAATATGACCTCCTGGCAATACATTTCTGGTTCCCATAAGGAAAAGCTGAATCTGTCTTGCATTTCTCTTTTCCAGTTTAAAATACAGGAAATACAGCACATACCGACGCAACAGAAACAATACAAAACGAGCCCTGTCCCCACCCACCCTCACGCCCGCCCCGAGAGGAGAAGAATATATTCATAAACACAGTTAAATGTACATGTACAGTGAGCGTAGACTGACTGACTACTCTGTTTTCTGTTCACGCTCATTTGGTTCACTGGCGTTGGATCAGTTGTATGCTTTATTGCTTTGTGGCTTGTGCTATATTCTAGATTCATAAACACAGTTAAATGTACATGAAAAGGTAAGGGTGGTATATTATCAATCAACTGAAAAGGTTAATCTTTATAGCTATAGGGTTCTTCAGACAGGGAGCGACTAAAAACCTGGCTTATAATATATTTTCAGTGAGAGGTATGCAATGATTCACTTAACTCACAATACGATTAAAAAAAAATCATGATAATAGGTTTGCGATACGATTTTCACGATCTTACACAAATCAGTATTTCCAGCAAATTACACTATTTTTTTTAAAGATCCTGAATTATTTTTGACTGTCTGTTGCATCGCATGAACGAGCGCTCTGTGAACGCCAGCTGCGCGCTCTGTTGCTCGTGCATGCATTTCGTCCTCATGCAGTACCTACTGCAAAGGCCATGTCTCACCTAGATGCATGCAGTATCTGAGACGGACTTTGACCTAAACGTCAAGATTAAATTGTTTTATTATTATTAAACCGGGTTCAAATCTGTGGTAGAAGAGGAAAGTTACATAGGCTTAGTGCAGCTTTAAGTACAACACTTGAGTAAATGTAACCTACTTATATTAGTTACCTTGCACCTCTGGACACTGGTGTTGTGGGCAGGAAAAGACGGGAACATAAACGGGCATTACACCAACATATATTCATCCTGTGACAAGAACATAAATGGGCGTTGCACCATAGATTCATCCAGTGACAGGAACATGAATGCACGTAACACCAGGCATGGATTCATCCTGTGACGGGAACATGAATGCACGTAACACCTGCAGGCATGGATTCATCGTTTGACAGGAACATGAATGCACATAACACCAGGCATGGATTCATCCAGTGACGTTAACATGAATGCACGTAACACCAGGCATGGATTCATCCAGTGACGTTAACATGAATGCACGTAACACCAGGCATGGATTCATCCAGTGACATTAACATGAATGCACGTAACACCAGGCATGGATTCATCCAGTGACGTTAACATGAATGCACGTAATACCAGGCATGGATTCATCCTCCTCTGCTGGGCTCAACGGGGGCACAACATATATGCCCCCCTAGATTCTGTGTCAGTGCCATCAACACAGAACAGCAGGGTGAGATAAATAACGGGGAAACATTCCCACCTGGAACAGCAGCAGGTTGCGTTTAAATGGGCTTAGAGACACACAGACGACAAACAATTGAGAGAAAAGACAGACAGACAACAGATGGAGAGAGACAGACAGACAGACAGACAGAGAGAGAGAGAGAGAGAGAGAGAGAGAGGGAGGGAGAAGGAGAGACAGAGGGAGAAATAATACTTGGAAGTGTGATTGAGCCAGGAGATTACGTGTCTCAGTTTGTGAGCCAGCATCCAAAGGAGACGGATTATAACATGCAGCTGAACCCCAAAGAGACGCATGCACACATACACACACACACGCACGTTTCTGTTATACCATCTATTCAGGGAGGACATTTTCAAACGTTGGCCCAACCTAAACTTCACTCAAACTCTCTACACTTAGAAACGTACCTCAGTTGCAACTGTGTCTGCTCTTGTTTCCACTCTACACCACATCTCTTTGCCCTGTAGTACAAACAGCTTTCATATCGGCTATGTTTTGGTAAACATCCCTGTCTCTAACCCTACTGCGCTAACCTTAAAGCTCTGCACCCTAACTATATAATAAATGTAACACCTGGATGCTTATTACTAATCCTGTAGCCTCCACCTAGAATCGTGTCATAAGTGTAACCGTAAAGCCTGTTTCAGACCAAACGTGTGCGAAGGGACTGCAGTGTAGCAAATCCTATTACTGTCGCTGTCGGGTGGAAAACTCATAATGTAAGTCAAACACTGTTACTTTTCAGGGAATGTAATAAATGATCTGTCTTCCAATGGATCCAATGTTATGTAGTTAATATTATTATGTTAAGATGCAGTATGCACACACACACAATGTGCTCCTGCACCACAAGAAACAATAATGTGCACAGAAATATGCATAAGCTAGCAAGCACACAATGGGTCACGATGAGCTTGTAGATTGGCTACTTTTGCTACTTTTGTGTGCCACTGTAGTATACGACAAAGATCATTAATTTACAACATAAACATTAAAATGTGGAAATATGGAGAGATGAAGGATGAAGGTTTCTGCCAGACATCAACGATATATCCATTACCATGATTTCTGTGTTTATATCTCACGCTCACGACTGTTACATTCTCACGATGATCACACAAGGACGTTATTGGCCCTTTCAAAGGTCCCCCCCATGACATCATAACACAATGTCATTTAGTCCATGTAAGTGTTTATGAACAGGGCATAAACACACCACCAAAACGCATTGACATGAAAGCACTCTCAGATGTGTCACGCTCACATGAGCCTATTGGTCTTTGTTTCTGCGTCGTGCAGTCGATGGTAGAACATAATACTGTACGTATCGTTGCTGTCGGGCAGAAAGCTCTTATTTCTCCATGTTTTAAACAATTTGAGGAAACCTGGTTTCTTGGCTATATACTAGATTGCTGATGCACGCACGCACGCAAGCACACACGCACGCACGCACGTGCATACACACAGTCACTCAGTCACCCACCCACTCAGATTGCACACTCACACACTCATATTACACATAATGTAGATAGATATATGACACACCATCTGTGTGTGTCAGGTATAGACTGATTGATGTGTCTGTCTGTCTGCCTGGACGTTTTGACGGGTAAACACAGCTGAAGGTAATGTCCAATTAAACACTCTCAACTTGGTGTCTGTTCTGGGAATGTTATTACCTGAGAACATTTTGACCAAAAAGCATTCTAAAGTAAACCCATTAAATCTTCTATCCTAACAGTTTTCTGAGAAACGTATGTTGCTACATCAGCGGGTCTCAAACTTTTTCACGTCAAGTACCTCACACTATGCATATTTGGCCACGGACCACCATCTCAAAATGTTTTTTTTTTTCCAACAGGGACCCTCAGAAGTGAAGATTTGAGTTAAAAAGGTTCGCTATAAAAGCAGTAAAAGGAATAGCATTTGCCTTTTGAAATAGTATCCAAAATTACAAATATTACAGATAAGTACAGATACTCAAGATACTCTGCTTGTAGTGAGTTTGTTAATATTTTTGCTATGACTGCACTGCACACAGATTGGTAACGGCTCCTGCAAGCTTACCTAGAGAACATTATTGTACATTGTTTTGTGTGTGTGTGTGTGTGTGTGTGTGTGTGTGTGTGTGTGTGTGTGTGTGTGTGTGTGTGTGTGTGTGTGTGTGTGTGTGTGTGTGTGTGTGTGTGTGTGTGTGTGTGTGTGTGTGTGTGTGTGTGTGTGTGTGTGTGTGTGTGTGTGTGTGTGTGTGTGTGTGTGTGTGTGTGTTGCATTTAGCCTCGGAGGTTCGTGTAAGTGGAACAATTACCAGGCTGGCTAAACAGCATATGGAAACGAAGAGACATAGAGTAGAGAGAGCTAGGGCAGAGAGAGAGATCCTCTCTCCATCTGCACTTAACATTGAAGGTGATTTTTTTTATATAGTACACAAAAACAGAACAAAACAAAAAACCAACACCATCCAAGACAAAACAAAACTGACAATAACACATGCCCACCCACCCACCCGCTAGCCCTGAGGGAAGAATAGACTTATAGAAAGATGTACGATAATAAACAATACTTACAAAAAATAATTGGGAAAGAAACTTGTGGGCAAGAGATGACCATATAAAAGAAGCTAAGGAAGAGAGGGAAATTAATCAATTGCAGTTAAAGAATTAATATATAAAAGAAAAGTTATTCAATGAGCCTAGTTGAGAATTAATTTTTTTCTAGGTGGAATTTTCATTTTCATTTGTGTGTCAGTAAAACTTGATTCGTATACATGCCGACAATAGCAGACCTACAAACTCACACCGTGTCGTTGCCACTGTGAGCTTGTATGTCTGCTATTGTCGGCCCTGTCTGGCGGTGCGACGGAGTGTACATTTAGCTTCGACAGCACCACCTCGGTGTTGTGTTGCATGATGGGGGTTTAAACAGCAAACCTTGTCCAGCTGTTTTGTGGGAGTCATTGGCATCAGGTTGTTGCATTTGTTTTGCATGAGGAATGAGGTTGTTAGCAACAACACGCTAATTTATGCAGTTCACCTGGAGTTTATGGAGTTGTAGAGTAACATTGTGCAAAGGCAGTTAGAAAGTAAGCTTGTACAGTATGTCCAGGAAATGAAAATACAAAGCGCAAGATTCAATTTAGTTAACTTATTACGAATACCAAACTACTCCCCCTTTACCAACTCGCCCCAGGCGTACAGCCGGCGGAACTGCGCGGCGTGGTATTCCTAAAGTAACCTAAATAAATTATCCTTATTCCTAACCTTAACTTCAGTAAAACTATGCCTAAACCTAACCCTATACCTAAACTTAACCCCAGTAAAACGATGCTTAACCCTAAACTTATTTCTAACCTTATTCTCAGTAAAACAAAATAAAGAATACAAGAACCGTCAGACCGAGCGGTCGGCGCAAAGACCGAGGGGCGAGATGGTTTAGGGGCGACCGTACCTGATACCGTTATTAAATACTTGACTCAAAGAGTGTTTAATATATCAAAATAATAATTTTATCAGGCACTGACAGTAGTGTGGTGATGTTTACCTGCAGAAACACATTTACCTGCATGCATTATTCTGGTGTTTTATGTTTTCAGGGTTTGTTTTTTTTGCCCCAAAAGCATCCCTGTGTACCAAAACAAACAGTGGAAACAGCATAATACAGAGGCTGTGTTCTTCAGGTATACACCACCACACACTGTATGCTCCAGTGGCTGCTGCTGGTGCTGATATAGAAGGACATGAAAAAGGGGAAAAAAGTATAATTTTAGGCAAAGTTGCATGCTATGTCTTTAAACAGACAAACTTTAAATAATTGATGTTCTGGATCGTGGCTTTAACTTGCAGTATAGAGTGTCAGGGCTCACCCGGCTCAGGAGTGCAAAAGACAGTCACTATTTTGCGACCCGCTAGACTATATGAATATGTTGTAGCGCTCAACGTTTACAACGGTGAAAAGAACAGGCAGGAAGTGGAGTTTTTCTCCGTTAAAATGCATGGCTAGTAGCCTATTGTAGGCCTAAATGTTGTTTTTCCTTACTATAATCGGTAACTGAAAAGCACATAAACAGCATGATACTGCGTTTAGCAGCAAATCCTTTCTTTCTTTTCTTTCTTTCTTTCTTTCTTTCTCTCCTCTCCTCTCGATGGTCAGACTCTTATACTCAAGTTGTTGTCTGTATTTAACTGTAGCTGCCATGAGGTCTTAGTATGCTAGTCATCTCTGACATAATTGGAAATGCTGCTTCCCGTCCATCATGGCTGTCATTGTGTCATTGTGTGTGCACACATTATAGTTGGAAGAGCTTCTGAGAGAGTGAGTGCCGACGAGGCACTATGTGAAGCCAGCCATAAACACACTGCTGCCTAGGGCCCGCGGATACACACACATTTTACCCAGGGTGCTTTGCTGCAGTTGTTTGTTGCTTTCTATGGTCCATTGTGCTTGTTTACGCCAGGGGTTACCAGACGTCGACACTCCCTAAATGGTCATATAGCCTCTGAAAAATGGGAGTCAATTCAAATTACGAGCCAAAACAGTGGAGTGGATCTACAAGGTCACAATGCATCATATTGCAACAGCTGAGCTTGTGAGCTTGTAGATCTGGCATTTGATTTTTCATTTTTTGAGCGGCGCTAGCCCCTCCTATGCCCAGCTTTGTGTGTTTGATGATTTTGGGCAGAGAATTGAGGACGTCATTTGTGATTTAGCTGTGGTTTGGGTATTATTCTAATTTGACTGGTTATTACTTTTGATTACAACATATATATATATATATATATAATATAATATAAATCTTCTAACCACGCCTCTCCCTTCTTGATCAACAGAGCAACCGCCCAATCACCACTCGGCGCTGCCCCCGGTCCCGCCCCCTCACCGGCAGCAGCCCTCGGTGACAGCCCTCAACCAATCGCTGAGCTCCTCGCACCACGCCGGCCACACGCTCAACTCCACGCGGCAGCTAGCCCCTCCCACTGGCAGCCCGGCCCCCGCGGCCGGCCAATCACCAGCCGACCTGCAGACCACGCCCCCCGAGAGCGTCCCGCTGCAAGACAGCTGGGTGCTGGGTAGCAATGTGCCTCTGGAGACAAGGTAGCTGCCTGTCTGTCTGTCTGTCTGTCTGTCTGTCTGCCTGTCTGCCTGTCTGTCTGCCTGTCTGTCTGTCTGTCTGTCTGTCTGTCTGTCTCTCTGTCTCTCTCTGAGCCTCTGTGCAACATGCTCCCAGACAGCGCTGGTAAACAGATGTCTCTAATCGACATGTTTATCTACGTGCGACCTGATTAACATGCATTTGCATACAGCGGCATCCCGCGAGTCCACCCTCACGTGTGTATTGGGCTTGATGGAGGAGCTAATTACAGCTATTGTGGCGCTAACAAGTTGAAAAGATCACAATCGGAAGCAACTTTATTGTCACAGCAGACGATTAGCGGTGTAGGAGAGTGGGCGAAGTTAAGTTTTTGTGTCAAAAAGCTCTCTATTTAAAGAGAATAGAGAAGAAAGGAACAAAGGGCAGGGAAATGGCAGGCAAGTCAAATGGAATACACAATGCCAATATGATGTTTCACCCCACATAACCTGGCATCATTCATTAACCCTAGCATCCCTATTCTGGGCAAGGCGTAATAGCAGATTATGAAATACCGTAGGTGAATATCTGGAAAAAATAGGCAAATGGTGTAGGCGTACATTCAGCAGAAATAGGTGAATATTCCCCAACAAGCAGACCTACAAGCTCACAAGTCACAACGTGTCGCAGCGCTGGTACTTCCACTATTTTACACATAAGAAAGGAATTAAGTGGTTGAAATTCTTCAATTACTGTACTGTACACTTTCACCACTTGAATAGAGCCGTGCAGTCTGTTCCAGTACAGAACGGCGCATCCATCTCCAATGCAGGCCTGATGTCAGAATGAATAAGGGTCTTATGGTGGCTCTCTGACTCCTTCCAACTCTAATATTGACTCACTTGTTTGGATTCTGGTTAGTTCTGGTGGGGCTTTTGAAATGTTAAATTGGCAATGGGATAAAAAGGCTTTTAAGAAAAGCCTTGGCGTCACCGCTGCGGTGTGTTGCGTCACACGAGTGGCCCTTAATCTGTGACGGGAACGGGATATCTTTAGCAGGATGACACACACTTTGGGTATTAGCAAGATTTTGCCGCATGTGGCGAGGAAACCTCATTATGTCCAAAAGTGCCACATTAATGCAGTTAATATATCGTTGCTGTCAGGCAGAAACCTCTTGTCTGTGTAGTCTAACTTGGTTTTAATGATGTACTCTACTGCTCCATCCTGAAAAGTAATGAGGTTTCCACCCGACAGAGACGATATGTCACAATTACTTGTTAAACATTATGCTT
The DNA here is from genome assembly GCF_963924005.1 of Protomyctophum bolini. NCBI lineage: Eukaryota > Metazoa > Chordata > Actinopteri > Myctophiformes > Myctophidae > Protomyctophum > Protomyctophum bolini. The sequence goes on from NC_137864.1 coordinate 11,492,692, forward strand.
TCACGTCATGTTTGCGGGTTCGTACCGTTTTTTTTTCATTGGTTCAGTATTTATAAATATCCGTAGAGAGTATTACTTTAAAAATAAATCCAAACTAGCATATAAGCTCACAATGTGTTGCGATGCAACACAATATTGATTGGTTTCTGCCTGACGTAATATTCCGTTCCCAGTACAGTTAATGTAGGCTGTGTATTAATTTGAATCAGAAAATAACGACTAAAACCATTACAATGTTTAACTACGTGTTTGTGTGGTTAGACGGATATATTTAAAGAAAGAACCTTTCATTTTTGACACGGACAAGAAAAAAGAACCAGAGGGTATGTTGGCTTCAGAATGACTCTTTTTCAACTTAAATGAAGTGTGAACGTGTAAAAGATGAACCCTTAAATGTACGTTAGTTCATTAGGTATAGTGGTCTGAGCAGACGGGACCAGAGGCGGGGCCAGGGGCCGCGTATTGAATGCCAAATGAACATCTAGTGTAGTCGATGTAGTTGGTTAACTCACAGCTTAGAGGCAATTAGCCGCTCGTGTGATTGGCTGGGCAGCTAAGAGCCTGGAATGACAAGAGGGGGTAGTGGTGCTGAAGGGCACACTGCTGCATGGTCACTGGGGACTCTATGACTCTCTACCCAGAGAGAGAGTCGTTTTGTTATTGTCGGGCAGAAACCTCTTATATCCACATTTTAACTTAATATAACGTAAATGAATATACTGCAGTGTCACACAAAAGCATCGGCATATAGCAGATCCACAGGTTTTTCTGTGTTTAAATTCGGATCCTGAAAAGGAACAGTTTTGGACATATGAGGTATATATCCACCGGACAGAGACGGTTTGTGTCATTTAACTCTGCTCTGAGGGTACAAATGTAACTGAGTGACAGTGACAGTGGTCTGGTGGTCACCGCTCCGGACAGCAGTGGTTCTCAAACCTTTTCACGTAAAGGACCCTCAAAATGATATATATGTAGCTAGCATTACTATAGCAGTGACTATTATCACCTCCTCGGCCCGGCTTTCTTCCCCCGAACACGGGCCACTTGTACCTTTTGGACATGAGGTGCCATGTTTTAATTTTCCTGAACATGACGACCTTCATTTTGTGGTGTTCTTCTTTAGAAATATTTATTTAAAATCAGGATGTAATGATCATTAGACTCGTTCCCTCCCTCCACCGTCAGAGTTAGCCGTTTGAATTAATTGATGTAGTAATTATGTGCAGGATGTAATTTATATATATGTGAGTGGACTTAATTTAACTGAATTTTTTTTAATTCTACATTTTATTGTAAAATAAATAACTAGTGATTGATGAAAAAACGAGTAATCGGCAAACACATCGGTATCGGACGAATTTGGCCTTAAAACGATATATCGGTAATTGTGATCGATAAAATAATATATCAGTATTAGGCCGATTAATTATGTTGAAAAATAAATTAAAAAGCCTGAAAAAGCCTTTTGTTATGACAAAGGCTGAAAATTATATCAGTGTTTTCTGGGGAAGCTTTCAAAAGAGTCAACAGTTTTTTTTAATTGAGAGTTTATAAGCATTTTTTCAGAATGGCACAAATGGTTATATCGATATCGGCCAAAAGTGTCTCATCGGTACATCCCTAGAATAAACCTCCCACACACTTATGCCAGTGTGCCAGTGATCAGCCTCCCTCGTGTCAATGTTGGCACCGTGCCTCAGGTTGCCTATAGCCCTAATGTGGACGTTCAACAAAGCCTTCTGTTCTTTTATTCTTCTATTCTTGAGTCATTATTATTTGAACCCAGTATTATTTGAGTAGAGATTTTGTTACACTCAACCCACCTTCTGCTCAGAGTTACAGACCCGTGAGAGTCTGTTTTTATTTGTAACATTTTCTGAGTTACAACTGCCAATAAATTGACAGTTGTACTGTCAATTTTTACCGCAGTGGGGCTTCTTCAACATTCTCCTTTTGCAAAAAATAAAAATAAAAACGTCTGAACATTATCATTCCGAGCGCTTGACCCGAGCCTTATTGGTTCAATTTGAACTCTGAACCCCCCCGCCTGCTTCTCGCTGGGGCAATTTGTCGCTCGCGCTCCGCCTTTTGTTGCGAGGTCTCTCGTCCGGCACCGCCGTTTTATTTAGCAACGCGCGGGAGCCCGATGTCACACTGGTCCCTTGATAGAAGGCCTATACTCTTACACGCACGCACACACACACACACACACACACACACACGCACACACGCACGCACGCACACACACACACACACACACACACACACACACACACACACACACAGGGAATTTATGGGAGTAACTCTAACCTTGAACTTCAATTCACAGCACAATTTGTAGCCTTCTCTCTTTCTTTGTTTCTCTCTGATTCTCTCTCTGACACACACACTCACACGCGCGCGCACACACGCACACACACACACACACACACACACACACACACACACACACACACACACACACACATTTAATATTCTCCACCCCACATAAGTGAGTGCAAGAGAAGGTTCAAATAGAAAGAGGCCTATAATAAGTCAGACAGGGAATTGCTGATTTTTTAAAGAAAACTTCAAATGGTGATACACAGATGACCTTTATATCACCTGATTGATAATCAGCCTTGGGCTGGGCCAATTCCTCAGGAGGGAGGGAGGGAGGGACAGACAGACAGACAGACAGACAGACAGACAGACAGACAGACAGACAGACAGGTAAAAATGAAAGATTGATAGAAGAGGAGAGAGAGAATAAAGGGAAGGGAAAAAAAGGTCAGGTCTGTATCATTTTACAACCCATGACAGTTGGGCTACAGGGCCCCTCTCTCTCTGTGTGTGTGTGTGTGTGTGTGTGTGTGTGTGTGTGTGTGTGTGTGTGTGTGTGTGTGTGTGTGTGTGTGTGTGTGTGTGTGTGTGTGTGTGTGTGTGTGTGTGTGTGTGTGTGTGTGTGTGTGTGTGTGTGTGTGTGTGTGTGTGTGTGTGTGTGTGTGTGTGTGTGTGTGTGTGTGTGTGTGTGTGTGTGTGTGTGTGTTGAACAACATATGTTCAGATTGGGGTCCACGGCCAAAGATAATTTAGGGGATCCTTGACATGAAAAAAGTTTGAGCACCACTGAAAGGTTTTTTTTTTCTCCAGAAAACGTTCAGGGTTTTTGTAGAAGCTGCAGGTCTCAGGTCTTAATGGGAGCTAGTGACTAAATAACTACAGTGGATCCATTG
>NC_137864.1:11503409-11523409 GCF_963924005.1 Protomyctophum bolini
CAGGGACACATGTATTATGTATTACTGACTGTCATGAAACTACAGTATATTGATGCTTTGGTTGCTTGATGAGACAGTTTTCACCAGACTCTGTGGTGTTGTATTGCATGACAGCGGACTAATTCACAGGAAAACATTGAAGAATATTTAGGATCTCATAATTATACTGAGTTGCAAGGCCGTTGTGTCAATTGTGTAAATTTACATACAGTAGACCTTTGGCGAGCAGCTGCCTAGGGGTGTCGGCCTCTCAGGAGTAGCTAGGAGTCTAATTCCGTTGTATGTAAATTGGGGGTCTGTGTTGACCTGAGTTGATCAATGGACTTTTGCTACTAATAGATATGCACCGTGTCGACCCGCTTGACCAAATGTGGAGTGTTTAAAAGGTGGCCTACAAGGCTATCATAGTCAGTCAGTCGAGGCGCAAGCCTTGTGGGAGAGCCATGCACTCTGCATGGCTGGCGTGAGAGATTGCTGTTGCTGTGTATGCTGTGTACTCCGTTTGAATAAACATCTTGGAATTTCAGTTCGTCTGCTGCGTGCACATTTCTCCTCTGTATGGTATATTATATACATCAACATCCTCACTGTCATTTTATGTTTGACGTATGCAGCACTGACTGAATCAATTCAAGTGGCAAGTTAAACATCTCCCCTTGAAGTTGCAGTCAAACTGTACTGTCAGGCCAACTCATGCTCAATTCATCCTCTGTCATATTATGGCATTGTGGCGAGCCGTTGAATAGAAGATCTACAAGCTGTCACACACATCGGCTATTGTTAATCGTCTATTCTGTGAAGATAGTATAAAGGGGAAGCTTGTAGAAGGAACAGCCAGTTAGGGATTAAAGGTAGGGTAAGTAATATTTGGTTAGCATATTGACTGGCAAGCACGACATATCACGTCGCATCAATTCCAGCGCTTTACTGCCAAGCACGGCGGATTTGTACACTCTCAGAGTTGCACACCCATACGCGGCCATTTGGAACCCAACCAAGGACACTTGGAGACCCACTGGTGAGCAGTGGGTGTTTCCAGTGAGCCAACATGCACAATAGCAGCAGCCTGACTCTGTTTGACCAGAATGGAACAGAGCCTATTTTGTATTATCGGTAACACATGTGAAGTAAGTAGGAAAGTAGGCCTAGGAAGAGTTATTCTCTGTGCATATACCCCGTTGGAATGTGGATGCTTTATATAGGTAAGGTTTACATATATATCTGAATGTTATGTTGTATGGAATGGACGTTATTTGTCCCACTGTCCCACTCGGCAGTTATTGATTGGATTTAACATCATTATTCATTTGGGATGCACAATGCCTTTGATGTGAGGAGGTGCACATTGCACTGATTAGTGACAGACTGACTGAGCCTGACGGAAGCCCAACAAATAATGTGACAAATTCTGACCTGGCCCGGCCCGACAAGATACCCTCAAAGTATCCCCACGCACGCACGCACACACACAAGCACGCACACTCTCAAAAGGAAAGATAACTGCTGTTGCGATAGGAGTCAACAGAAGTCAGCCTGATTTAATTAATATGACAACGATAGCAAACGGTATTCCGCCATTTTGTTTTCATCAACCTTGTGATCTTTTTGATCAAAGTGCGTAGTTATATAAAGGAGAGAAAAGAGAAGCGAGAGATTTGAACTCCCCAAGGTATACCGATGCAACCAATTAAAACACTCCCTTGTCAGATTTCATTAGCATTAATTAGGTATTATAAAAAAAAAATGTTTAATTAGCTGATCGGTATCTCAGGCCACCTATTGTCTTTCTGTGCGAGGGAGATAGTTATTTTGATAACGCACTTTGATATGAGATGACTTTCAATTTGGTGTGTCTTAAACTCTGAATGTCACTGGTGTTGAGAATCTAGGAAGTTCCACTTTCAGCGTCTGTTGACATTCAGCAAACTTTTAACACATTGGACATTCAAATAGTGTGTGGAAATATATTTATGTTATAATTTGGTGCTCTCATAATTAGTAAAGTGTACATTCTGCTTGGACGGTTAGCCCGCGTTATTCAATCCAGCTCAATCTGATCCGTAATTCAGCGAGAAACGGCTATATAGATTAACGGCCCGGCATTGTGTGCGTCTTTAGCTTAACACAGTGAGCTAAGCTTTGCCCAGAGACCGAGAGCCCCACTTTGCGGTAAATATAAGAGAGGCAATTATGAATTAATACAAAGCTCAAAAACACGTTAAAGACATTTTTTTCATGAAAAAGATGATAATTAAAACCTTGGCGTTCAATGAGTTACAGTTAAACTTAAAAAAGAAATAGAACATCTCTGAATACGTTTAACAAATCACAGATGTTTCAATTTCTTTTGTACGTAAGTCATTTTTTTAGGTTGTACATTTTGGAAAGCTGCTTTTCAAAAGAGAATGCATTTGCAATGAAACACTAGAAGGTTTGGATCGTATAGTATATTAAGTACAACACTTTTGTAATTGATACCAGAATGTTTCAGTGAGTGTGATTTTCAGCATAATACAAGAAACCTGGTAATGAGAAAGCATTGATATTCAACATCAATCATGTACATTGTTTGGCTTGTATAGTGTGAAGTCCATCCTCCATTCCATCTCTCTCTCTCTCTCTCTCTCTCTCTCTCTATGAATAAATTCAACACATGAATACAAATCGGAGATAAAAATCTGTCTGCTTTTTTCCCCCTTTCTTCCATGCGGGCACCTGGCAATTTAATATAATAAATGACTTATGAAAGAAATCACACTGGAGTGGCAGGCATTAAACAAATCCCACCACGGGGAGGGGATGTGGGAGAGAGAGGGCCCCATTCATACTTCGCTGGTGTCTTGGACCGACAATATAGCAGATCTACAAGCTTCAACATGTTGCAGATGCAACTTGTTGTGAGCTTGTAGATCTGCTAGTGTGGACCGTTCTCGGCTATTCACTGCAATTCTCAAGCATGAATTAGGGCGAGAGAGAGAGAGAGAGAGCTCTGTTATGCAATTCAACAGTTGAGCAGGAGATGTTTTTTTTAAGGTTTTCTGAGTCTACATGTGGATATTTATTTGAAGTGAAAGACACCAGACAAAACAATTTCCTTCCAATACCTTGGATATAACGACAGACAGTGAATAAAACATTGAGTTGGATAGAGAGAGAGAGAGAGAGAGAGAGAGAGAGAGAGAGAGAGAGATTGAGATTCACATTCACATTCACATTCAGAGAGAGAGATTCACATTCACAGGCATGTCATTTTGTCTGAAAGTTCCTCCTGCGCATTTGATCCATCCGGACACACAGAGGATGTAACTGTACTCGGAGCGCTTTTCATGCAGTGCCGGTTCTAGGGCTATGCAGGACATGCCTTGCTCAAGGGCCGAGACACGATGTGCGTCCTTAGGCGTGAGAGGATTGCGGACACGTGAACGAGAACTTGCACACTCAACAAGGGTGAGGGGGTGAGAGACAGGCGGACAGAGGGAGAGAGGGAGAGAGAGACACACACACACTTGTGCAACAGTGTCTCACACCGACTATAGCAGATCAGGGGCTGCAGTGGCTCAGGGGCAGAGTACTGTAGCTGTTTGGGAACTGGAAAGTTTCCAGTTCGATCGCGGGCTGATGAACATGTGCATGGTTTCCTCCGCCATCGGTGTATGTGTGTGTTTGTAATGCACAATCATGGTACAGTAAAGCGCCTTGGATGCGCGGTATGCACCATTTACCATTTTCAAGCTCACAACACATCGACATGTTGTGAGCTTGTAAATCTGGTATTTGCTGCTATTCTTGAATATAAGGCTAGAGAGAGAGAGAGAGAGAGAGAGAGAGAGAGAGGCCCCTCTCGGGTTTGAACCCGGGACCTCCTTACTAACGTGAGGCGGAGCCAACATGCCTCTGATCCACTGCGAGTGGCTGGTTTTAAAACACAGAATAATGACTTAACACTGAAGTCACGGCCCTGGGGCACTGGCTTACTCTCTCTCTCTCTCTCTCTCTCTCTCTCTCTCTCTCTCTCCCCACTCTGATAGGATTAGCAAAGTGAGCTGTGTGTGTGTGTGTGTGTGTGTGTGTGTGTGTGTGTGTGTGTGTGTGTGTGTGTACACACCTAGACCTCTTTGTCCTTGCGTGATTCCTGTTTCGGCATCTGCGCCACATTAGCCGGTTTTCTCTTCCATTCCAATAAGACCAATGATTGTGCGTGCGTGCGTGCGTGCGTGCGTGCGTGCGTGCGAACGTGCGTACGTGCATGACATGCAAGACAATGTAAATCAAATATGCTTTGGAGGAATGTCTGACGCTAGCAAAACTTAACTCAACCTGTTTGTCTAAACACATAGAATACTTTTCGTGTGTGTGTGTGTGTGTGTGTGTGTGTGTGTGTGTGTGTGTGTGTGTGTGTGTGTGTGTGTGTGTGTGTGTGTGTGTGTGTGTGTGTGTGTGTGTGTGTGTGTGTGCATGATTGATGAAGAATTATTTCACATAAGCATTCTGTCCCTATTACAATGTGCCCCACACCGTGTAATTATGTCTTATAAAGACACATCATTGTAAAGATACATACTGTGCGGTTTGCATTCACTATGCAATTATTTTCACATAAAAATAATGTGAAACTGACAGCTTAAATTATTAGTTCTGAAATATAATTCATGGAGCAGATCTACTGTGTAGCCGGAAATACATTTCATTTGTCTTCTAAATGACAAATTAAAACATTTCATTACAGTATGATTATAGTTTGTATTCTATTAGTAATGCAGTTTTAATACCGTATATGTTTTTTCTGTTGTCTGTATCTCGCCTTAATAATAACAAATAAATCATAATGAAATAATGAACAGTACTGAACAGATTAGAGCCACCATTCAATCCAAGCCACATTTGTAGAAAAGTGCTTTTTCTTCACATAATTGCATTTTGTTTGTCTAAATGGAAGATCAAAAAGTTTAATTGGTCTTTATTAGTTTGTATTCTATTGGTATTCATCGTTATCGGTGGTGTCCCAGTTGTGTTTTTGGTGCATGCATGTGTTGAATAATACAGTGCATTATGTTATTGTAATTGTTTGTTGAATTAAAAATAATAATGAATAAATCATAATTAAACAATACTTAACTACTGAACAGACTGCAGCCAACATTGACCCCATGCCAAATGAATTACTTCAGTCTAAATTAGTAGCTTTATAGTAGCCTATTAAAAAATGTAGTTTTTTTATGTCCAATGTATTTTGTTTAGTCATAACTAATTAAAGGCATTTCAAAAACATTTGCAATTAAATCAAAATGTTACTTTTCAGGATTCCAATTGAAAAATAGCAAAACATAATTCAGGATTTCAATTCAAATAATAGTACAAATAGCTGATCTACAAGCTCAAAGCGCATCGCAGTGCGGCCCTCTGGAGTGAGTGTTGAAATATGGTGGCCCTTTCCATCGTCAAAGTTTCCCACCCCTGCTATAGACTAACAAGCAATGTTTTGACCTAATGAACCTAAGCTTATACAGTAACCTACTGTAACTAACTACCTTAACCCATTACAACCATAAAAGCATACTGTACGTTTTTCAGAAAACCAGAACAGTGGATTAGAACAGTAAATATATTTTTGATTATTTTTGACACACATCTTCTCTTCTGGGGTGTCCCTGGCACAAAAAAAAATTCAGATGGCAAATGTGGCCATTTTGGGGCGGATCCTTGGCACGGAAAAGTTTGAGAACTATTATTTCTAAGGCATTTGTTGAATCTCATGAAAATAAACCACATAATCCCCATCTACTTCATCCTACGAGGAAGAGCAAAAGTAGCCGATCTTTCTACAATTTCAAAACATAGTCACATGATCTCACATCTTGACTCCCCAAAGTTTGAACCTGAGGCCGAGTGTACGTGTGTTCTGTGTTCTACTGTTCCCAGCCGTCCCGACACTGTTGTCGGAGACATTGTTGACATCCACTCAGCCTCTGATTGTTTGTGTGCTCCGGTGGGAAGTGCTCTGTGTGCACAGTGTGTGTGCGTGCGTGCGCGCTCTGGTGTAACTGGTCCTGGAGATGTGTGTGTTTTATTATGTGTGTGTCTTATTATAAACAACTTTTGGCTTGGTTTCATATCAATATTGGTAGCTGTGTTTCTTTTGGGCTTGTTTCTGAAGTGTAGTTGCTTTTTTGGGGGGCTTGCAAGTGCTTTGGTAGTATGTAAATGTATGTTTTCTTCATGCCAATAAAGCTCTATTGAATTGAATTGAATTGGGAGGGGGTTGTGGGGGGTGGGGGGGATTCTTGCCCAATAGGTGTGACTGGTAGGAAGCAGCCACAGCAGGGGTCCTTGCATATTTAATTTGGTACAACGTATCCTACTGTACATACCCGTAGATTTGCTGATTCCAGGCAGGTAAACAACCGTACTCACCCGTACATTTACTGGATTTACATGGCCTCTACATTTAGTATATCTGCCCGTAATCCTTGTTTTTTGCGCAGTGTTGTTTCCTAATGTTGTTTAAATCATTGGTTTTCAAAACATTTTCACGCCAAGGACCCCCCAAAGGGATCTTTCATTCATAACTGCTCATGGCCAAAAAGGATACTCGTTTTACATTTTAAAATAAATTAATACAGCCATAATTAATACAGTATGTATTTGTCTGCATAGTAGCGTACCCCCACTCACAAAGCAGGTACGTATGTTTGCACGAAACTAATCTTCATCCAATTTATTGTCTGTGGTGTCACTATATCCATCTATAGCAACAGAATAGACTGCGGGCTCTACGTATGTAATGTCTTACCCGCAAGCATTAACTAGTGTCTGTGATGACGCATTTAGGAGCTTCCACTATGCGTAAATGGCATCTTGCGGCCACTATACCCACTATACATTACCTTTATTTGCGAGTGGAGGTGTGTCTGTAGGCGTGCTGATGTGCTTTCCCTATAATTGCTATCTTATGCCCACAGGTTTGCGAATTCCGTTTGATAAAAGAACGTGCTCTACAACAGTAGCTATTGTTCAGAAATGCTTTAGAACTCCCCACACATAATGAGCATTCCCCTCGAAGGCTATAACATTCCTGTTTATATAATATAATACACCTCTCTCTCTCTCTTTCTCTCTCTCCCTCCATCTCTCGCCTGCCCGGAGGCAGGTATAAATTGAAGGGCCTTCGTTATAATGCTGTCTAATTGTTAATCACACCAGCTCGTTAGAGAACATTGTAATTGTAATTACAAATGCTCATTAGCGGAGGTTCTGTCGCTAATTGGACATCGTGACCTTGGTAATGGCTCCAGGCGATAGCCTATCAGAGAGTTATTGTACACCATGTGTGGATGCTGGGAAGAAAAAAAAAATAACACACAATCAAGTATTAATTCAACAATTACTGCCTGGCATTGGCGGCACTTAGAAACCATGAGTCTTATAATAATCATATTTATAGCGGCTGCAGTCTCTGAGAAAGTGTTGTGTTTTTAATCCCAGTGCTGAGAACAATCATGGTATCGTATAAACACTGCAGGTCATGCAATGTTTTCTGTAGCGCTTTTCAGTGCGCATTATTCACCCTGTTGCAGGCAGGCAGTGGCACGCACGCACGCACGCACGCACGACCAAATGGACCCTTATGGGTCTGTAACTCTGAGAGTGTACAAACACTCTCAGAGTTAACTCTCAGAGTTAAACTAACAGTGATTTTACAATATAAATTGGGGATCCCAGAGATAGAAATGCCTTTAAATGGGTGTCCGTAGACTACTGCATGTCAAACTGGGGGTCTTTGAAATTAAACGGGTTTAGAATCTCTGCTAGAGACGTACAAATCTTCTCTTATGGCATATATTTTCAAATGGGGGTCCGTGGGCTAATTAGTGTCCTTGACATGAAAAAGTTTGGAAACCACTGCTTTACACCACTGCATATACAATAATAACGATAATAATGTGAGCCTCGACACTGATCATGCATGTGAGTATAATGTGTTGAACCGTAAAATTCACAGTGATCGTTTGATTGGCTGTCAGACAGTGTTTCATCAAATTACTATGAAATGTGAACTATAGTTGGCCAGGGTCATTGTCATTATAGCTGTGGAGTGGACTCTGAGTCGGAATGATTATGAACCCTTAACAATTCACAAGTGACCGCTCTACCTGCTGAACCACTGAGTGGAAAGAGAAAGGTGCGTGCGTGCGTGCGTGCGTGTGTGTACAGTAAGTGTGTGGACATCCCATACGATTCTGCCATGAATCTTTTATTGCCCCGGGTATGTTTGCACATAACGAGGTATGTGTATTGTGTGCACAGACACTTTTTGAGCTTGTTGATCTGCTATGTTCTATTCTCCACAATACGGATGGTCCTGCCCTATACATGCATAATACTTTCTCTCAAAAACATAGCTAGATGATGTGCAGATTGTGTGTGAATGTGTATGATTCAACCCTGGATCAAAGTGTTTAACTGTGATATCAAACGGGTTTTGATTTGGCAAAGATGAAGAGCGGATTAGTTTATCAGTGTGTGTGTGTGTGTGTGTGTGTGTGTGTGTGTGTGTGTGTCAGGTTTCCTGCGGGATACCTGCCCAGGAGAGTGCAGTGAAATGAAAACTCTCACCATTTTACTCTCACGTTGATAATTGCTTTAATTTAGCAAAGGGCACGTTATTTGTCTCTCGTCTTAAATTATCTCCCTCTCGCTCTCTCTCTCTCTCTCTCTCTCTCTCTCTCTCTCTCTCTCTCCAGGCACTTCCTCTTTAAGACAGGCACGGGCACCACTCCCCTCTTCTCCACGGCAACCCCCGGCTACACCATGGCGACGGGCTCCGTGTACTCCCCGCCCACCCGGCCGCTGCCGAGGAACACCCTATCACGTTCGGCCTTCAAGTTCAAGAAGTCCTCCAAGTACTGCTCCTGGAGGTACTGTCTGTCTGTCTGTCTGTCTGTCTGTCTCTGTCTGTCTCTGTCTGTCTCTGTCTGTCTCTGTCTGTCTCCGTCTGTCTCCGTCTGTCTCAGTCAGTCAGTCAGTCAGTCACTCTCTCCCTCTGCCATGCTCGTTCTCCTTTCTTTCAACCAGTCAGTGGTTTGTGTCCAGGTATCTGACAGTGCTGGTATTTCATTCAACAATGCTTGTTCACATTTTTAGCTACAATAACAACCTATACCTGCCTGTGGTGATAGCGCACATAAAACGGTTCTCGTAATCGTTTACAAAATAGAGAAATGGAGGGAATTCATCAGCGTTCAATATAGTTTCTCCTTGACTCCACCAGATAATAAGGCTTTGTGTCGACAAGCGAACTGACATTTCAGTTAGAAATTACATCAGGAATGTCATTCACTGCCTAAATATGCAGGGATGCAAATTTTCTGCTACAGTTATTTTGAGATGTGTTTTTGAGAGGGCACAGATGTTCATTTTCCGGCTTCAAACGGCATTACAGGGATCTTGTTTGTCTGTTGATGATATATTTACAGCTGTGTATTTCTTAGGTTTGGAGTTCCTTGTTCACTGTTATATGACACTCTTTCACAACGTGTCTGGTCTGATTGAAATATTTATTAACAGTTTGCAGAATTACAGTACATTTCAAGCACAAACTCAATACAAAGACTGTTAACTGTGAGTGGACGACCCAATTAAGCATTACACGTGTTTACAAGAGGGTCCACCTTGTTCAATTCATCAAAACATAGTCAAAGGACAGAACAGGGTATTCACTCCTTCAAAGATCTTTATATTGATGGGTTATTTCCGACCTTTGAACAAATACGACGCAAATTCAATTTACCCCAATCACATTTCTTTAGATTTCTACAGATACGACATTTTTTAACACAACACACTGATTCATTTCCAAACATACCTCCCAACTCATCAATGGAATCTATATTTCTACCTGACCCATTGCTCAAAGGAGGTGTTTCTATTATTTATAACTCTCTCTCATGTTTAGATAATAATGCCTCCTTGGAGTATTTAAAAACTGCTTGGGAAAACGACTTAGGAATATCTATCACTGACGAGCAATGGTCTACATCTCAAAAGTTTGTGCACTCTTCTTCAGTATGTGCCAGGCACGGTCTTATACAGTTTAAAATATTACACAGATTACATTTGTCAAAGGAAAAACTCAACAGAATGTATCCAAATGTGAATCCAGCCTGCGACAGATGTGGCCAGTCGCCGGCCACTCTAGCTCATATGTTCTGGCATTGCACAAAACTAAGATCATATTGGCAAAATATATTTAAATCACTGTCAGACATTGTTGAAAAACCTTTTGACCCGGATCCACTAACAGCAATTATGGGAGTCACAGGGCCCGGGGTCAAACTGTCTACTTTCCAATATAACATGGTAAAATATGTGACTCTACTGGCTCGCAGACTGATACTGTTGAATTGGAAACAAGCACAGGTTCCAACTCACACTTCACTTATGAAGGATGTTATGCATTACTTACAATTGGAAAAGATTAAATTTGAATTGAGAGGGAGTGAAGATAGGTTCTACCAGACATGGCAACCCTTCATTGAATATTTTAATAGGTGCACGCTAACCCCTCCTACACAATAGATAGCACAATAGAAAATTGGAAAGAAAGAAAAGGAACTGAAAGAAAAGGAACTGAGTGTTTTTTTTTCTTTATTTTATTTTTTATTATTTAAAAAAGAATGTCTAATTTACTTAATTCACAACATGTTGGTAGTTTGAGAGCAAGAGTGTCTGTCCTGTTGTCTGTTTTGTTTGTCTGTTCACACTTGTCATTGTTTAACTGTTTTTTTTGTTTTACACTTATGTCTTTTTTTATTATACTGTATGTGGAACATTTACATTGCCTGTTATTTTTTTCATTTTTATTTAACTGAATTACTTATTATCATTGTCTAAATCTGAAATTGTCTTTCGAAAATGCCTAATAAAAACAGTATTAAAAAAAAAAAAGGACAGAACAGGAATTCATCATAAAGGAGGTAAAAAGCGAAAAGAAACATATACAGTGAGCGGAAAAAGGGGTGGGCAGTGGGGGGGATTCAGATTTTACCGGGTTTCGAATTGCAGCCGTCCGTAGGTGCCCTTTGAGAGCGGTTTTGAAGGAGTCAAGGGATTTGCATGTCTTAATGACTGTCGGTAGGGCGTTCCACATTTTGGTGGCTTAGGAGCGAAAATAATTTAGTCCCTTGTTTGTGCCGAATCTGGGTTGTACATGGTTCGTTGCGCTCCCTATGGAAATGATTGTTGTTAACTAAGGGTACAAACAGAACCACAAATGGCGGGGGTTCTCAAACCACTGCTGTAAGACCCCCAAACCCATATACTGTAGCCTTGTAACATTTATGTTAAAACATTAATGTTCAGGGATGTATATATATTTAAAAAATCTAATAATTTAAAGTTAAATTTTGGATTTACACGTAGGGCTATAATGTAGTCTATGTGACTGCAAAGACGAAACCGAAGCGTGGGGAAGGAAACATTTTCAGGACATCCAATTTACTCCAGGATGGTTTTTCAGTGCTTCTTTCCTATCACTGTCGTGACAGGAATAATAAGTATACTTTACTTCAGTATAAAAAATAAAAAAAAACTATCCCCTCAAGCGTGGAGTGAGTCAAAGGGTTTATTTATTATTATTTATTTACAAAACTCGAGAGCTCTCGGAAATACTGCCTCATGCAAACGCAGCCTCCTTAGTATTCTTTATACACAACAACAGAACACAAATAGATGGAGGATTGTTTGGTAGATTCATGCAGTACATGGCCATGATAGATTTAGTATTTACACATACTCATATTGTCCCGAATATAAGACGACTGTGATTATAAGACGTCACAACCCCCATTTTTCATGACTCATTCGTGGAAAAATAACATTGAAGGTCAAATAGTCTATAGTCCCCGATTATAATACGACCCAGTTTTTTTTTGGATATTTCCATTGGAAAAAAGTCTTCTATTCAGGCCAATAGGGTAGTTACTCTGATAGACCAGTGGTTCTCAACCTGTGTGTATGGACCCTCAGGGGGTCCCCACATGATTTAGGGGGGTCTCCAGATGACAGTCAAGTGACTTTTAAGACCGTTTTAATACCTCAAAGAAAAAAAGCAGAACAAAGGAACAAGGACCATAACTGCATCAAACTGTAATCAATCAAAAAATCTACAACTGTTATTTTCATAAGATTTTTCTGCAGAATCGAGTCACACCAAATTGAATGCCTCAACTCCTACAACTCCAAGTGCTTGTGGTGAGAACATGGTTACAATAGACCTGCATAGTGAGCAGATGAACTCAAAGTCTCATAGGAGACATAACTATAGAATCACAGACAGCACAGTGCAGTATTATCATTATCTGACATGACACCACAGACTGTATGGCGGAAGCATACGGACATCCTGTGAGTCAACAGTCTGGCGTGAGAGACGACATCAGTGGTTTTCTAAGTTTTTAATGTCAGAGACCTCAAATTGACTATCATCACATCAGGCCATGGACCCACCACCACGGGGACCCCGACATTAGCAGATGTTTCCCATTAAATGACATTTAAATCATCTTAAATGTCATAATTTGCCCGTGAGAAACGGATCCGTAGGGGTGATATCGAAATACCTTCTTAGCATAGTCACTCTAACATTTCGTTTGCGTTGGAATAATTTCAAGTCTATTTAATTATAGCGAAATTAAACGTGTCCTCATCATGGGGCCCCATCGGAAGCCCCTATAGCAGTGAGGTCTGTGTATCTCCAAGGGGACCTTGTGGGGGCCTCTTCTGGTCTGTGCGTCTGTAACTCTGACAGTGTACAAATGGAACCCCACGGACCCGTACAGGTCCATCTGGTTCCATTTGCACACACTGTCAGAGTTAAATTAACACCAAGAGTAGATTGAGGCGCCAGAAATAATACATTCTATCACATTAACAAGGTAGAGAAACACTGACCCTAAAGGACGCCTGGAGGACCCCAGACCACACCTTGAACAGCCCTCATGTGCTATAGATATTACTGTCTGTCAATTAGATTTCACAACCCAGTGAAAATAGTGAAACGTGTGTGTGTGTGTGTGTGTGTGTGTGTGTGTGTGTGTGTGTGTGTGTGTGTGTGTGTGTGTGTGTGTGTGTGTGTGTGTGTGTGTGTGTGTGTGTGTGTGTGTGTGTGTGTGTGTGTGTGTGTGTGTGTGTGTGTTTACAGGTGTACGGCCCTCAGTGCGGTAGGACTGTCTGTACTGCTGTCCATCCTTCTCTGTTACTGCATAGGTAAGACCACATGCACGCACGCACACACACACACACACGCACATTTAACATATTTATTTGCGTTCACACAGGAAATTCTTGAACACAAACATTAGTAGATGCACAAATTTTGAAAGAAAGTGCTTGAGGTTCCAGATCACGGATACAGGAAGCATCGCCTCTTTTCAATTCCTCCCTCAATACTACTCTCTCTCTCTCTCTCTCTTTCTCTCTGCCTGTTCTAAATTCCTTCTGTGCTTAATTTCTTCCCGTTTTCTTTTGTTTCATTACATCCTCTTTCTTTCTTTCTTTCTTCCTTCCTTTCTTTCTTAATCCACCACTTGTAGCCAAGCTTAAGGTCCCAATGCTCTGAATTGTGATGACAAACAATGCTGTAATTAAGAGTTTGCGTGTGTGCATTTGTATAATTGCCCCTGTCCTTCCGTTGTTGTGTGAAGTTATACGCTTGCAGTGTGAGCCCATCAGATAAACATGGTTACTTCCTCTCTCTCTCTCTCTCTCTCTCTCTCTCTCTCTCTCTCTCTCTCTCTCTCTCTCTCGTGTGAGTCAGACTTGTTTCACATCATATAGACATAGTTACTTCCTCTCTCTCTCTCTCTCTCTCTCTCTCTCTCTCTCTCTCTCTCTGACTCTGTAGTGTGAGTCAGACTCGTTTCACAGGGCTGTTCAAAGAGCAGACAGTGTTACAGATTCATGTCTCACAGGCACTGGTTGCAGCAGTACTCTCATCTTTTACCTTAACCCCATCAACCTAGTGTCCATATCGGGGCAAACATTCAGCCAAAATAGATACAAGCAGATTTAAAAGCTCTGCAGCTTGGATTGTTTTGTTGTTTTTAAGCTGAAAATAGCAGATCTACAAGGTCACTACAGCGTCACAATATGAGTGCTGTGCTGTGGGCTTGTAGATCTGCTTATTCCCTTCATAGGGCTGAAGTGGTCAATTTCATAATGCACTTTGTCCTCTCCCAGGAATCGAGTCAAAAGCTAAATAGTGGAGTGAAAGTTGTAATTATACTACAGACTACAGAGACTCAAAAGATGTACTTAAGAGCAGTACTCGAGTAAATGTACTTGGATGCTGTCCACCACTGGTCACTGCGAGGCTGTGTGAAGAGGAGACAGTGTTATAATTGTTCATGTCAGTCTCCATTTTACTGTCATCGTGGCTGTACTGACCCATGCAGTGCCACCTCCACTCCAACACCGCTTCCAACACACTTCCTCACAGACAGTCAAGGTGCTCCCTGACATGACATGTAGTCGTATATTTTGCCGCCGTTGTCAAGGAGGAAACCTAGTATGTCCATAACCCTGGTCATTTTCACCATAATAGTTCACAATATAGTTATTCTTTGTCTAAAATGTCTACTTAAGCCACAGTACAAATCTGATAATACTAGGTCATATATACAGTATCACTTAAATCAGGCTTAAATCGGCATGTAACTATGAAATATATACAACCATCTTAGATGGTCCGCTGGGAATTAGCCAAATGTGGCTAATACAAAGCTAATACTCTACTACTTACTGTAAACCCACAGACCCACGGAATATGGAGATACAAGGTTTCTGCCCGGCAGCGGATATTTGTTGCCAGACGGAATCTGATGGCCGACTGGGGGACTGAGGGGGGCATGCATTAAACATCCACAGGATCATCATAAATATGTCTACGGAGCAAGGCCGTTGTCGGCTAGCTGTACGCGCATGGCCAGTGGGCCGTAGCGCACAGACTCAGTCCTGACATCACTCCGTCATCCCCTGCTTCGTCGAAGCTTTTTCTCCGTGGAGATTAACGTTGGGTTTCTTAAAATGGTCTCATATAAGCATTGTGGTCCACGATATTTTATGGGGAGGGGGCTCTGTATGGTTTATGATAGTCAGTCACTCATATTTGATACAGTCTCTTTCTATCAAAGCCTAAGGGCCGATTCATACTCCTATATTAGAGCCGAATAAAAGTCGGTCATTTGAGGTTCGGGGGTGGGGTGGGGGGGGGTACCGTCTTAAAGTCGGCTCTTCGGTGCTACTGAACATTTCTGACGAGCCGAAATCATTTCGGCACTACAGCGCCGAAACAGTGGTAAAATAGGAGTATGAATCGGCCCTAAGTTGGCGGCAGTAAAATGGTGAAAAAAGAAGTCAGACGTCAGACTTCGGTGCTCTATTTAGCACGCTTTCACACCATAGCATGTTGGTTATCGCCACTGTCGGATGGAAAACGTGTATGTCCAAAACCATTACTTTTCAGGAAATGTATAGGCTAAAAAAAAGAAAGGGGAAAAAATTATGAAAGAACATGTGTTCCAATGGATCCAATATCATCACTGTTGGGGAAAAACCCATATTCAAACGTTTGTGTTTGTGCATAAATTAACACACTTGATCATACTACAGCGTCACGCAAAGCATCAAAAGTACCACATCTGCACACTGAGAACGTGGTGTGACATGTTTTGAGCTTCGATGCTTTTCAATTTGAATCATGGAAAGTTACAGTTTTGGACATACAGAATGCGGTTTCCACTCAACAAAGATAATATAGTTAACATGAAGCTCTTGTTAATTACATTTCATTGCTTCGATATTTATGAAACGCACAGACACACTTAACGACTTATTAAAAGATGAAGAGAAAAATACGATGTCAAGGCACTCTTGAAGGCGCTTGTGGAAAGAGCTTTATTACTATATCATCATTGAACTTGAAATTAGACATGCATGCCAGCTGTGCGTACATTTTCGGCCAAGAATGAAATCGTTTAGTATATAGAGTCCTCAACTATTTTTGAACAACCTTCTAACAATTCTAGCATTACTAATCAGAATGATAGCCCTCCTATTTTCTTCTGATTGCTGTATTATTTTTCGCTCCATTCGCTTATTTGATCAATATGTCCTTTACAATGCTTTTTATTGGAGTCTTTACAGAGTGAATAATTTCTCTTAATTCTACTCCGATCCATTCGTACAATCTTCGCAGTTAAATTAACTTTTTCTTATCTTTGATTTATTTTGTGTGTATACTAGACAGTATAAACTAAAAATATTCTCCTCTCTAGCTTGTTCAAACGCCAAAACCTAGGCTATATAACTGGAAAACAAGATTTTAAAAAAATGAACCGTTAAGGAATCCTGAAATCCGTGACATTCTCAGAACAAATCCTAATCAAACCAAACCATCCGGCCAGAGGATAAACATTCCTTGGGTTTCACTGACGTGTGTTTGATAACAATCCATTGGGTCCAGATCTTTCCGGAGGTTTCTATCAGTGGTGCAGAAATATAACTATAAGAACATTTACTCCAGTGCTGTACTAAAGTTAAAGTAGGCTTTAGGTATGCTATCCTACTTTTTCTTGAATACAGGACTTTTACTTATATTTCAATATTATGGTATGGCTACTTTTACTTGAAGCATATGTAACTTCCCTCTTCTACCCCGGATTTGAACCCAGTCTGCGCTGACATTTTTTACCACTGAGCTAATATCCCCTGAGCCTGCTTGCTCAGGGGATGAATTGAATCTTGACCATCAGGTCAAAATTCGTGTCAGATCCTGTGATTAGATCCAGCTTTTTGGGAAGTTAACATCGGTTTATATAATTTGTTGGACAGTAATACGTACATTTACTCAAATACTGTGCTTACGTACGATACTGAGGTGCTTTTACTGTACTTTGAGCGTGTTGCTAATAGTTATTGGGTCCAGATTTCTGCGGAGGTGAACGTGGGTTTACGTGGCTTTAGGATGTTTTGACTGGAGGTGCATGAGTGCTCTCCTCCACTTCCTCGTCCGTGCTGAACCCCAGCCAATCAGATTGGGGGGATCTGTGCTGAATGGCGGCCAATCAGATTTGGAAGGATGTGTGTCCTCCTAAAACCTCAATTTGTCATGCTTGCGCTTAGCTAACACAGATGGCTTAGTGATCAAACACTCCTATCGGCACAATGCTGCTGCTGTGTGTGTGTGTGTGTGTGTGTGTGTGTGTGTGTGTGTGTGTGTGTGTGTGTGTGTGTGTGTGTGTGTGTGTGTGTGTGTGTGTGTGCGTGTGCGTGTGTGTGCATGTGTCTGTTGTCTGATTCAGTCTGCTGTCACTGTAAACAAGGGATGAGAGTTATGGCCTTATCGTCCGATAGTGTGCGTGTCTGTGCTTGTGTCCGTGCGTCCGTGTCTGTGCTTCTGTATACGTGTGAGTCTGTGTGAGTGTGTATGTGTGAGTCTGTGTGAGTGTGTATGTGTGAGTGTGTATGTGTGAGCGTACTGTATATACGCTGCTGAAGTAGATCTGCTCGTGGTAGCGTGTTGACATAACATTTCAGTTTCAGTGGACATTGTTGTGACTATAGCGAGAGAGAGAGAGAGATCAGAGATCAGATAAGAACAATAAACCGTGTGTATGAGTTGATATAATCTGTCTGATTTCTGTCACCATAGAAGAGTGAAAACACAACAAGTCTGGCAGAAGTAACACAACTTAATTGGTTATGTGGAGCGCTGTCGATCTGAAAGGCTCGTTGTCGCTTTTCGAGATGGTTCGCTGCACGTCACAGTCCATGCGAACCGTCCCATTCCAATAGCATTGTACCACTGTACTGTATATTAGCTGAGTCAAATTAACTTATCATCTCTTTGGAATGTCCACGGCAGAACTTGTCTGACAGCTAGACGTCACGCGTCGTACCCTAATAACCTGCCAGACATTATTCTGTTATGGTGTTCAAACACTCAGAAGGTGGTCTGACTGACGCGCCGTGACTCGTAACACGCTGTACTAATGTGTGTTCGACCCGATACGTATGAACGCCGACGCCGTACCATTCTCCACAACGTCTCCGTCGGGTGGAAACCTCATGATGTCCAAAAGCGTCACTGTCTCAAATTCTACAGTATTAAAAGTAGCAGATCTACAAGCTCAAAATGTGCTTCCTCGTGCCGCGGCGGTTTGAGCTTGCAGATCTGCTGCCTTTGATGCTTTTGCGTGACGCTGCAGTGTGATCAAGTAAGGGGGCGTTAACAAAACAAAAACAAAACACAATAAGTTAAAATATGGAGATGAGAGGTTTCTGCTCGACAACAACGACATGTTTTGTCTGTTCACTGTGATGTGCTGCCTGAGAACCGTCAGAAAGAATGAAAACACATTTGGACAGTTCATTTCCCACAAGCTGTTTACTCTCACATGAAGCCCACAGTTTATTTCTTAGTTTTCTTCAGACAGACAGACAGACAGACAAACAGACAGACAGCAAATTGCTAATCATTTTCCTCTGTGACAAATCTATTTCCATGTCAAGCAGTGTGAAGGGCCATTCACACTCAGCACGATAACTATAAACATAGGCTTAAGGCCCTGCAGGTTATAGGGGCTTGTTTCCATTGTGGACCTGGAAGTGAGCCAAACGACGCAGTAGTTAACGGCTATCATAGTCGTCACAGCTGTGTATCATAGTTGTTACAGCTGTGACTTCTTTTAGAACGTCAAAAGTTTTTAAAACGGAATATTTATAGTTATAGTTATATGGACCCTGACGTCCACTTTCTTCTTTTTGACAAAATATTTATAGTCGTCTCTATAGTTATCGCGTGAACGGCACTTTAGCAGTTTGCTATAGATTCCACTTGAACCACTTAAACCGCTATACGCTTGACCGACGGAGTCCCTCAGGGCTCTGCACTAGTAGTGTATTTTCTGTTTTCTGTTATTGTGGCGAAAGCTCTCGCTGAATAACAAAGGACACTGGGGTTTAATGGTTTGTCAGTTGAGATGCAGTGTGTATGCCACTGTGCAGCAAGAGAGAGAAAGCAAGGAAGCAAGGTATTTATTAATTTTTTCTTTAAAGCAGTGGTTCTCAACCAGTGTTCCTAGGGGTGGGAGGTTCCAGATGGTCCCAAGCTAAATGAGTTGGTAACCAAATGGTCACTTGCATTTTTGAGTGGTGCAACCACTCCAAGGAACAGCAATGTCCGAGTTCACCTATGTACCTATGTGACGTTAACACGCCTGTGTGACTATGAGCACCAGTATGACTATGAGTACCAGTAGGGGCGCTGTTATGCCAGAAACAGAGAGAGAGAGATAGTGCTGCACTGTTGCCTGCTAATGAGAGAAAGAGAGAGAGAGAGAGAGATCGAGGGGGGGGGGGGGGGTAGAGAGGGGAGTTCACACGGGTGTGATTTTTGTTAAACATCTGCATATCGTATTTTACAAGAATTCTTATTTTTTCAATTTTTATCGTTTGCCTGTCATCTGTCCTATGGTCGATACAGCATGGAATTGTGGATAAACTCTTATCCAACGACAACAAAATATTCTACATTTTAGGTCTGAGAGGCTAAATCTCATCAAATTGTGGAACCTGGCTCAAATGCCCAATAAATAATGGGCCTTGATATGAAAAGGGTTGAAATCCACTGCTTTAAAGGGAGGGAAATAAGCGGGAGAAAATGTTTTCTTTTGATATGAGAGAGAGAGAGAGATTTCAAAAGGTCAACCTATTCCCTCTATGAACAGAAGCAATTATTACTGCAGCACAGACAGTCCTTGGACACATGCATGTGTTTTTTGAAACATGTCTTTTGAAGCTGTTTAGGGCTGCCAGGGATTTATGATTGACACAAATTCTCTCTGCACGCACGCACCCACGCACCCACGCACGCACACACACACACACACACACACACACACACACACACACACACACACACAGTCACACACACATGTGTTTTG
>NC_137864.1:11528409-11570909 GCF_963924005.1 Protomyctophum bolini
AGTGAGATGCAGAGAGCTGGTCAACAGACAGAGTGAGATGCAGAGAGCTGGTCAACAGACAGAGTGAGCTGGTCAACAGATCATCTGTGGTGGCCCAACTACCATCTGGGGTTATTATGGGATAGGACAGGGACATGTTCCTCTCCTCCGCTATAGAGGGTCACCCCCCTCACAACCTTTCCACTGCACTGTATATCGTTCAACTGGTTTAATCTGTCTAAGCAGAAGTAGAGGAAGTACTGCCCAAGGACGTTAACATTGATGCTCTACATTCCCAGGGCATGAACGCACCATTGTGTCAGAACACCACATCACGCAACGGCGCATGAATGCCGCTTGATGCCGATATGCGTTGATTACAAGATTACACCTTTGGGCGCAAACAGTCCCCAGAGTACAGAGACAAGCCTGTCATTATAACTACTTAGAGAGCAGGAAATGAATCCAGTAATGTATTGCCCTCTCTACGCCACCTCCGCTAAAGCGTGGCAAATGTAACGAATTATTGAAAAGCAATGTTAATATGGAGTTCCATCACGGCTTTCACTCCGACGTTCAATTTCATTCCTGAGAGAGTTGCCATGGATCCTAATCCTCTCTCTCTCTCTCTCTCTCTCTCTCTCTCTCTGTCACACACGCACGCATGCGTGCACGCTCCATGTCGATCTACCAGCTCTCTCTCCCATGACCCTTTGCTCTCCTCCTCTACAGGAGGGGTAGTGGGTAGCTTGGTAGCACAGCGTGGCTCTAATTTAACGAGGGAGGTGTGTGTGTGTGTGTGTGTGTGTGTGTGTGTGTGTGTGTGTGTGTGTGTGTGTGTGTGTGTGTGTGTGTGTGTGTGTGTGTGTGTGTGTGTGTGTGTGTGTGTGTGTGTGTGTGTGTGTGTGTGTGTGTGTGTGTGTGTGTGTGTGTGTGTGTGTGTGTGTGTGTGTGTGTGTGTGTGTGTGTGTGTGTGTGTGTGCGCGCGTGCGTGTGCATGCGTGCGTGCGAACCCTGCAAAGGGCTTTCTCACTCTAAACGTGCCTAAGGTGTCTAATTGGTTCTTGACACGATTCTCCTCTTTCCCTCCGTTCTCCCTCCCCCTCTCTCCCACCGTCTCAGCTTTCTCCATCATTTATATGAAATAATTTGTTCCTCTATAATAAGAGCCATTAGTATGCGGCTGCCTCTCTGGGTATTTCAGCTCAGCGCTATCATCAGACAGCGGTCTGTCTGATTCTGACATGGATGACGGTGAAACATGCTGAGCCAGAGGGCCCTGCTAGCGATAGCATATCACTTAATGCCACCGTCATTAGCCTGAAGGATAGAAGGATAGTCTGTCCTTGAAGGCTTTGAATCTCCACACCTGTGTCTAGAACAGGACTCAATTCAATTCCCTTTAATCACTTAAGCCCTCTATACTTATGCTATCAATGAGATCGGTATTTAAGACGTACTCAAAGGGACACTGCCTCAATACCTCATGCCTGACTTAACTGCTTCTCCAAAGTGAGTGACGCCCACATAGAGGGAGCGACCATGACCTGGTACGCACCCATATTTAGAATAAACACATTATGGGAAAATTCTCATTCTACCATCCACTAAATGATGACAACACTGTTCTCTTTCAAATCTGGCAGTCAACACTCTGCGAGCGTTTTGGTTTTGTTTTTATTAATCTTACTAATCTTTGAAGACCAACAGTATATTTTGTTCTATGACTATGTAAACACCAAATATCCCAAAAGAAAGAAGAGAGTCTCTACTTTCATCGGGAGAAAAAAGCTTTGCCACCATGATGTTCAGCTCTTTGGCGGTTGAATATAGCTTCGTTATAAAACAAATAAACGCTGTCTGGGAACAGAAGTATAATATTAACATTGGATTTCTTTACATCAGTTATTTCCGGGTGTGCTCTTCTTCGAAAGTCCTGGGATCACTCACAGGTTGTTGAAGAGCGCCCTCTATCGTAAACAATGAAAACACCAAATGACGTATACATAATGTCAGTTGTGGCCTGAGCTGACCTGTTCTGACATTCCATATGTTGATCCTTCCCCCACCCGTCCTTCCTCTTCGATGTCTCCCATGTACGCTCAAGACACTGCCCCCGCTGCCACCCTTTAGATCTCCATATATGGAGCTGATCAGTTCTGACATTCCATATGTTGATCTGACCTCATCAAACCCTGTACACTCAAGACACGCCATATACTGGCCATACAGTATATGGAATATATGGCCAGTATATAATTCATTCCATATGTTGATCTGACCCCCATACCAAAGCGCTCGCCCAGCAGTCTGCTGTACATTGTGTGTGAGTTGGACTAATATCGCTTTGAGAACAAACAGTGAGACAGTGGATGAAAGCAAACTAGGATGTAGTGCAAAATGTTTATAGATTTTTGTCCCACAATTTTGCGCCCATCGAGTCGTCCAGGTGTCGACACAGAAAACGTGGCCAATTAATTGAAAGGCACGTTCTGCGCAGCATGTCTTCTGATGGTCATCAGTGTTCATGAACACTGACATTACCATGACACCTCAACTGGAGGAGGGAGAGAGAGAGTGGGTACCATCCCAAGGTCATGCACGCACGCACGCTTGTAATATATTTAACATAAAAAGATGAGACTTTAGTTATCACTGTAGAATACAGGGAACCATTTGTCATAGTTATAATTACTTTGTAATGTGAAAGAACGGAAGGCAGGCGATGTCCGCCAAAGGTTTAAATCAGCCGTCGTTGCCAGGTCCGCGTATTGTAAGCGCGTTGTAGTGTGTGTACGTAGCGTGTAGAAAGTCAGTTTTTGTGGGCTTGTTTTCATAGACCTGGCAACAGTGTTCCGTGGCCCGTGTGTGTGTGTGAGTGTGGGTGCTTTTGGCGATAGTGAATGTAGTATATTAGAAATGCATTGCCGGCGTGAAGGTTAAAGGGAGCTGATTTCGGTGGCAGTGCAATGAGCATTGGTCCGCGAGTGCTGTTGAGGCTCGGCGGCCAGCGCGACATGGGGAGATAGCGCTGGAACGGCGCTGAGGGTAAAGTTCGTGACGTCACTGCCGTGTGAGCGCGGTGGGTATAGGACGGCGGTGCAGTCGTTATAGGACGACGGGCTAGGCATGACGTAACGAATGACTTTGGGTTCCTTAACCGTGCGTGCGCCTGAAGTTTACTATTGTAATATTAGATGCTACTGTGCTTAATGTACTATATAAGTGTGGAAAGGTGTGCACTGCCATATGCTGTTTAGTCGGCTTGGTAATTGTTCCACTTACGCAAACCTCCGAGGCTAAATGCCAAACGCAACGGACACACGCACGCACACAGGGAGAGCTTGTTAAAATGTGGTGCTTCAGTATGCCTTGATCAACGAGATACGCTAACTCCTACTTTGACCTGTCCATGGCTCTTTAAACACACACACACACAGATGCACACACGCACACACACACACACACACACACACACACTGACACACATGTCCCACAGGGAGTAATGATGTGGTCTCTCTCTCTCTCTTTCTCTCTCTCTCTCTCTCTCTCTCTCTCTCTCTCTCTCTCTCGCCCCATGCAGCCATGCATCTGTTTGGTCTGAACTGGCAGCTGCAGGAGAGCGAGGGCTATGGGGCGTTCGAGAATGGAGTAGGAGGCGTGGCCAGAGACACCACGCCCAACACCATCCTGGTGTCCACAGACAACGGTGAGACCACGCCCCCAACTCTAACCACTTCATCCCCATTAAGACCTGAGACCACGCCCCCAACTCTAACCACTTCATCCCCATTAAGACCTGAGTCCACGCCCCCAACTCTAACCACTTCATCCCCATTAAGACCTGAGACCACGCCCCCAACTCTAACCACTTCATCCCCATTAAGACCTGAGTCCAGATTCTACTAAATGTCTTCCAAATCCTGACAGTTTTGTCAAGCTTGTAGCACGGCACTATGAGCTTGTACATCTGCTATTTTCCAACAGCTGAAGTTTAATGGTTGAAGTTGTTGAAAGCTATAAGGTGACACAGATGCGTCCTCAGGTCTAAATGGGTTCAACCCCAGGGGTCCATGGAGGTTCCCTATAGGGGACCTCAGGGTGGAGGTTCCCTATAGGGGTCCTCAGGGTGGAGGTTCCCTATAGGGGTCCTCAGGGTGGAGGTTCCCTATAGGGGTCCTCAGGGTGGAGGTTCCCTATAGGGGTCCTCAGGGTGGAGGTTCCCTATAGGGGTCCTCAGGGTGGAGGTTCCCTATAGGGGACCTCAGCAGTACTGCAGGGCGGCCTCCAGATCCTACATGTAGGAACCTTTTTTATTTAATTCTCTAACCTCTTGAACCTTAGCATCCTATATTCTGTTGGGACCATTTGCCGAAAATAGCAGATCTACAAGCTCACATCACATCGCAGCACGAAAGGATGGACAAAATTACCTCTCTCTCTCTCTCTCTCTCTCTCTCTCTCACTCTCTCTCGCCTCCAATACTTATCTGAGAAATAGACCCAGTCAGGCATAGTAGGGGAGAGAGAGAGAGAGAGAGGTGAGGGGGGGGGGTGTGTGTGTGTGAGTGTGTGTGTGTGTGTGTGTGTGTGTGGAGAGAGAGATCTTGATTGCTGCTTCTCTCGTTGTGTTTTTTAAAGACTAAAATTGATATCATACTGCAGAGTCTGGCTCTCTCTCTCGCACACACGCACGTGTGCACACACGCGTGCGCGGGAAGTGCGAGGTCGAACGTATATAGGAAGTTCTCCGGTTTCGTCTAATGATTCCCAGCTGTTATTACCAGGTCCATTAATTAGCTTGGAACAGCTTTTTTTTGAGAAGTCCAACAGAGAGAGAGAGAGTGTGTGTGTGCATGCATGTATTTGTGTGCGACTGTGCGTGTGTCCCATAACTTTGTGGAATTGTGTCCTTGCATTCCATTCTTTAACATTATAGAAGTGTGTGTGCGTGCGTGTGTGCGTGCGTGCGTGCGTGCGTGCGTGCGTGCGTGCGTGCGTGCCTGCGTGCGTGCGTGCGCTCTACGTAACGTCTAGACCACAACACACACACACACACACACACACACACACACACCAGTTCTGCCAGTATAAAGTGCTGGTTTAAGCCCAGTTGCCTTGGGCTGAAGGCTTTAGGTCTTAAGTAGCTAAAGTTAAGTGCTCTGTCATGTGGGAGTGTTCTATAGTAGCGTATATCAAATCTCCCTGCATATTTATAGTGTGCAGGGAAATCTTCACCCTTGTACGGGTCCATTTGGTTCAATTTGTATACTCTCTGAGTTAAAGGTGCTGGTGCTGTTTCTTTTTTTCTTTTTTTTTAAAGTTAAGTTAAGTTACAGTAAGTTAATTTGTATTGTGTATTTGTTCGTGAATGAACAAACACTGTCTCTCCAGCTCTGTAAATTACAATTTAGGCATTCAGCAGGAACTGGAATTCCTCCAGAACGACTTACACTGTAATTCCTTAAATGCATAGTGCATAACTGCATAAATAGGCATCGACTATAGCATCATAAGTAAACCAAGAACCTAATGAAAAAAAGAATAATAATCAGTACCAGTGCTTTGCATCCCCTAATGCGCTATAAAAGTAAAATAGAAGCTCTATTTGACGAGACAAGACCACGAGAGGAGATCTGTTACAGTGTTTTATGTTACATGTGACAATAAAAGGGACTGGTGGGAATTGAAACGGCCGGGATTCATTGGCAGGTTTTGTTCAATGGAATACAGAAATACAGCAGAATATATAATATATATATTAGCATCTGAGCTCTTCAGAGAATAACAGCAATGCACGGAAATAATTGATGAAGATAGAGTTATTATAGGGGCCTGTACAGTCCGCTGAGGCTTTTTTCCCCCTGGCGGCTGCAAACGCCAACACGTTCGCTTAAAAACGCTTCCAAACACTTGAAGCAGCTTCCAAGCAGAAATAACCCTCCGCACGTGAACGGGACCTAGTGCAAATGAAATCGTCTCTGTCTGTCGGGGTTGACACCTCATTATGTCCAGAACTGTTATACTTTTCAAGATGCAAATTCAAAAACAGCAAAGATCTAAGGCCATTTGGAGCTTGTCGATCTGCTATACTTGATGCTTCGGTGTGACGCTGTATAGCGTGATCAAACACACAACAAGTTAAGAGTATGGAGATAAGGGCTTCCTGCCTGACGGCAAGGAAATGCTCAGCAGCACACGGCGGACTTTAATGCTCAGGCTTCTGGGGCCGCAGCCCTGGGCAACAATGATGAGAAAACGTCTTGGCGCACAGCACACGGCCCCTTAAGCAGGAGAGAATACTGCCTCGGGGTGAGTGGGGAAAACACATTTCACCCACATGTTTACACCGGTAAACCAGTGATGTACAGTAATAATCCTCCTGATCCTTAATAAATATAGCCTACCTTGGTTATCTGGAAGGGTTAGGGGATCAGATCAGGGGGGATCAGATCATGACTGCCTGTGTTGCTGTGGCTGTGGCTTGAAAAGCAAGCAATGATGGCTGATGTAATGCTATACTAATGTAAACGGATCTCTCTCTCTCTCTCTCTCTCTCTCTCTCTCTCTCTCTCTCTCTCTCTCTCTCTCTAGGTAAACTATTCCTTCAAGAGAACAACACTATTGACACGGGGGAGGTGGATGTAGGTAGACGCGCCGTGCAAGATGTTCCACCAGGTATTCACATACGCATGCACGTACGCACACACACAGACACACACACACACACACACACACACACACACACACACACACACACACACACACACACACACAGCTCCATGACCTGTCCAAAACAGAGGCTGAAATTGGTAAAAAGAAAAAAGGGACAAAAAAAAGTAGTATTCTAGTTTCAATTTGGCTTCAATGTGCATTCACAGTTCACACTGTGGTTGGCAATGTTTACTTGGGACCACCAGGGACCACCGGGGGTCCAAATGGATCCATTCTACGGGTCTAACTCCAGTGTCCAAACTGTCCATGGTGTAATACATATCAAAGTAGAGGTTCTTGAAATAAAATAAAAGGGTCTACCTGTCCAAAACAGAGACACCAGGCTGAGTGTGCTTAAAGTAAGAAAACACTCCAGTTTCAATTTGCCTTCAGTGTTCCTGGCTACATATATATAGCCATCTCCAAAGGGGATCCCAAGATCCACAAGATTTGGTTTATTTTGTGACATAGACAGACGTCTTTTGCGCTCATTCATATTTGTGTGCCACAAATGATTTGTAGAGTTATCACTCCACGAATAGCCTTGGGGACTGCAGGCATTTTGTTTTCAAAGGAGGGAAAAAGCCTGGGAGAAGGAATTGTTGCATAGCTGCTCCCCTCTCTCTCTCTCTCTCTCTCTCTCTCTCTCTCTCTCTCTTACTTAGTCATGCCCTAAACCTGTGTCCAATATCTCACACACACACACACACACACACACACACACACACACACACACACACACACACACACTGGGTACACTGTCACGTCAACCATTGCCTAGAGCAGGTGCCTCTTCTGGGTCTAGTGCGTCTACTTGTAGCGTTGGGAAAAAAACGGAAACGCTTTGCTGCCGCTACAAGTTGAAGCCACACACTAGCGTCACATAGATATTCCATCCACCAGCTCAAGACATTTTCTTGACACCTCTTGACGCGACACATGCATGTGCACGCGCACGCACACACACACACACACACACACACACACACACACACACACACACACACACACACACACACACACACACACACACACACACACACACAGTGAACCAATAAGAAGTGGGCGTCCGTTTCCAGCGCTTGTTTGATCCACCCTTCTATGCCCAGAAAAGTAAGACCAAGGAAAGACTGCCCTCATCTCATCTCAAATGCCCTGGGCAAATGGAACAGACTCCAAGACTGTGAAACTCGATGGATTAATATTTAAGGATGGTACTATATCACACTTTATTTAAAATGTTACTCTGGGCTGTCCTTGAATAAGAGAGCTTGCTCTCAACGGCCTTCAATAATGGTCAATAAAAAAAGATAAAGTGACACAGAGAATACTCTGTAAGGAAGGGAACTAGTTCCTTCTATGTTACACATACATATGGTAGGGACCTCTACTTTGAAGGTGGTTTATAAACCTCTACAAAGCTTTATAAATGGATGTCTACAGTGACGGGAGACTTTTCCTTTTGTTCGACTCGGTACGCCCGTTAAATTGCTCCTGGTATTTGAGAGCTTGTTTTATACACTTCCATTTCTCACGGAACGTTAGACCATGTCTGGTTCTCATGTGAGCCAAAGTGGACGAGGAAACAGAAAGAATGACCACTAGGGAGAGAGAGAGAGAGAGAGAGAGAGAGAGAGAGGAATGGACAGCAGGTTAAGCAGGGTTGAAGGAGTTCAAATGGACAGTCTCATTCGTCATTTTCTCGTGTGTGTACGTGTTTGTGTGTCTGTGTGTGTGTCTGTGTGTATGTGTGTGCGTGCGTGTTTGTGTGTGTGTGTGTGTGTGTGTGTGTGTGTGTGTGTACAGGCATCTTCTGGAGGTCTCAGCTGTACATAGACCAGCCCCAGTTCCTGAAGTTCAACATCTCTGTGCAGAAGGACGCACTGGTGGGCGTATACGGACGCAAGGGCCTGCCCCCCACACACACACAGGTAGGACACGCACACACAGTCTCACACACACACACACACACACACACACACACACACACACACACACTTCAGCCCTATTTAAGCGCTGGCTGCGACGCAATGTGAGATTGTAGATCAGCTTTCTTTTGCCAAATGACCGCTCCGGAATAAGGAGGATTCTCATTTTTCTTGAATCGGATCAAAACCTGAATCAGAGCAAAAATTAATAATACAAAAAAAAGCAGCTTTGGCTCATTAAAACATATAATGCTTCTGCAACTGATCTGAGAGGCTCTGAAGTGCTCAGAGGGACTTTCACAGTTGTTTTAAATATGCGTATTCAAGAAAAACACTGTGCTTTGAATTCAGACATCTTATTAACTCTCACATCAGGTGCTGATGCAATGTTGAATGTTCGCTGTTGCTGGGCAGAAACCTTGTATCTCCATCTCTTTTTCAACTTGTTAAGGAATAAGCCAAGAGCTTGTGACTAAATTATAACTACATTGCATCCATTTGGAAGTCGGAACACAAATACATATTTTTTCCCACATTTCCTGAAAGGTAAGAGTTCTGGACATACAAGGTTTTCCACATTTTGAACCATACATTCAACATATATTATGTAAAATCATTTCAGCCGTGGGTTTGTTTACAGTTCACTCACATCCCGAGTCATGCTCAAGCATGCATTCCTATTTATATATATATA
Organism: Protomyctophum bolini; assembly: GCF_963924005.1. Classification (NCBI taxonomy): domain Eukaryota; kingdom Metazoa; phylum Chordata; class Actinopteri; order Myctophiformes; family Myctophidae; genus Protomyctophum; species Protomyctophum bolini. The sequence goes on from NC_137864.1 coordinate 11,537,724, forward strand.
TATATATATATATATATATATATATATATATATATATATATATATATATATATATATATATTTTTTTTTTACCAGGGATAAATGAGTGACACATCAATAGAAAGGTGCTGGTGCTGATGAAAGAGCCTTTTGAAGCAACATTCTCTGCCAGGTTGAGAGATTTTTGGTCTTAGAAATCCTGAGACAGGAAAATTATTTTGCATTGAATACCACAGAGACTTTGCACATCAGTTCTACTGAAGGTTGCTGTTTGCGTTGGAGGGAACACTCACAACATACAGTATAGGTTTCCACTTGATCTGCCTCCCATTTGTTTTGCTGTGCGTATATGCGCGTGCGCATGAACACCATTGCTGTGCATAATATCATGAGCCCCTAACACAGCAGCCAGCTCCCATCATTAAGTTGTACTGTAAGTAGGACAACTACTGCACATTTTTGAAGGCAGCAAACCAAGCCATCCGTCTCATTTTGGACGCAGTCTGCAAGGTGAACAGCGTTCCAAATAACATTAAACAGTCATCTGTCTTTCTGGGAAATGGTCTCCGTTGCCTTCTGCTTTGCCTAATTGGCCCTTTATCAGGGACACTTTGAGAGCAAAGCCTTTTATTTATTTGATGAAGCCAGGCCATTAAAAAATACTAAAGTGACATTTAAATGGTTTATGTTAAGAATACAAAGCCACCTGTCCCTTAAATCGACATGAACCCTAGAGTCTCCTATTCTGGTGGCGAACAATCACAACACAACATATTGCAAGATTGAAGATTGGCACATTTTCAGTCACTATACAGGTATTTAGTGTACAGCGAAAACAGGAGAGGGGCGAGTATCGGCCCTGGGGCACTGTGTGTGTGTGGGTGTGCATGTGCGCTCGTGCATGTTTTAAGTCAATATGTCTTTATTACGCTCCATTTACAGCATAGGAACTTCGATCACTACCAGACACGTAATTAGTCAGTGTATACACATACGTACGCACGCACGCACATGTATGCACACACGCACGCACGCACATGTATGCACACACGCACGCACGCACATGTATGCACACACGCATGCATGCACATGCACACGCTCGCGCTACGTTACCTCTATCTCTCTCTATGAAAACAAAACAACAAAGGAAGTCATCTTGACTAATATCCATGTTGAGAGAGAGATATAGAGAAGCTCCCCCCTCTCTCTCTTTTTTTTCTCTCTCTCTCTCAACATGTATACTAGTGTGTGTGTGTGTGTGTGTGTGTGTGTGTGTGTGTGTGTGTGTGCGTGTGCGTGTGCGCGTGACGTGCGTGCATGCGTGCGTATCTTGCATCGACAGTATATAGGTATAGGTAATTATCTAGCATGTGCTCGACTCTCATGTGTTCAGACATTGTATTGATGTCCATTTAAAAGGACCTCCTCAGTCGATGTTGCTTATTAGCTGGTGCAGGCTGCTCTGGAATCCATATGTACAGTACAGCAGGGCTCTTCAACAGGGGCCCGGGACCTCTAGGGTCCTCTGAGTTACTACAGGGGGAGGGGCACAACATCTGTATGTACAGTACAGCAGGGCTCTTCAACAGGGGCCCGGGACCTCTAGGGGGGTCCTCTGAGTTACTACAGGGGGAGGGGCACAACATCTGTATGTACAGTACAGCAGGGCTCTTCAACAGGGGCCCGGGACCTCTAGGGGGGTCCTCTGAGTTACTACAGGGGGAGGGGCACAACATCTGTATGTACAGTACAGCAGGGCTCTTCAACAGGGGCCCGGGACCTCTAGGGGGGTCCTCTGAGTTACTACAGGGGGAGGGGCACAACATCTGTATGTACAGTACAGCAGGGCTCTTTATGCGGTAAGAACTTTAAAGGGGGGAAATGAGCAGACAATTAAAGAATGGTTACTGGAGTGAGATGAACATATATATTATTGGATGATTGAATTCCAGGTGGTTATTTTAAAGTGTTCCAATTCAGATTTCAATCACCTCCAATTTCTCTCTCCTGATTGGATGAAATTGTTATCCAGACATTGAAAATGCATTTTCTGTTCACCAATGAGCAGGAGTGATCCCTGTTACTGCGCAAACAAACCTTAGAGCAAGAATCAGAATACAGATCTATAACACATACTTTTTTTTGTATATACTCAATTGAGTCAATAAAGACATGACAATATCATTAAATAATAATTCATTTTTATTTATATTGCACTTTTCATTCACAAGGAATCCCAGAGTGCTACATGGTTAAAAACATATAATATCATAAAAAGGTTAAAAACAGGGTTAACAAAAACAGTGCAAAGCGACAGTTCAACACAAAAAGGCCTCAGGAAGGTTTTCAGGCCTGTTTTAAAACATTCTACAGTCTGCGGCACTCTCAGGTCCATGGGGAGGCTGTTCCATAGGTCCACTCTCAGGTCCATGGGGAGGCTGTTCCATAGTTCCACTCTCAGGTCCATGGGGAGGCTGTTCCATAGGTCCACTCTCAGGTCCATGGGGAGGCTGTTCCATAGGCGTGGTGCTGCCGAGCAAAAGGCCCGGTCCCCCATGGTGCGCAGTTTTGTGTCAGCACTATAACTCTCCTCTTCTATACCAAGGGCCAATACCACAATGTAGATACTCTATTACAAGTAAAAGTCCAGTATTTTCCGATTATCAGATCATCAGCCGATAATACCCGACATCCCTAATTCCATCATTCTGTTTTGTTTTCCTCCAGTATGACTTTGTGGAGCTGCTGGACGGCAGTCGGCTCATCTCCAAGGAGAAGCGAGCTCTGAGCGACGCAGACAACTCGCGCGCACACTCCTCCTCCTCCTCCTCCTCCTCCTCCTCCTCCTCCTCCTCCTCCTCCTCAGCAGCAGGGGCCGCTCAGGAGCTGGAGGAGGTGGGGGCGGGCGCCCGGCACGTGCGCTCCGTCAACGTGCACGAGGCCGGCTTCATCCAGTTCCTGGACACGGGCATCTGGCACCTGGCCTTTTACAACGACGGACGCAACACCGAACAGGTCATCTACAACACCGTCCTCATAGGTGAGTCTATTCCAGCAGAAACCTCTTAGCGCCATTATTATTATATTTATTTTTATTTTATATCTTTTTATAGAGGGACAGACACAGACAGTAGGCTGACAGGAAATGGGGGAGAGAGATGAGGGAGTGACATGCATCTGATGTTATCTGATCTGAGTGAGCGGGAGGGGTTCGTATAGGGTTGGATCACGCCTTTGAAGATAAGTGGGGGTGCCGTGCCTTTGGTTGCTTTGTAGGCCAGCATCAGTGTTTTGTGTGTGGGCAGTACCCGGGAGCCAATGGAGGGAGTGGAAAAGGGGGAGAGATGAGAAAATGCTGTGGCATTCAGCATTCTGGGCCATTTGGAGGAGCTTAAGTGCACAGTAAAGAGGGAGTTACAGTAGACAGGTTTTGATATTCATCTCCTATATCAGTCGGCCTTTTCAAATTGGGAATTGTTTACACAATCAAACAAGCACCTGTGTCGACCTCTGTAGGCTGTAGCAGGTCTCTCTACTCTCAGTGCTGGTCACTGCGCATTTCACACTGCGTGTTTTCCAGTTGGCGAGATATCAATCCTGTCAGATATTGGAAGCGATCAGCGGTGCGTGGGTGAGAAAGCTCCGGTCGTTGGTCTTTGAACCGCTCACACCGTTGCGAGCAAAACCTTGTGGAGAGACTCCGATTGGGCTCAGATCTGCCTCATATCGGGGGCTTTGTAGGGCTCCACCATATTAGGAAAACATGTGCCTTGCGATAACGTTGTGATAATTGGATCAGTAAGTAAGCGATAAGTAAGTTAGTATACAGTTTAAAAATATGTTTCTGCCCTAGGTTTGCTGCTACCATAAATAAGAACCATGTATACGCCTACATCGTATACCAGTGGTTCCCAAACCTTTAGCTTTTTTATGTTTTGAAGTAATAATAATTAAAAACAAATTGTAGGAAACAGAAGCAGTGCTCAGTGTAGACTATGCACACTACATTTCCATTCCATCGTTGCACCTGGCCGACTAGTGCGACTACAGCTGCTATGGACCATGAATCTATACCACCAATCAATAGTTACTCACTGCTCCCCTCAGTCTTTGTCTTCTGATCCAAACCAAAAACATCCTTTATACACGGGTTGTTGAAATGAATAACAACCTGAAAGCAATTTAAATTATCTCTTTTGAGTCGTATATATGCTAAGGTGTTGTTTTGGCAATAGTATGTTCTGTGTTGCATATTAATATTGTGACGACAATACATTTTCGATATATTGGACAACCCTATCGGCGAGTGCCGATGTCAATGACAGGGTAATTGTTGCTTAAATCTTGCTGTGTTACCTGGGCTGAAGTGTCCCAAAGCAATGTTTTTGAACCTGAGGTCCATGGAGTGAAGTCAATGAATTTAATTTAACTGTAGATCAATTCACTGGAAATTATTGCAGTATAGAAAGTGCTACATTAATGATTCAATATCTACAATGTATACGATGTATTTGCCATTGTACAATGATGACATTAAGAGATTTAAACCAAAACATATTTTCACATCATGCAGCTTGCCTAAGACATTAGAAATGCTGCCCCATGGCCCCGTAAGAGGTGTGTGTGTGTGTGTGTGTGTGTGTGTGTGTGTGTGTGTGTGTGTGTGTGTGTGTGTGTGTGTGTGTGTGTGTGTAAGCGTGCGTGCATGTACACGCACGTGCTTGCGTGCAGCATGTCAGAGGGGAAAGTGAGAGATGATAATTGGAAGTGAGAAGGTGTTGATTGGCTGACGGGCAGTAACCACGGCAACCGCTGCGAGAGGGGTTGATGGAGAGGGCAGTGTGTCCGTCAACTAACACTCTGTCTGTCTGTCTGTCTGTCTGTCTGTCTGTCTGTCTGTCTGTCTGTCTGTCTGTCTGTCTGTCTGTCTGTCTGTCTGTCTGTCTGTCTGTCTGTCTCAATCAGAGTCGATCATGGAGTGTCCTCAGAATTGTCACGGCAACGGAGATTGTCTCTCAGGAACGTGCCACTGTTTCCCAGGGTTCATTGGGCCTGACTGCTCCCGAGGTAAGACGCACGCACGCACGCACGCACAGCTGACAAACAAGACACGCAGTGTGACACCATGGAGAGAGGCAGTAATTGGTGGGACTTGTTATCTCTGTCCGGTCGTTGTATTGTAAGCTGCAGATGCTGAAGACTTCACTCTATTACTGTCAAGAACCTTGATTCTCTCTCTCTCTCTCTCTCTCTCTCCCTCTCTCTCTCTCTCTCTCTCTCTCTCTCTCTCTCAGCACCGTAGTCTGACATAATGTACACATTCTACCTTGGTAGCACGGCGGTTTGACTCATATGGATGTAAAGAATCAACTGACTGACTGCCGCCAAACTAGTTCATCCTTCTACCCTAATAGACAGGGAGTACACGAGCACATGGCCGTTTATCCGTGCTCCTTCTCCTACCAAACCACACTGTTAGCACACATCTCCCCATGCAAAATAATAAAATCTGCACGCTCCCAGAATCCAGCTGCACTACATTGCATTCACGCAACTGTCATTTACTGTACAAATATTACTTTTGTAACATTTCGCTGTGATGCAAATTACATCACAACTTTCTCATTCCCCGGCACCTCCCCTTTTCACTGCAGACACACACATGCACGCGTGCGCACACACATACACAGGGAACAGCAGCACAGTACAGTATGGTAAGGCACAGCACCGTATGGAACAGTACAGTAACGTACAGTACGGTACAGTATGGGACAGTATTGTACAGTACAGTACAGTACAGTGGAGTACATTGCAGCGGAGTACAGCACAGCGGAGTACAGTACAGTACAGTACAGTACAGTACAGTACAGTACAGTACAGGACAGGACAGGACAGGACAGGACAGGACCGTGCAGATAACTACAGTACAGTACAGAGGAATACAGTATACTATTCCTGCTAGGTTGCCACATTTACGACATTCAAGCAATTGCCTTCTTCCCATTTGCGACGTGAATTTCTAGTTTTTGTAAAAATTAATCTGCGACCCAGGGGATGAACGAGTGACATCAGGACTTTGGTACTCTATAGCAATCATCGCTTCCTAGTTCCTATCTTATCTATCTATAACTATATCTGTGTGTCTGTCCATCCTTTCCATCGTAAGATATTGTTCTGGACCGAATAGACTGTTTTGCTTTGGAGCCCCCTGCTGCCAGTTGATGGTAAAATTCAGTACTCACCTCATTTCCTGTCTAGACAGGACGTTGTTGTCAGACCAGGAAGAGAATCCATGACTACAATGTGCTTCCAACTAAATGTGTCAGTGTGAATTGCAATCTTTCTCCATCCTCTTCACATGCTTATTAATACGCAATGTCTGTGAGTATACTTGTTTAGGAGACTTATATTGTTGATAAGAGCACCTTATTTGTGAACTTTAGCAGAAGGTTGTATTATTATTCTCTATCATTGGATGCTATGGGCTGCTGTGTATATACTACAGTCTAGTTTACCCTAATCGATCGTGAGCCTGTAAAAAGAGAACATGTGTTATTTACAGTATTTCTTTTATTTTTTTTTCAATAATGTTTTTATTGATTTTTTCATTTTATGACAAAGACAAGACAGGAAAAACAAAACAAACAAACAAAAACAGACAGCTCAGCTCAGGCGTGTTGTGGAACAAAGGACACAATTATACACTTATTTATACCAAAGAAAAATAAAGTGCAAAAATAATAACAAATATGGACACATTTGCAGTTTGGTGCTTGAAAGTTTAGATGGGTTAACAACTCCAGAGAAAATAAAATAAAATAAAATATATGCATTATACATACATAGATACATAACAATAATATCCATAACTTTATCAATCAAGGTTAGTGGCATCACTTCTGTCCAGGAACCCTATGGTCAAGGTGGTAGCTAACTGAGGGCCAACAAATCTCAAATATGGGTCCCATATTTTATAGAAGGTATCTGTGGCGGAGCGTAGTAGGCAGGTTAGGAATTCCAACGGCATGCACTGCATGATTATTTTGTGCCAGTCTTTTTTTGTTGGTGGTTTCTCATTGATCCAAGACAACAGAATATTCAGTACCCACCATAGACTGTAAAAAATATGGACAAAGCGTTCCGCGGGTCTAACGTGAACGTAAAATGAAGCCTGTCAGTCCTTGCAATGGAAGTCGCCATCTTTCTAGATCCGTTTTGGCCCAGTTCAGGCCAGCTGGCCCATTGGCTGGCCCAGACAACGAGGCGGGACTTCCCCCTTCTTCTTCGTTGGTTTTTATTTTGACTCGAGTGGGTGGGGGATCCCGTTCATAGACTGTAACGGTAGCCACGCCCCTCAGAACATGCGCGACTTTATGGTCATTTTTCTAATAAATGGGACATTAGAAATGAGACTTTAAACTAGTGACTGGAAGCAAAAAGTATTCATGACCATGTTTATTAAGGTAATACAGTCTAGGTGAAGTTGGGCCCAAATACATGGACTTCTATGGGGCTATGGGTTTTTTTGAGCCCAATGAGAGCGCCACAACAGGCCATTATATGAACTTTCATTTCCTTAGTGGCTTCACAAAATATCCGTCTGACTGCCCCCCTGGTACCCACCTGCTAATCACCTGCTGTATGTAATGGTTACCTCTTTCATCTGTTTATTGAGTGAATACATTTCCTATAGGCCTACCATACCTGGTTGTGTACATTATAAGCCTACTGTACTTACGTCTTGGCTGTATGCAATGCATTCTGGCTTATTTGTGATATTCTTTAATAATTCTACTGCATTTACATTTATTCTGAAACATGTATCGTTTGTGCTTTGTTTCAGTTTCACACTTTGTTCAGTAAATCTTCAAAAACGAGTCCCGGCTTCCACTGGAGTTATTGAACTGTGTTTAACTTACTGGGTAACCTATCGCTGGTGAGACCAGTACAGATAGGCTCACAACTTTTAACCACTTAATATTGCCTAAGAAAACATTGTGAAAATAATAAAAGTGCACAATGCCTCGCATTGCAAGCTTGTAGATTTCCCAGTGCTTGTCGCGGTGGGGGCTCCCCGGTCGTCGCAGAATGAGAGTTATGGTAACCCTTGTGTTAATCTGTCGGTGCGTGTCTTCCTGCCATGCAGCTGCGTGTCCGGTGCTGTGCAGCGGTAACGGACAGTACTCCCGGGGACGCTGCCAGTGCTACAGTGGCTGGAAGGGCACGGAGTGCGACGTGCCGTCCAACCAGTGCCTCGACATCCACTGTGGAGGACACGGCATCTGCATCATGGGAGCCTGCATCTGTAACACCGGCTACAAGGGAGACAACTGCGAGGAAGGTTAGTAGTGTATACTCCGCACCCCTCTCCCACTCCCCCGGGGTCTGGTGATGATGCCATCATCCTGGACATCCACCCCTCTCCCACTCCCCCGGGGTCTGGTGGTGATGCCATCATCCTGGACATCCACCCCTCTCCCACTCCCCCGGGGTCTGGTGGTGATGCCATCATCCTGTACATCCACAGGACAGAGAAACGCACCTGGGGTGACAGTAGGCCCTCTGCCTTTGGAACTCACTCGATCCAACATCAAAGCCGACCCAACCCTTGCCCTGTTTAAAGTGTCCCTCAAAACCCACCTTTTCAGACTCGCTTTCCCTACCCAATTCTAATCCCCCTTTCAGCCTTTTAATTTGTGTTTGGGGTGATAATCTCTATGGGCTGGGCACCTGTCAGCAGGGAGTGTTTGGCAGGAGGAGGCTCTACATCCTCCCTGTGGGGGCTCCTCAGTGCGAGATGAGCCAATAGGATACAACAGCAGTGACAACTGACAACACAGAATGTGTGTGGGGAGGGTTCACTAAATCGGGGAGCAAAAAAAGGGTAAATAGCAAAAAACACGACTTTGCTTTACATCTCTCATACTATCACCCTTCTAATGAATGGGGATACCTTCATTTGTACTGTGTTAATTCATGCTGGACTTACATAACTCCTCAACATTACATTACAGAACATATATGGACACAATGCAATAACTAATGGCAATGTGAAGGTCTCACCGTACATTAGAAGGACACACTATCAGTAACCAGAACCAGGGATGTGTGTTTTCAATGAGTCTAACAGGGTGTACGCGGAGTATGAAGTTGAATGGGCTCTTATAGGAAGGGCGTGTGTGTCTGATCCAATAGACATCAAATATCCTAAATATTGAATCAAGCAACTTAAATACCGTCTGGGGGCGCGCACAAAAGCCTGAGTCCGAGTGAAAATGACATCAGAAGTGTCTTAAAGTGAAATTCCCTTTCAAGTGGTTAACCAAACAAAAACATTATTTTCTTTTTTGCGGAGGGGAGGTCTGTAAAGGAGTCTGCGGTCACTTTTTAGCGCCTGCTAATGAGAAACGGGTTAGCGTGCTAAACTGAACCTGCTACGCACACTAGTTCCTACAAGCACCTATAGAGCTGCTCTAGACGTAGACAGTATAGGCTGGTCTATGTCAGTGACTCAACGTCTGCTGTGGGGATCACCAGCGGGTCCAAATGGGTGCTTTACGGGTCTGTACCATCGCATCTCTTTATGTTCAGGGCCGCTTTTTAGGTGGTGCTCGCTGACATTGCGTGTCTGCGTCATCTATGAAGCGCATTACGTGGTGGTCATGTTGTGTATGGTGGATGGTGTGCGTTACGTGGTGGTCATGTTGTGTATGGTGTGTGTTACGTGGTGGTCATGTTGTGTATGGTGGATGGTGTGTGTTACGTGGTGGTCATGTTGTGTATGGTGGATGGTGTGCGTTACGTGGTGGACATGTTGTGTATGGTGTGTGTTACGTGGTGGTCATGTTGTGTATGGTTGATGGTGTGCGTTACGTGGTGGTCATGTTGTGTATGGTGGATGGTGTGTGTTACGTGGTGGTCATGTTGTGTATGGTGGATGGTGTGTGTTACGTGGTGGTCATGTTGTGTATGGTGGATGGTGTGTGTTACGTGGTGGTCATGTTGTGTATGGTGGATGGTGTGTGTTACGTGGTGGTCATGTTGTGTATGGTGGATGGTGTGTGTTACGTGGTGGTCATGTTGTGTATGGTGGATGGTGTGTGTTACGTGGTGGTCATGTTGTGTATGGTGGATGGTGTGTGTTACGTGGTGGTCATGTTGTGTATGGTGGATGGTGTGTGTTACGTGGTGGTCATGTTGTGTATGGTGGATGGTGTGCGTTACGTGGTGGACATGTTGTGTATGGTGTGTGTTACGTGGTGGTCATGTTGTGTATGGTGGATGGTGTGTGTTACGTGGTGGTCATGTTGTGTTTGGTGGATGGTGTGCGTTACGTGGTGGACATGTTGTGTATGGTGTGTGTTACGTGGTGGTCATGTTGTGTATGGTTGATGGTGTGCGTTACGTGGTGGTCATGTTGTGTATGGTGGATGGTGTGTGTTACGTGGTGGTCATGTTGTGTATGGTGGATGGTGTGTGTTACGTGGTGGTCATGTTGTGTTTGGTGGATGGTGTGCGTTACGTGGTGGACATGTTGTGTATGGTGGATGGTGTGCGTTACGTGGTGGACATGTTGTGTATGGTGTGTGTTACGTGGTGGTCATGTTGTGTATGGTTGATGGTGTGCGTTACGTGGTGGTCATGTTGTGTATGGTGGATGGTGTGCGTTACATGGTGGTCATGTTGTGTTTGGTGGATGATGTGCGTTACGTGGTGGTCATGTTGTGTTTGGTGGATGGTGTGTGTTACGTGGTGGTCATGTTGTGTTTGGTGGATGATGTGCGTTACGTGGTGGTCATGTTGTGTTTGGTGGATGGTGTGTGTTACGTGGTGGTCATGTTGTGTTTGGTGGATGGTGTGTTACATGGTGGTCATGTTGTGTATGGTGGATGGTGTGTGTTACGTGGTGGTCATGTTGTGTTTGGTGGATGGTGTGTGTTACGTGGTAGTCATGTTGTGTATGGTGGATGGTGTGCGTTACGTGGTGGTCATGTTGTGTTTGGTGGATGGTGTGCGTTACGTGGTGGTCATGTTGTGTTTGGTGGATGGTGTGCGTTACGTGGTGGTCATGTTGTGTTTGGTGGATGGTGTGCGTTACGTGGTGGTCATGTTGTGTATGGTGGATGGTGTGTGTTACGTGGTGGTCATGTTGTGTTTGGTGGATGGTGTGCGTTACGTGGTGGTCATGTTGTGTTTGGTGGATGGTGTGCGTTACGTGGTGGTCATGTTGTGTATGGTGGATGGTGTTCGTTACGTGGTGGTCATGTTGTGTATGGTGGATGGTGTGTGTTACGTGGTGGTCATGTTGTGTATGGTGTGTGTTACGTGGTGGTCATGTTGTGTATGGTGGATGGTGTGCGTTACGTGGTGGTCATGTTGTGTATGGTGGATGGTGTGTGTTACGTGTTGGTCACGTTGTGTATGGTGGATGGTGTGTGACTGTACGTGGGGCAGCCATTATTTCAGAATGTGCTGCAAGGAAGGCCAGGAAGATTGAGGAAAAATCCACACATAATTCTCTGCTGCTTGCTTGTGAGTAACATCCGAGTGCTTAATTTTTCTCAATTCTCTGAAGTGGGAACGTCTCTCTCTCTCTCTCTCTCTCTCTCTCTCTCTCTCTCTCTCTCGCCACATGCTTGTCACGATAGCGCAGTGGTCAGCTTACTCAGCTCCACACTGCTGGCGTTCTCAGTGCATCCACTAACACCCAGTGCCCGCCTGAATGTGTGAATCACTTACTGTACCTTAATTGCTGCTGCTCGTCGAATAATGAATACAAGGTTTGTCATGGTTTAAAGTAGGCATAAACTTTAGCTGGTCAGTGGTGTGCAGAGTGAGAAGGAGCGCTGCTCTGCTGCTTAAATTGATATGACCTAGATATGCCATATGTTATCCACGCCTGTGTGAAATACCAATAGTATAAACATAAAAGGCTTTCCTATAGCCTACTCTTGCATTTCAGGGTGTTCAATTATTTAATACTTGCAGATTGAAGACCAAAATAAACATTATTTATTTATTTAGATTAATTCGGCCTAATTAATGTACAGGGCCTCGCATTTTTCCCAGACGCCTCAGCTTATGTTATATCAAACTTGGTGTAAGGCCGGCGGACCTCTGTTGTCACTCTGACTAAGTAATAAACAAACCCCATACGCCCATATATAGGCAGGACCAGGGCCACGTCACTCTGACTCAGACATAACCATAAACAAGCCAAATACGCCCATATATCCATAGGTATGGTATGTAGGCATGTCACGATGACTCAGACATAACAATGAACATAACTGGAGATACGGTTGTCCAGAGCCACACCTGACTGCTATGCACATACTATGGTCATGTATGTCACAGCAAAGATACATATTCAAATGAAAAACATACAACAAGACTATTTAGGATAATCCTGAGACACACCTGTCCTGTATAATTGCTCTTCCGCACAACATTTTCAACCACTATGGGACAACTGAACTATGGGAGACTCAGTTTGAAACATACCAAAAACATTGGCAATGGCCTGGGAAAATGTACAGCATGTTCACATGACAGAGTTCGGATATATTTTCGCCACATTCTTCCCCCTTTTTTTCTTTTTTTTTAAATGAGTTATGACAGCCTAAGCCCCTGTAATGGCTGCAGCTTAGCTTGCGAAAATTAATGAAGGAAGATGGAAAGAATTATGGCAAGTTTATTGAAAGCAAAGTGGGATTCAACAGGATCCTGGATGTTGAAATGAAGAGTTATGCATCGGAACATTCCCGTCAGGAAGCAATAGCTTCCGCCTCTATTAAACATGAACGAAGGTTACGTAGGTAACCGCGGTTATGTGAGCGAATGAGATCACTCCAATATGATATTTCCCTCCGCCCATATAGCGCTATACATAAACCTATAGCATCTATATTCTAAGCGAAACATTCTGCGAAAATAATCAATCCTACAAACTAGCTCACTTGTAGATTGTGTACAGCCATTATAGCATAAGTCTAAATAAATACCAGGTAAATTATATGATCCTGAATTAATCTGTTCATATAACATGCTACAATAAATAGCATCTAAATTACACTCTTAACATTGTGGTAAACTTTATTGTCACCTGAAGGCATGTGGTTCTCAAAGTGGGGGTGCAGGGACCCTATGCCTATGGGTTCCCAGAGGGAGTTCCAAATGGTCCCCAACAGGTCTGTAACTCTGAGGGTGTACACATGGAACCAAATGGAGCCTTACTGGGGCCATTTGGTTCCATTTGAACACACTCAGAGTTGTATAGGGATCCTTGAAAAAGAAACAAAATAAAAAGTTTGAGAACCAAAGACCTAATGGTAGTGTATAGGTGTAGAGGGAAAAAAGGAGGCAGACTCCATGCAGTCAACTAAGCACATGGGGTTTTAAGTGGCTTTTTAAAGCACATGTGTGGCTGGTTTCAACAACAGTATAGTGTTCCCAGAAAGCTACGCCCGCTAGTGCGCCATGCGGTTCTGCATGGGAATGTTAGTTAGAAACAGCTTCACTGCAACACGTGTTGACAGCAAGCCTTCCAAGGCAATCTACTCAGGACCCATTTTCTTTCTTTCTTTTTTCTTTCTTTCTTTCTTTCTTCAGTATCTCATTTTGTATTGATCCATATGTGCTTTATGGCACAAAATATAGTACTTTTACTTTCAAATCCAATTATCTCTGTGTCGATCCCCCGCCTCTCTCTCTCTCTCTCTCTCTCTCTCTCTCTCTCTCTCTCTCTCTCTCTCTCTCTCTCTCTCTCTCTCTCTCTCTCTCTCTCTCCCCTTCTCATCCTGTATAAATAAGTTGTTGACAGGTAGTTGGCTAAGCCAGTGTGTCGGCTACATGCTAAGCTAATTTCCTCTGATCTCACACTGTGAGAAAATCAATAGTAATCTGGGCCTCTGTTGCTGGCTAGTTGTACAGACATTAAACACACACACACACACACACACACACACACACAGACACACCAGTGTATACTGTAAGGAAGTATACAGTAGGCACACACACACACACACACACACACACACACACACACACACACACACACACACACACACACACACACACACACACTGACCCCTATGTGACAGTAACTAGATTAGCCTCGGTTCAGGCATCGGTCACACTAATCCTCTCTGTGTGTGTTTGTGTGCACGTATGTATGTATATATATGTGTATGTATTTACTGTGTGTGTGTGTGTGTGTGTGTGTGTGTGTGTGTGTGTGTGTGTGTGTGTGTGTGTGTGTGTGTGTGTGTGTGTGTGTGTGTGTGTGTGTGTGTGTGTGTGTGTGTGTGAAAGAGCGTGCGTGCGTGTGTCCTGTAAGTACAGTATGTGACAGGCGACAGTGTGAATTTGCAATTGGAAAGCAGAGGTTGTACGTTGTCTGTTTCTGCTGTGTGTGCGTTTGTGCGTGCATGCGCGTCGTGTCAAAGCCAGCGTGTGGGTTGCGTCTGACAACAAGTGAATCCTCCCCAGCTATTGTCTGCAACATCACAGTGTCCTGGTTTGAAACATCATTTATTTATTTATACTTCCCATAAGCAATTATTTCTGTTCCTCAGGCATCCCACGTCAGTGTGTGAGCAGAAAGAAGCCGTTGTTTACATCACAGAGGTGAACGTCTGTCACGCTCCGCTTCTTTTTCCAATTAGATGCGGTTATTGACCCAATAAGATATTGTTCTCTGGGTCCAGACACATGGAATGGGTTATTTGTACTTCGCCACACGCCGGTGTCGCTCATGGGGAAATGGCAGATATGCAACATCACACCGTGTCGTGCTGGTGACTTGCTACGAGCTTGTAGATCTGTGTAACACCAGGGGCAGCGGGGTTTAAAGGTTTAGAGGAGCGAAAGGTTCCCCGCTTTGATCCTGACTTACCGCCACATACCCCACCACGTGCCCTTGAGCAAGACACTGAACCCCCATCTGCTCCAGTGGAGCTGCTCAGTGGCCGTCAGTATCAGACTGTGGTTGTACTGGTCAGCTCCCAGTACAACAGTATCAGACTGTGGTTGTACTGGTCAGCTCCCAGTACAACAGTATCAGACTGTGGTTGCACTGGTCAGCTCCCAGTACAACAGTATCAGACTGTGGTTGTACTGGTCAGCTCCCAGTACAACAGTATCAGACTGTGGTTGCACTGGTCAGCTCCCAGTACAACAGTATCAGACTGTGGTTGTACTGGTCAGCTCCCAGTACAACAGTATCAGAATGTGGTTGTACTGGTCAGCTCCCAGTACAACAGTATCAGACTGTGGTTGCACTGATCAGCTCCCAGTACAACAGTATCAGACTGTGGTTGTACTGGTCAGCTCCCAGTACAACAGTATCAGACTGTGGTTGTACTGGTCAGCTCCCAGTACAACAGTATCAGACTGTGGTTGTACTGGTCAGCTCTCAGTACAACAGTATCAGACTGTGGTTGTACTGGTCAGCTCCCAGTACAACAGTATCGGACTGTGGTTGTACTGGTCAGCTCCCAGTACAACAGTATTAGACTGGTTGTAATGGTCAGCTCCCAGTACAACAGTATCAGACGTTGTGTTTTATGCAGTTTTAATTAAAAAGATACGGCACCATGGAACAGTCTGTGGTGATATAATGAGGCTAATTTATGTCAGTCCCGCTCCTGACTTTTCATTCCCATCCCATTCCAATCCCGGGGTTAATACAAATGTTAATCCCATCCCGCGGGAATCCTGGTAAAAATGTCATCCTCTACTGCACACGCCTGGTCTTCACTTTCCACATGCACCCCCTCTCTGCGCTTCCTTCACTGGCTTCCGGTGGCCAGCCCGAGTCCAACTCCAACACAGGTGGTGACTTTACAAGACAGATAAGGACATGGAACCCCCCTTACCTTTAGGACACAATCAAACCCCAGACCTCTTCCATAAAACACTTAGATCAGCTAACACAGACATACGCGTCTGTCCCTTCCTTCCCCCCAAAAAACGTGGCCAACGCTCCGAGCGACCCCTGGGACGTTTGTCCTAGCACTTAGATCAGCAAATTTATACGTCCGGCTGTCTCCTCCCTAAACCTAAACCACCCTCGCCAACGCCCCGGGCGACCCTATAGACTTTTCCCCTCCTGGCTTCCAAGCTGTGGAATTGGAATCCCCCCCCCCCTACACACGCACATGCACACGTACACGTACACACACACACACACACACACACACACACACACACACACACACACACACACACACACGCACACGCACAGTCGCACACACCAGACAGCTCAGTCAAGACTGCAGATTTTGCAGTCTGAAAACTCAAGTCTCCAAACTCCACCTCATGCCACTAGAACTCGGCTTCCCTTACATGTAATCATTTCTTGTCGCCTATTTTGAAAGTTATCTTATGCAGATACGTATAAGTGAATTATTTACTTGTTCGCACCTGCTTTGTGATTGAAATAGACAGAGTGTGTGCAAATGTAGTTAGCATGCTGTTGAGACACTAAGGCTATAAGATGTTAGGTTTGATGTTTACCTATCCTAGCTTTGATTGAAGCACTAATCTTTTATTTATTATTTTACTTTGCACTATTATTTACCATGTCTATTGTTGACAGGGTTCATTATATTTACTTTGCAAGTCACTCTGGATAAGAGCGTAAATTATAATTAAAATAACCATTTTACTTTCTGCCAGCGTGGAAATGAATGTCTTCGATCCTAAAAATATTTTAACAAACATTTAAAACACCATGAAAACACAGACAGCCTTGGCATAATAGGGTTGGTCTAAAGATTGAAGATTGAGAACCAGATAATATTCAGTTAATAATATTCAGTTCCTCCATCAGCAGAATAATGAATTACCAATTAAGGACCAGTGATGTCACAGACACATAATTATGATATGATCGTTTGTCCTCAACGATTTAATATTTACTGTTTATATTTTGTGTAGGCTGTGTGTGTGTGTGTGTGGGTGTGTGTGTGTGTGTGTGTGTGTGTGTGTGTGTGTGTGTGTGTGTGTGTGTGTGTGTGTGTGTGTGTGTGTGTGTGTGTGTGTGTGTGTGTGTGTGTGTGTGTGTGTGTGTGTGTGTGTGTGTGTGAGTGAATTATCCATTCTGTATAATGTAGTTTGGCAATATGATTCTGGTATATTTTCTAACCACTCAAGCCTTATTTTATACTTTAAAAAATAGGGGGCGAAAAATAGTCCACAGAATGTTTTGGGCCATCGACATGGCCAGAATACCATGGGAAGATTGAAGTGTTAATTATGTTATTTCTAGACACCTAAGCGCTGTAGCGGCCATAACTGAAATAACTATAGAAAATGTAAAAATGTATGATTCAATCACATAACTTGTGTTGCATAACAGTTATTATATTATTGGCTGGGTAAATACAGTAGCAACCAGTAATGTGATGCCAATAATGTCAATAACAATGTTTTTTAAATTCTTAATTTTTGATATTCTGGTCTGTTAATTTTTTTAATCTGATTTCCAATTATTAGTACGCCTACAACTATTAGTACACTATTTGTACATTAATAAAATAAAACACTTGTGTTATTAGTTATTACATTAACAGAAGTGATTACCTACATTTTGCTTGTATTTTTCTTGTTACTTTTGTTTTGATTTTCATTTTATCTGGAATTTTTTTTAATCCGTTGGGCTACAACGACGAGGCCCAAAATAGGGCGATGGGGGTGATGAAGTGGTTAATGTCTCTCTCTCTCTCTCTCTCTCCTCCAGTGGACTGCATCGATCCCAGTTGCTCGGCCCATGGCGTGTGCATCCACGGCGAGTGCCACTGTCAGCCGGGCTGGGGCGGAGCTAGCTGTGAGATCGCCAAGACCATGTGTCCGGACCAGTGCTCGGGCCACGGCACCTACAACGCCGAGAGCGGCTCCTGCACCTGTGACAAGAACTGGTCCGGGCCCGACTGCTCGCTGGGTGAGTACGTCCAAAGAGAAAAAAATTAAGAAAAGGGCAAAATTATTGTCCGAACAACAAAAAGCCACATATCTCAAACATAAGGGTATGTCCATGCGGTCTGCTTTTTATGTATATATAAACAAACAAAGAAGCCTGGGATAATGTTACACTGGTCTCATGAGCCAGACTGTGCTTCCGTCCTATACAGTCTGGAGAAGCGGAAGCCCTGGAAATGATAACGCAAATGTGACACCTAGCTTCTTTCCGCTATTGTTGTGTCTTTACAGACGTGCAAATTTGTCTTGATATAAATAAAAAAGAATAGAAGCCATAATGGAACATTGGAATAAAATGTAAAGATATTTACGGATTGACGAATAGACATGACAGCCTCCGTTCTGGGCTTTGGGGAGGTATAGTTCCAGATTCCATGTGTATACCAGTAAGACGCCCTGAGGGCGAGAAGCAACCTCGCCCTAAAGGGCACGCATCCACCTGGGTGACGGCAGACTGCTGGGCGAGCGCTGGCACTTTGGCATGGGGGTGTCAGATCAACATATGGAAATGATTTTGTACTGGCCATATATGGAGCGTGTCTTGAGTGTACAGGGTTTGATGAGGTCAGATCAACATAATGGAATGTCAGAATGGGTCAGCTCCATATATGGAGATCTAAGGGTGGCATCTTGAGTGTACAGGGTTGGATGAGGTCTGGCCATATATGGAGCGTGTCTTGAGCAGTGTTGAGCAGTAACGAGTTACTAGTAATATATGTATTACTGTAATATTATTACTCTCCCCAGTAACGAATTACTCTGCCAAAACAGTAATACTATACCATATTACCCCGCCAAAACACGCTGCGTTACTCGTTACTAACACTGCGCAAAAAGCATGGAATACGGATGTATATTACAGGAAACTCCTGTTAAACTTTCCAACAAACTCCGCTAAACTCCCAAATTGTACCATCACATTACCGTATATTAAACTGTATATGCCTGCTAAACTTGAGGTTTTACGGGCAAAATACAGTGCCCATAATTGCCCGATAACTCCTCTTTTCACGCAGTGTAATGAGCGTCATTTGTTTGTGTCCAATGGTCTTGTGTAGTATACGCCCGGGTAACTGAAAAGTTTGTTTTTGTTAGACATGGACAATAATTGTGAAGAAGCACGGCGAGTTGTTTCTGCTGAAGATGACAAACATGACATGCTCCACCCCCAAACAGCAAAGACAGGGGCTGTGATATGCCCTGTAGCAGTCCTCCTGCTACAGGGCAGGAGGAGGAGGATGTCATGTACTGCATTACACCCTCCTCTCCTCTTCAGCAGCATGGCAGGGCTCATCATGAGCTCGTCCAGGAGCTCAGTCTTACTTCAAGCTCTAATGGTGCGTTTACAACGTGCACTAAGCATGTCCTGAGCATGTGTCCATGCCGGGGCGCGGGCGCTGACAGGGAGGGCGGAGAAAAACGCATACTCTGTGTGGCCATCTGCAACAGCTTTTCTGTAAACGATCAATACATTTTAGGTTGGAAATAGACCACGAGGAGAGCACTGCAGAGCAGAACACCCACAAACACTCCCCAGTAAATAAAAGATGAGGCTGGCAGGGCACTGCGTCAGGCACCCGGAACAAGAGGCAAGCAAACGGACACTTTACTTTGGGAGCCAAGCCAGGGTAAAGCCAAGAAAGGCAAGAAGCGCACCACATGCGTAGATGCACTGTGGCTTAGCTAACAACACTGTAGAGCTCAAGTCCCTGATGGGAGTCGGGAGGGCAGTGTTGGCTAGACTGCTGGCATTGCCAATAAGTGTCAAGGTGCACGGCTCGACAATATCGTGAAACCGAGAAAACTGTGGAAACAGCACGGACAAGTTGAGGAAGACCTGTTGCAATGTGTCCGTTGTGCTCTGTCCGTGGAAAGGTAAATACAAGGACATACAGTATTGTGTGCTGGCTGTTTTCTCTGTTTCATGAGAAATAGAGCATACAATGACAGCTATTTGGTGATGTTATTTTGGCTGTTTTCCATAGATATTCAAGTTAATCATGATTGGTCAGCTGATAAAAACGTGGCCAAATCATTATGCAAGTTTTTGGGCAAAAACTGTTCACTGACCAAAGCCTTTTTACCAGTGCTTTGTGTGCTATTTTTGTCACCTTTAGGTTAATAATAATTATATATAATATATATAATATTATTTTATATTATTATTATTATTATGTTATTTTTCCTTTCCTTTTCTTCTCCTCTTCTCTCTGCCGGATAGAGTGAATTTACTCAAACTATTAGACAGCACTGGACAGTTAACTCCTGTCTATAGTTATCAGGTATAAGACAGCTCTGGACAGTTAACTCCTGTCTAGTTATCAGGTATAAGACAGCACTGGACAGTTAACTCCTGTCTAGTTATCAGGTATAAGACAGCACTGGACAGTTAACTCCTGTCTAGTTATCAGGTATTAGACAGCACTGGACAGTTAACTCCTGTCTAGTTATCAGGTATAAGACAGCACTGGACAGTTAACTCCTGTCTAGTTATCAGGTATTAGACAGCACTGGACAGTTAACTCCTGTCTAGTTATCAGGTATTAGACAGCACTGGACAGTTAACTCCTGTCTAGTTATCAGGTATAAGACAGCACTGGACAGTTAACTCCTGTCTAGTTATCAGGTATTAGACAGCACTGGACAGTTAACTCCTGTCTAGTTATCAGGTATAAGACAGCACTGGACAGTTAACTCCTGTCTAGTTATCAGGTATTAGACAGCACTGGACAGTTAACTCCTGTCTAGTTATCAGGTATAAGACAGCACTGGACAGTTAACTCCTGTCTAGTTATCAGGTATAAGACAGCATTGGACAGTTAACTCCTGTCTAGTTATCAGGTATAAGACAGCACTGGACAGTTAACTCCTGTCTAGTTATCAGGTATAAGACAGCACTGGACAGTTAACTCCTGTCTAGTTATCAGGTATTAGACAGCACTGGACAGTTGAAGCCTTTTCTTACATTTAGCTGAGTGGGTTCAAGGCATTTTGATTTAATTTTAGTCATAGTCTCTTGAATAGTTTTCATTTAGTTTTAGTCACATTTTAGTCACCTGGAATGTTTTAGTGTTAGTCTAGTTTTAGTCGACTACATCTACAGTTGATTTAGTCGAATTTAGCCTTGATGCCCTCGTAATGACACTTGCTGAAAATAGACCATCTACAAGCCCACAACGCGTCGCAGCGTTGTGTTTCAGCAAGCAACTAATTGTAAAATGACTTATACTGGATCTCTTGTCCACTAATCCCTTCCTAACATTTTAGTCTAGTTTTTATTTGTTGACAAAATTGTCAGTATATTTAGTCTTAGTTTTAGTCATCATAGCTTCGTTTTTATTTAGTTTTCGTCAGTGGAAAAAGATAGTCGACGAAATCAACACTGCTTGTCAGCTATGTTGGTTGAGGCAAATATTCTGTGATGTGGAGAGCGTCACAGCATTTTACGAGTAGGTTTGCAATTGAAAACCTTTCAAAGACCCCTTCGTGAACCCATACGTTTGCAGTCGGTTTCCTCGCCACATTTCCAATGTTTCTCCGCCATTCTGTGTTCAATTTATGCAGAAAATAAGGTCATGGCTAATATAAGATTAAGATGCTTTCACATTATCTTCTTTGACACTGGGCGGGAACCCCTTTTGGTGTTCTGTATAGTATGTACAGTATTAAAAAAAATATATATATATATATATATATATATATATATATATATATATATATATATATATATATATATTGATGCTGCTATATAAATATTTGAAGTTTTTCAGAAAACTTAGGTCAGTATTTAGAAGGTGTTTTTAGAATTGGCCTCAGTCCTAAATATGGAGCTATTTCAGTATGTATGTTCAGTATGTTTATTATATATATTTTTTGGGGAGATTATCTTATCTGAACAAAATGTGTTGACATCATGAGCCTTTGTTTATTACAGAGCTTAGTTTCTTTATTCATCCAAAACCCAACTCAAAAACGTCCTTTGTGAAAACCTGCGGCGGGAACATATGGCGAAGGGAAACATCCAGAAAAGCGGCGTCACTCTATTAGAGCATGGAGTTATTATTTAATAAAACACCACACATTATAATATTGTGGGAGCCTCTATGAAAGTCCAGTTCCAGGCTATGAAATCTCAGGAATTAAGGTTTATGATGCAATACAATCCAGTTAAGCTAGCGGGCGCCTACTCCAATACTTCCTTATTAAATGCATGGATATAAGCTGGATATATTCTGCAGACAGACTCTTGGAGAAGTTTGAGACATGCGTGCAATGAATGGAACACCAAAAAGTTGCACAGTGTGGTAGTAGACCCGCGAAACAAACGCGCACGGCAATTTCTCGGGGCCGCGCCCACGTAAATTCGCTTGCGTTGTCGCTCCTCGACTTCTGCACATACAAAAAAGTCTCGTTGAAAATGTATTTACTAAGCGTGTTAATCGCTGCCCATCTGAACGGAGCTTTAGTCAGAAATGTGAACAGCATGAGTTACAGTATGGGCTTAAAACTAGAAGGGTGTCCTGGGGACTCCATTGTGGGCCTATGTATTCAGTGTATTAAGGGAAATTGAGTCCCTATTGTTTACAATGGAGAAGCTGCCGGAGGAGGAAGCTGTGCGCTGCCCGGTCTGTTGTTGTGATCGACACTATGGAATACTTTTGTACAACAACAACAAGCGATTATACACCGTTTTAAAGTGGATTTTCATGACAAGCAACTCAGCGGTCGGTGCAGTGCAGTGGCTGATTAGTTTCAGTTGTGTGAATGTGAAATCCATTGTAAAGTGACGCTGTATAGAACTGCAGCCAATTTACAATGTCAAATCACAGAGGTGTCTGTATCGTGAATGAGCTGTGCTAAAACCATTAAAAAAACATTCATAGTCAGCTGTGTGCTTTAACACACACTTTAACAGACATTTTACCGTACACTTTCACAGTCCTTGTCTGGGTTTTTTCTATTTTTTTTACTGCACGGCACCCAAGGGGTCAGCTGTCTAGAACGCATGGTTGTCCGGATTAGGCCCAAATATGGATTTCCACATCATGGCTCCAGGACTTGGATGGATGGAAATGTGGGACTTAGTAGCCAGCAGGGACAAAAGACGTATGGCTCTGCTTTCGTCACTGCCTTACCCATTATCCCTAAACTTCTTTGTCCTTTTTTTTTTATACTATTTTGAAAAAACGTTTTACAATAATTGTTCAACTAGCCGTTCTACATCAACCTGTTGTGAGCTTGTAGATCGGCTATTTGAACTATTCAAAAATGTTTTTCAAAATTGTAAAAATAGTAAAAAAAAGTTTAGGGATAAGGCGAAACACACACACACACAAAACCATGAAAAACGACATACAGCATGTAGTTTTTCATGATTTCCATGATTTTTGTAATCGTCGAAAACCATGAAAAACGACATACTATAGTCGTATATATATGTCGTTTATCATGGTTTGACGAAGAAATCTTGACTTTTGCTAAAGGTCACACACACTCACACTCACGCGCGCACACACACACACACACACACACGTCGTCCCCAATCTGCACACAGCCGCTGATGGCACAGCTCAGGGACGACACGTCATGCTGACTGTTGTCTTGTTTTATATGATTACTGTCACCTGGAGTGACCCCGCCGTGTCACTGGGAGACAAAGAGCACAGAATAGCAGCGCTGCCCCGGGGGGGTCAGCTGCACGGTGGCGTCTTGACGGCATGGCTGCAGTCACCACACAGAGCCCACCAGGCAGTCACCACACAGAGCCCACCAGGCAGTCACCACACAGAGCCCACCAGGCAGTCACCACACAGAGCCCACCAGGCAGTCACCACACAGAGCCCACCAGGCAGTCACCACACAGAGCCCACCAGGCAGTTACCACACAGAGCCCACCAGGCAGTCACCACACAGAGCCCACCAGGCAGTCACCACACAGAGCCCACCAGGCAGTCACCACACAGAGCCCACCAGGCAGTTACCACACAGAGCCCACCAGGCAGTCACCACACAGAGCCCACCAGGCAGTTACCACACAGAGCCCACCAGGCAGTCACCACACAGAGCCCACCAGGCAGTCACCACACAGAGCCCACCAGGCAGTCACCACACAGAGCCCACCAGGCAGTCACCACACAGAGCCCACCAGGCAGTTACCACACAGAGCCCACCAGGCAGTTACCACACAGAGCCCACCAGGCAGTCACCACACAGAGCCCACCAGGCAGTTACCACACAGAGCCCACCAGGCAGTCACCACACAGAGCCCACCAGGCAGTTACCACACAGAGCCCACCAGGCAGTCACCACACAGAGCCCACCAGGCAGTTACCACACAGAGCCCACCAGGCAGTCACCACACAGAGCCCACCAGGCAGTTACCACACAGAGCCCACCAGGCAGTCACCACCATAGAGTACTACAAGGATAGACACCCCCCCCCCCCCCCCCCGCTATTCATTTCAGTGGAAGTTGCTCAGTGGCGTTTTGAAGCACCCGGAAGAACCGTCTACTTCTTTGTTTTTGTTTTTTTGACACCAAATGCGTACGTGCAAACGGGCGCTCAATGTTAAAGCCCAAATGCACTGGGTTTCCTCGTCATGACTCCACGGGTCCGCCTGCAGTCCCTCCTCTGACCAGTAGGGCCGAGTGCTTCAACATTGGAGAGCCTCTCTGGGGGCTTGTTACACATAAAAGTATGGAATTTAAAATGTACTGGCGTATACAGTACAAAAGTATTGGCATCAAAATGTACTTAAAGTACCAAAAGTAGCAGAGACACCTCGTAACTCACACATGTTTTGAGCTTGTAGATCTGATACTTTTGTTGCTTTAACAGTTTAACAGTGACAAAATGTAACTTAAAGCAGCACTATGTAGTTTTGGGGTATCGTGGCCACTTTGGACACATAACATTGCAGCCAACATCTTTAACTTCATTACCCAAGTTGCTCTGCAAGCAGAATATCAGCCCAGAATATCAGCCTCTGTTGCTGATATTCTTTCTTTATTTGTTTAGTTGTCTAGCTATACAGACACTGATGCCAATGAAGCTTGCATTGAATTGAATTGATTCCAAAGATATTTGAAATTATTCGAATTGGGATAGAAATGCATTGAAAGAAGATGGGAAATGGGATGGGAGGAATGCACTTGGAAATGGACATTGAGATAGGAGACGAAATGGACGTGTGTGTGTGTGTACGCACTCACACACGCACACATACACCCTGAGGCTGCCCTCACATACTGCTGAGCAAGTTATGTCAAATCTCTCCGCGGTCTGTCTGTCTGTCTGTCTGTCTGTCTGTCTGTCTGTCTGTCTGTCTGTCTGTCTGTCTGTCTGTCTGTCTGTCTGTCTGTCTGCCTGCATGTGCACCTCTCTCTCTCTCTCTCTCTCTCTCTCTCTCTCTCTCTCTCTCTCTCTCTCTCTCTCTCCTCTCATGTTTCTGTCTCTTTCTCTGTACCCTAACACAAATACACATCCACAAATCCCATGAACCCAATAACCTTGCAAAAAGTGTGCGTGCGTGTCACATATGTGTTGGCTGAAATTTGGCAGGCTGACAGCTATATTAAAGCCCACACACGGTCCAGGCACACTAGATGTTGTCCTGACTCG
Source organism: Protomyctophum bolini (assembly GCF_963924005.1). Classification (NCBI taxonomy): domain Eukaryota; kingdom Metazoa; phylum Chordata; class Actinopteri; order Myctophiformes; family Myctophidae; genus Protomyctophum; species Protomyctophum bolini. The sequence goes on from NC_137864.1 coordinate 11,563,306, forward strand.
GGGTTCAATTACAGCCACACGCACATGCGCATGCACGCACACACACACACACACACACACACACACACACACACACACACACACACACACACACACACACTCACACACACATACACACACACACACACACACACACACACACACACACACACACAGACAGAGTTGAGTCAGGGACAAGCATTTAAATTGATTCCTGTTCATTAATTCCTCATTGCCGAAGCGGAGCCAAGTCACACTCTTTACCAAACAATTAGAATACTGAACACTGTGCTCTCTCTCTCTCTCTGTCTCTCTCTCTCTCTCTCTCTCTCTCTCTCTCTCTCTCTCTCTCTCTCTCTCTCTCTCTCTCGTTCAACCTCTTAAAGGGATAGTGCACTTTCAAATAAAAATGTACATAAAAAACATAGAATAATCCTGCATTAGAAGGACATCCTAATGTGCATTTGTTTATTTATGTTTATTCTAGTTGAAAGTGACATATCCCTGTAGTTCCATAATATAGCAGTATTGAACACACCGCAGACCTTTGTCTGTCTGTCTGTCTGTCTGTCTGTCTGTCTGTCTGTCTGTCTGTCTGTCTGTCTGTCTGTCTGTCTGTCTGTCTGTCTGTCTGTCCATGTCATGTTTCTTTATTGTTCCACCTTGGGGAAGTGTCCCCTGTATTTAATCCATCCTTCTAAGAAGCAATGAACAGCCACGGTGGCGGCAGCGGCGCTCAGGGACAAACTGCAGATGTAATCTCATTGGTCAAGGCCCCTGGCAGGAGTAATGGTAAATGGTGCATTTAGATACCGTCCTTTATCCCAAGGCGTATTAAATTCACACACCAAACGGCGGAGGAAATCTTGCAAGGCACCACTAACCTGCTCATGGGGAGCTGGGTATAGTAGCAGGGGGTTCAGTGTGTGCGTCTTGCTCAAGGACACTTCGACACTATAAACCCAGAGGGAAACGGTCGGGGATCGAACCGGGAACCTTCCGATTCCCCTGCAACAGCTTTACCTCCTGATCCGTCTTCCTGGAAACCAAATCTGTCCAAAACTGGTACTTTTCAAGATTAAAATAAAATAAAAGGAAAAATTGCAGACCGTTCGATACATTCGTGTAACGTTGTAGTATGATCAAGTAGGGCGTTAATTAACAAGAAAGAAAGAAAAAACAAGGTAAAATTTGGAGATAAGAGGTTTCAACCAGCAGCGGGACAGGGGGTGTTGTGGTTCTCCTGGTGTCTGGAGGAGAGGCGTGTGATGTCTCTCGTATTGTTTAATTAGGCCCCAGTGTGACACGGTACGGTACAGTGCAGTGCAATGACTAACGCTTAGAAGAGTGAGATTACTAATAATAATAATTCACAGCTGCATTCGTGGAAATAAGGCTCCCTCCGCTATGCACGGATGGTAAACGTAAAATTACCCACCACCCATAACATATTAATCAGTAATGAGAAGCCCGAATTAAACGCAACCATCTGTTGGGTTCACGGCAGCAGTGCAGGCTGCTTTCTTGAACCTTACTCTCTGTGTGAGTAATGGAACCAAATGGACTCTGCATGCGCTCTCCGTTCGCCAATCCAACGGATCACACCTGGCAAGAGTATCGTCTAATCAAATATCATGGGAACAAATGACATTCATATCTTAATTCTTGGTAGTGGATGAAAGGAGGGGGAAATTATGATAAACGCTTTATTATCTGGGTATAAGGACTTCTTCCTCAAACAATTTGACTACAGACAGTATATGATCTATGTCGGGTGCAAGCATCCTATCTGGTTTTCAACTTAATTATCTTTAATAAATCAGTTCTCTGTCTGTGTGTGTGTGCAGGGTTTTCCAAATATTTAACCAATGAAAAGTATTTAACTCATTGTGTGCCCACGCAACACTTTCAAAATAGTAACCCAGGGTGCCCACTTTTTACATTCATTGTTTGGACATATTTTAGTTTTTATAAAAAACCCAAAAATAACGTATTGGACACCACATACGGGTAATTCCCAGGACGTCTGTGGACGTCTTGGGCACACAGGGGTTGAAAGCTTAATTCGATATTGCTCTGTGAATTGTTTTGTCAATGGGATTGATTGATTGATTGATTGATTTATTGATTGATTACATTATTAGTCAGAAATATAAACGGCACGCGGTAAGACATTAAAAGAGTTATGGGGACTTGTTTCCATTGTGGTCCTAAATTAATCAACATTCCATACAAAGCAATGTACACAAGAGATGGGAAAATTACATTTCTCCCCTTGTGGTCTCCTGATAGATGTTCTTTTCCGGAAAATATTGACATAAACCAGTGTTACACATCCTTTAATGATTTCAAATACATGGCAAGCACCACATTTTGTTGGCGGAATTGCAAAAAGAAAAGAAGGCTGATGGTCATATCATTCATCATCGCTCTTATCTGCTTTCCCGTCGGTACAGAGGTGTGTGCGGTGGACTGCGGCAGCCGCGGGGTGTGCTACGGAGGGGCGTGTCGGTGCGAGGACGGCTGGACGGGCGGCCTGTGCGACCAGAAGGCCTGCCACCCCATGTGCACCAAGAACGGGGTGTGCAAGGAAGGCAAGTGTGAATGCGACCAGGGATGGACCGGAGAGCACTGCAGCATTGGTGAGTTTGTGGTTGGTTTCACCTGCACGCGCGCACACAACAGGCACACACGCACGGGTACGTACAAAATACACATAATAGGTCACTTAACAGATGAATCCACAACACAAAGAAAAGAACAATGCATCACAATAAATATATAAATAAACAACATACATTACAATGTAGTGTCCTGGGGGTTGAAAAGCAGCTTTATAAAGGTGAGTTTTCAGAAGGGATTTAAAACGGGGCAGAGATTCAGCGAGCCTTATCTCCTCGAACAAGGCATGCCAAAGTATAGGCGCTCTAACTTCAAAGGCACCTTCTGTTTTCAAGCAGCATTTTGGAATGGTCAACTGTGCTTTTGCCCAAAGATCTGATGGGGTTGAGGGGTGGAACATCGTAAATCTGATTTGTAGGAGGGTGCCAGACCAGATATGGCCATGTAGGTGATGCATAAGACCAGATATGGCCATGTAGGTGATGCATAAGACCAGATATGGCCATGTAGGTGATGCATTAGACCAGATATGGCCATGTAGGTGATGCATTAGACCAGATATGGCCATGTAGGTGATGCATTAGACCAGATATGGCCATGTAGGTGATGCATTAGACCAGATATGGCCATGTAGGTGATGTTAAACTCAATTCTAAAATAAATGGGCAGCCAGTGCAAAGCAGCTTGCATTGAACATATGCACAGATGTTCACATGTGTCGTCATCAACATCGATCGACATCGACTGACATCGACATCGAACGACAACGACACCGACATCGATCGATATATGCATGTGTGCATGTGTGCACACACGCACACATGCACACACATGAACACACACACACACACACACACACACACTCACTATGCTCAAATGCTCTGCACACCAGGAGCCCACGCTCGCCTATAAATGCAACCTCCCCTCTCCCTTGCAACCTTCCCAGCCGTGGATATATTCCAACATGAATAATTCAGCAAACAATTATTTAGAATTCTTTCAAAGTCATAAGCATAATTCATGTAACGAAACAAGAAAACCGCTCGCAAACCAAAACCCAGCTCCCCGCGCATCACTGGTGTTAGCGTAGCGATCAATAACGCTATATCGCTAACAGCGCGTCGTGGGAGCGCATCATTACGTTGCATCACATTTACTCTGAAAATAGTCGTCTGGGAATCCGCTCGCATGGTTAACCACTTAAACCTTTGAGTCGACCGGGGGGATCTCCCGTGACCCCTCCTTCTTCTTCTTTTCCATCTGGCCGAGTGTCTTAGCCTGGAAATAGCCGATCTACAAGCTCTGCGGTGCGTAGCGATGCAACGCAGCACAGGGCTTGTAGATCGACTATTTCCCGTGGAGCGTTGGCCTCCAGAATAGCGGCGCTATAGGGTTTGGGACAGGGCTCCCAGCCAGGAGGTCAGGTCCATTGCCATCAGTAGAATGGAAACAGCTGGAAACACTTTTCACCGTTATGTTTGTGCTTATCACATTGGCCAGTGATCAAGCGTTCTCCTCTCCTCTCCTCTCCTCTCCTCTCCTCTCCTCTCCTCTCCTCTCCTCTCCTCTCCTCTCCTCTCCTCTCCTCTCTTGTATTATTTTCTGCAGCTCAGACAGTGTAGTCTATGTTTTGAATCACTTTCAACAGAAGCATGGCGGTATTTACTCTCCTGAAAATGCAGCATGCATGCAGTGCACCGAGGCGCTGCTGAGTGTAGATTCTGTGCTGTGCGTTCGTTCATTCACGTCTGGCATTTTTTATCTCAGCCGCCGAGTGTCGAAAGTAGGTTTTTTTATCCCGCGTCTGGGGTTGAACCCGCTCGTCAACTGGCACTTTGTACCCAGTAGCTTCACCGTGGTGCACTCTCAAATGACTGACACACACACAGACACACACACACACACACACACACACACACACACACACACACACAAACCCTTTAAGCCTGATTTATACGTTGCCGTATCTATACGTTCACAGCGCGTCGTGCACATGCGATGCAGTTTATGGCTGTCGTCTCTGTCGGGTGGAAACCTCATATGTCCAGAACTGTTACTCTTCAGCATTCAAATTCAACAATGGAAAGGTATAGCAGATCTACAAGCTCGAATTAACGTGTCGCTTCGAGCCATGTTTTGAGCTTGTAGATCTTCTACGCGTGATGCATTTGTGTGAAAATAAAGTTATATGCAGTGGACATAAGAGGTTTATGCCCAACAGCTACTATAGGCTTTTGTATTTAGTCTGTATCATTTACATTTATATAAGTTGTGTGGAAACTGGAACTTCCCCAGTGTGTGTGTGTGTGTGTGTGTGTGTGTGTGTGTGTGTGTGTGTGTGTGTCTGCGCGTGTGTTATAATTGTTCCCATATTACCAGTGCTATATTACGTGTAGTGCTTTCCGCCGCTCGCTCTGTCTCTCCTCACCTCTCACTCTCTCATGCGCTCATAAATCTGTCCACGCACATAAATCTATCCACATGTACTGTATGTGCTTCGTGTGTGTGTGTGTGTGTGTGTGTGTGTGTGTGTGTGTGTGTGTGTGTGTGTGTGTGTGTGTGTGTGTGTGTGTGTGTGTGTGTGTGTGTGTGTGTGTGTGTGTGTGTGTGTGTGTGTGTAGAGAAGTAGCTTGCTGCCCTACTTTTGTGATTGTTATACTAACCCCACTTATTTCTGTCCGTGCATTCACCAGTGTTTTTGTGTACTTGAATGAATCAATCGCGCTCTTCGTTAATCTATAACAGGCCTATAACAGTACAGGCCTACATATTTTTCCTTCAATAAAATGCATGTTCTTTCTTTCTTTCTTTCTTTCTTTCTTTCTTTCTTTCTTTCTTTCCTCCTCAAGCTCACAACCCGGACATTAGGGTAAAAGGTATCGTACTCTCTTCTTTTCTTCCCTTTCTTCTCTTCCTCTTCCCGCTCATCATCCTTTTTTTAATTTCCCTCTATTTTCCCATCAGCAGAAACTACAGCATCGTCGTTGGGCGAGGCTTTATTATTATTATTTTTATTTTACCTACTCCTTTGGTTCTTCATTGTGCTCCGGTTATTTAAAAACATCTTTGAAAGGTTTTTTTTTCCATTTCTTTCTTCTAAATAATGTCTCCTTAACCACTTAAACCCTATGTATGATTGACCCGAGTCCCCTCAGGGCTTCGTGCTAGTGTCTTTTCTGTTATTGTGGGGAAAGCTTTGGCTGAGAATAGCCGATCAACAAGCTCACAACGTGTTGCAACCAAGGGGAAAACCCTTAGAGTATATATATTAATAGAGACGGCACCGGATTTCTCCTCCCATCCACTTGCATTAAGTTGCTCAAAAGCGCATGAAGCGATTTCACTCCTCCTTCCGGGTAGGAACAGAGTACAGTGCATTCGGACATGAACGCGCTGGCCGGAATTAAAGCTCACTTCCGGGTTTTCGTTCAGCCTGCTGTTCCTATTAATGGCCCAGCAGATGTTGCTATTTCACCTTCTACCGTTTGCAATACATTAGAATCTCAATGTGTCTCAATGAGGTTTTGGGTTAACTTTATACTTTATACTTACTTATATATATATATATATATACACCGTTCTACCGAGTGAAGACCTGATTGCAACGCCGATCCTCTATTTACTGTGAAGGCCTTCCCCACAATATGGATGCTGGGGTTTAACTGGGTAAAGTTATTAACCAACTGTTGCTGTTGTGTTGATCATTTCATATTTGATTCACATCTTGAAAACAAATTAGAGTCAAATGTTCGTTGTTTTGACTTTCTATCCTCTCTCTCTCTCTCTCTCTCTCTCTCTCTCTCTCTCTCTCTCTCTCTCTCTCTCTCTCTCTCTCTAACTTCTTGGCTCTCATAATTTTAGCACAAACTACAGGTGACATTACATTTGAACAGCGCTGAACCAACTTCATACATTGACATTGATTTCCCAATTGCCCTATTTAATACCATATACATCCAATCAACACCGAATGGTGAGACATGAATTCTGATCCGTTGTCCGTTGTTTGGAAACGATCACACAGACTCAGATCTTTGTGAGGTGTCGCGGCCTGAATGGTTTGAGAAGCGACATGCTTCAAGCCTCGACACTTTCTCAGAATGTAGGATACGACATACCACTGCTGGTGTTGAATTGGGCGTTATCACTCATTTCCCCTCAATAGAAGTCAAAACAGGAAGGTCCGGAAATGGTTTCTTTTTACACGTTAATTTTGGGAATCTTTATTTTTTATTTATTTGTTATGCTTTGTTTGTCTCCATTTGACAACCTGAGGCAGTGCTGTGGCATTAACTAACTCCCCTGTGGCAGGCTGTGAGAATATAAAAGGACACATCAAAGCTTCAGTGTCACGCTTCTATCGCCAGAGTTTTTATCTCCAGTCTGTCTGGCTATCTGCCCCCCCCCCCCCCCCCCCTCTCTCTCTCTGTCTCCCACTGTGCCTGATATCTAGAACTCATCCTGTTGAATGGGGCTGTTATCACCCCAGTAGGTCCCCAGTAGGCCCGCTCCTTTGGGTGGTGTTAATCTTGTTCATGTTTTATTGGTCCCCCTTGAAGATGAGATGCTGCATCTCAAGGGGCGATATCCCTTCAATACAAATCTAATGCAAGTTGTATGTGACGGGACGGAGTCACATTGAAATACAGTACGGTACACAGTATACGCTACACAGTACGGTACACAGTACGGTTCATCTGGCTCAGCGGCGTGCCTCGCATTAGCCTAAAACTAGGACGACTACCTTTTTTCACAGACGAAAACTAAATGGAAACTAAATGAAAACTAAGCTATGATAACTACAACTAAGACTAAATATACTGACAATTTCAAACAAATAAACAAATAAAAACTAAACAAAAATGTTAGGAAGGGACTAGTGGACAAGTAGCCTCGATACCCAGGCTTTCATTTCTGGACAAGAGATCCAGCATAAGTCATTTAACACTTGGTTGCACCGCAGCGTAACGCGCTGTGAGCTTGTAGATCGGCTATTTTCAGCA
>NC_137864.1:11578409-11585909 GCF_963924005.1 Protomyctophum bolini
ACAGGAGGACATGTTGGGTGTGTAGTGTACAAAAAAGTAAATAATATCACTTTTTTCCCCCTGTCTGTCTGTCTGTCTGTCTGTCTGTCTGTCTGTCTGTCTGTCTGTCTGTCTGTCTGTCTGTCTGTCTGTCTGTCTGTCTGTCTGTCTGTCTGTCTGTCTGTCTGTGTGTGTGTCTGTGTGTGTGTGTGTGTCTTCAGTCTAGTGTCTATAATTCGTGGACAGGTGTTAACAGCAGACGGGACGCCGCTGATTGGAGTCAACGTGACGTTTGTGCACTACCCTGAACACGGTTACACTGTGACGCGCAAGGACGGCATGTATGTACACACACACACACACACACACACACACACACACACACACACACACACACACACACATGCACACAAGGTCACGCATACACAGTGCACGGCTGCACGCACATGCACATGCACACATGTACTGTCGACAGCCATAAGTGTACATAAATCAGTGGCTCCTTTTCTGGATCAGGGCCAAAAAACAAATTGGTATCCTGACCTGAAAATGCAGATTTCTATTTAATAAAAAGCTTGAGAGCCGTGGAGAGCCCTGTTACTTAACAAACACACTATAGCAATGATTCATATCACAAATATAGAGCTATTTAACAGAGGCAGGCAGGCGGGCGGACAGACGGAGAGACAGACAGACAGACGGAGAGACAGACAGACAGACAGACAGACAGATGGAGAGAGGGTCACAGTGAGAAAGAGAGACAGCGAGAGAGAGGGCAGAATAAAGAAGTACAGCACATAGCCACATAAATCCCATTTCTACAGGATAATATTGCAGCAATGTATTCCTGCTTACCACTGCACAGCGAGTGCAATGTGCAATTGACTGGTTTCTCTTGCAAAGCGCTGTGTTTTGCATGTATGTATGTACAGTATGAGAGAGTGTGAATGCATGTTATTTATTGACTTCAAAACGGCATGATCTTGTACGGCGCTTTTGGCATACAACATCGCAATATGTAATTTTATTGAAAGGGAGAGATAGCAGGGGCGCGACGGAGGCAACAGATGATTTATTGAGAGCAAGATTCAGATACTGTAGGCTAGAGAGAGAGAGGGGGGGTGCAGCTTGGAAGAGAGAGATTGTTGTAACAGTGAGAGAGACAGATAGAAAGAGAAATGACCGTAAAATTATGTTTATTCACCCTCTCTCTCTCCCTTTCTCTCTCTCTCTTTCTCTCTCTCTCCCTCTCTCTCTCTCCCTCTCTCTCTCTCTCTCTCTCTCTCTCTCTCTCTCTCTCTCTCTATCTCTCTCTTTCTCTCAGTCTCTGTCTCTCTCCCTCCCTCCCAGAGGTGCGAATGGGTGGGTGACTGTGAGTCAGAGAGATTGGAGTGCTGTTAAAGTAGTGTGTGGCTCTTTAAAATGCATTGGATTTACAAGGACACAATCAATCACCGTGGCCACACACACGCACCCACGCACACATGCACGTGCGCGCACACGTGCACACTCGCACACACACACACACACACACACACACACACACACACACACACACACACACACACACACACGTGCGCACACATGCACACACATGCACACACAGGCATGCATACAGTGCAAGAAGCAAGGATGTATTTACAGTAATACATACAACACACACCCACGCACGCACGCAGGCACGCACACACACACACACACACTCACTCACTCACTCACTCACTCACTCACTCACTCACTCACTCACTCACTAAGCTATCTCATTTGCCCACACAGAGTGGCCACAACAAGTGCATACAAACAGCCAAGCTGTGTGTGTGTGTGTGTGTGTGTGTGTGTGTGTGTGTGTGTGTGTGTGTGTGTGTGTGTGTGTGTGTGTGTGTGTGTGTGTGTGTGTGTGTGTGTGTGTGTGTGTGTGTGTGTGTGTGTGTGTGTGTGTGTGTGTGTGTGTGTGTGCGCGTGTGTGTGCGTGCGTGTACACGCGTGTGTGTGCGTGTGTGTGTGATGTCTTAATATCCTCAAGTCCATTACAGCAGAGAGGTCAAATACACGTTCAATCTCTACACGTTGGCTATACTAATTGCTTTACTAATGTAAAACCACTTACCCACTTGACTGGAGTCCCACAGGGCTCTGTACGTGGTGTATTACTGCTTTTCGGTGTCCAAAATGCGGAAGTGCTAACGAGCGCTCCATGTCAAACCCCATGCAGCTGCGCAGGGTTTACTCGTGCTGCATGAACGGGCAAAACAGCGCCTGCCTGCAGTTCCAGCGTCAACGTTGGCCAGACAGTGGCCTTGTGGTTAGAGGGTCCGCCCTGAAACTGGGAGGTCGGGGGTTCGATCCCCGGCCGGGTCATACCAAAGACTGTAAAAATGGGACACTCATTGATGGCACTCAGCATCAACGGGTTGGATTGGGGGTCAAATCAACTAATGATTCCCGAGCGTGGGGCACGATGCGGCTCACCGCTCCAAGAGATGGGTGAAATACGGAGAACACATTCCACTGTGGTAACGTGTGTAACTAATCGTACGACTTTGACTTTGGCCAGCCGTTCTAGTGGCTTGGGTTAATCCCTGTATTGTAGCTGTCGGGCAGAAACCTATATTATCTCCATATTTTTATACTTTTTGTGTTTTTTTTGTGTAAATTAACACCCTATCTTGATCATACTAAGGCGTTTTGAGCTAATTTAGCTGTTTCTGTTCCTGAAAAAGAACAGTTTTGGACATATGAGGTTTCCACCCAACAGAGACGGTATATTCGCCTGTACGACAGAGCTTAAAGTACAGTGACGCAAGGGTTCATGTGGTAAAGAAAATATATTGTAGCGTAAACAAAAGTCAAATAATCCAATCAGGTCAGTTGTAGACTAATTCACCTTCTTTTTCATTGGGCCGTGTGTGACCCCAGGTTCGACCTGCTGTCCAATGGCGGGGCCTCGCTGACGCTGAGCTTTGAGCGCGCTCCGTTCCTCACCCAGTACCGCACGGTGTGGGTGCCCTGGAACGTGTTCTACGTCATGGACACACTCGTCATGAAGAAGGTAACCGTGTGTGTGTGTGTGTGTGTGTGTGTGTATCTGTGTATCTGTGTCTGTGTCTGTGTCTGTGTGCGTGTGCGTGCGCGCGTGCGTGGACTCGAGGAGGGGGGTGGCACTGTTTCAAATTGTCTGTAGGATAGACATACAGTAGTTACAAGTAATAATTTAATACCGAAGTTCTCCCAAGTCCCGCTACCCTGCAGGGGTCACGTAAATATATTCTTTTAAATTGAAAATACCTCAGAAATCTCAGATTGTGTTATCTAAGAAGTGTATTCCAGAAATAAACAAATCAACCTGGCGATGCTGTCAGTGTCAGGTATGTGACTCTGTGTCGTTTATGATATGGAGTTAGTAAGTTACATTGCATAACGTCTCCATCTCCATAGTAGAGTAAAATGGCAGGGCTGATTTGGTTATTTTTTTGTACACCATGTCGCAAATCTAATATGACCCTATGGTGTTTGTAACCCATTCTGGGCGGGAACCCCTTTTGGTGCCTCAAATCTTTCAGAAAATTGTCATGATTTAGAAAACTTTTTTTTTTCTCGATGTCAGGCATATAGATTTAGATATAGATTTCTATATGCGTGACACAGGGGGATATTATAGCGCTCTCTAGTGGCAGTGATGTCAGACTTCGGTGCCTAATTCATATCCATCCATCTCTCCATCCTAAGCACTGGGACAGCCCAATGCATGCATGCTGGCTAAACAACAGCCTCGCCTTGCTATTTGTAATGGCCGACGGTCTGTGTGCTTGTGCTGTGGTTCCCAGGAGGAGAACGACATCCCCAGCTGTGACCTGAGCGGGTTTGTGCGTCCCGGTCCCGTCATCGTGGCGTCTCCTCTGTCCACCTGCTACAGGAGTTCACCGGAGTACGGGCCCATCATACCCGAGACACAGGTGAGGAGCAACACGTATACAGTATACGACAACGTTTAGCGTCTTTCATTTTCATTTTTTCCCCCCCACACAAAATCAAAGGTTTTATGGTTATGACTCACCACCTGGATGGCTTGATTCTATATAGGCTTCAAATAATTTAGATGAATATATTTTTTAATCTCTATGGGAAGAACGAGAATGGCTGATTTTTCAGTGGGTCCAGAGAACCACACAACCACTGCTATGCTCTCTAGTCTCTGACTAAGCAGAGCTATCCGGAGAGACAGGGTAGGTGATGCTTAGCCTGAGCTAACGCTAGACATTTCTGGCCTAGATGGGAGGGCCGCGGCTCAGAAAAACAGTCACCCTGATTGGTTCACCGATCTGTCCGTCAGCCCCGGACCCTCCCCCCCCCCCCCCCCCAGTGCAGCACTGGTATTGCGTCGACCAGAAGCAGAAACCACTGGTTGCTGGAGTATACCATTCTAACGGACTGTCAAAGTTATTTCCACAGAGTCGGCACACGTTGGTTCTTTTCTTAGGGGGTGTGGTGGGTTATTCAGCCAATCTCCTCATTTTCCTCGCAAAGCCTCGCTTGAAGTTCCACTGGTACTGATTTCCTCACGGTGTTATTTTGAGGGGTGCACACCGCTCAGAGCCCTGACGTCACGTCATTTGGAGCGACGCCTACGCGGAAGGCTTGACTCCCACTTTTAGACCAGTGCAGCCCATGCGTAAATCCAGGCTTTCATTTTTCGTGCAGACGAAATGAAAGCCTGGGTATCGAGGCTAGGTGATGCTGAACTGCTTGCTGATCATGGCATTCTGCACATACGGCCTAACCACTGGGCTCGTGCTGCACAGTATACCCCAGATCAGGGCGTGTTATAGAGCCACTACGTGTTTGCATCACTTTTAGTCAAGATATGTGACAACAAAAATGTTGACCTTATATGACCATTTTGTTCTGTGCAATAGGTCCGACACAACAATGGGACATACCGTAAATATGTCTATTATGGTAACTGGCCTGCTATGCTTCATGCTGCATCTATGCATGTTGGGCTTTGCCTAGGGCCCATATGACGATAAAATGGCCCTGCATAAGGAGAATGATTTATTTGGTGTAATGGACAACATCCACTCAAAACTCAGAAATAGCTACAAATGGATGGTTGGTGATGGAGGAACTGCACTCAGTCTGAGTGCTTCACTTTTGCTCTTTTATGATGAGGTGCCACAGAAATGTAGCAATGTTAGTTTTTTCCCAAACTACAGTACCTAGGAGAAAAACTAAAATCATAATTGCTGAGCTATACTTGAAAGGCACTTTATTCTGAAAGTAGTGCAAAGTAGAGAAGAAGTAGAAGTCCCATTTCTCCTTAAGTTGCTTCATCTGACTATCCCTGGTGGAAATAATGCACTGCAGATCCTGAGCCTGGAGTCTCAGGTTTGTTGTAATTTCATGGAAAACAAATTCTTCGTTTCTCAGGTGTTTATCCAGCTTGGATTGAAGTTGACTGTTATCACTCACAATCTTCATGTGCTCCTCATGATGCACCTGTAGCATAATTTTCTGTAGGTCATCCGACTGCACTCCTATCCTGGCCTGCTTAATGAAGAGAATTTGTACTGTATTTACATACATAATGAATCTGAAATAATGTTTCCCCTCAGTCACTTGCGGTGCAACATAAAACACCAGCCTATTTAATAAAGACCAAACCTAAACTATGTATGCTATGACCTGCATTTCATAATAAAAAGTTACTAACACAGCACATTAAAAAGAAAACAATGTGAAAGAATTGTCATCCTGAACAACCAACCAGCCAATAACTGTAACATAACATCATATTTTTATATCGGAATCTTGTCCAGGCGCCACAAGAAACCTCTGCGGGGGCCGGATTTGGCTGTTGGTTTTGGCTGCCCCCCAAAAAACATCCCTGTCAAGTGTCAACCAAGACAAACAAACAGTGAAAAAAACAAAATACAGGGAGAGGGCAGTGTGTTTCTGCAGGTAAACACAGCACCACACTATACACTACTCTACTCTATAGAGGGAAATGATTGCTCGCTTTGCATCACAAAGAATCCGCTTTGCACTTCGATTCGTTGGTTTTGACTCACCAGATACATATAGATCAGTGGTTCTCAAAGTGCGGTCCTGGGACCTGCAGGGGTCCTTTGGAGGGTCTGTTATGGCTATCTAAAACTGAGCAGATCTACAAGCTTGTAGGCTACATGAAAAAAACACACCTGTGTGAAGTGAGGGGCGCTCTTATCATCATACATCATCTCATGAACAACTGAATGTATGTGATTGGTTAGCCGATTTGCTCATCTACATATGACGTAAATTTCCCCTTCATTGTCAATAGCATTTAATGTTTGTGTTGCCACAAACTTACGTCATATTTGAGGCACACATATGACCTAATTTCTCCTTTCATTGTCAATGGCAATTATGAGATGTGTGGGGATTTAGCTGTATATAGGAGGTGCTAGCGCCCCTCAAAAAGGACAGAGAAAACATTTTCACACGGAAGGGGATGAAATATACAGCAAGCCTATATCAATTTGGCACAGTCCTCTGCACAAACACACGTTTGAGAATACGGACAGACGCTGCAGCAGCTGGGCTAGCAGCAGCTGTATCTGGGTGTCCCACCGAGCTAATCCTGTCACTGACCCCCGGCCGATGCTCCATCAAACCGGGCCGTGGTCAGCCTCATGCACCACTGGAATCAGTGGTCACCCGGCCGCAGCTCCCGGGTACAATTATTTGACGCGGTGGGTGGAGAAAATAAAGGGTTTGGCATATTTTCCAGAAGAGAAAGGGTCGAATATTCCCGTATTCACATAGAATAAGGCTAAAGCAGATTAACACGGTTTATCCCCGCGACCCAAAATCACACGACTGGATAAGGATCTTTTGCCTCCGGTGTGAGGAGACCTTAACGGTTTGTTAACTGACTTTTTGGTGACCTCGTGGCCTTTTCTCTAGTGCCAACCATGTCCATATTACTTGGTATTTAACAACGGTGCCTCGAGCCACTGAACAGAATGAGGGCATGCTACCTGTAGATAGATGGGGCTCCTCTGCGATCCGTTTTTTGGGTTCTCTCTGACCCCAACGGTTTTCAAACAGCGTTTGAAAAGGTTTCCGGTGTGCTCTTGAACGAGAGCAGAACAGAGACAATAGAGAGAATAATACTGGCCGACATGCAGCAAAGGGTTTTTCAGAAATATGATTCAGAATCTTTTCTGCGTCTGTTCTCTCAGAACTTTCCATTTACTTTGCCCTCCCTCCGTCTCTTACACCATCTCCAAGCCCTCCCCCCTCTCTCTCTCTGGCTTTCATGTTTTTCTTTCTATTTTCCTCTGATCTCTCTCCCCATTTCTCCTCTTTAATGTTCTCACACAACTACCCACTGCTCTCTCCCCCTCTTATACTCCATTTACAGTTTCATTGTGACTGTCAGCATGCTCTCTCTCTCTCTCTCTCTCTGTCTCTCTCTCTCTCTCTCTCTCTCTCTCTCTCTCCTCTCTCTCTCTCTCTCTCTCTCTCTCTCTCTCATCT
>NC_137864.1:11588409-11605909 GCF_963924005.1 Protomyctophum bolini
TGAAAGAATGTGTGCATTAGAGAGATATCATAAGTAAACTGTGTGTGTGTGTGTGTGTGTGTGTGTGTGTGTGTGTGCGTGTCTTTAGTGTGTGTATGCGTGCATGTCTTTAGTGTGTGCATGCGTGCGTGTGTGCACAGGTCCACAGAGGACAGTGGGCCAGAACAGCAGTGTGTGTTTTTATAGGTTTACAGCCTGGATTGGCGCTCCATAAACCTAGACTTTATTTAACGAGCACATCACTCTGTGTGTGTGTGTGTGTGTGTGTGTGTGTGTGTGTGTGTGTGTGTGTGTGTGTGCGCGCGCGTGCGCGCACCTGTGCGTGCATGTCTGTCTGTCTTTGCGGGCGAGAAAATTTGAGATTCTGATATCATGTGTATGTTTGTGTGTTAAAGGGTTTGTTCATATTTTTGGACTTAAAGCTGTAGGCAATACTTGCCATTAGTCGTTGCAAAGGTATTAATTGATCCCGTGGTGGGAGTTCTGTCTGGTTCTGGTTCTGCTCATTTGGTGGAGGTCTGCGTGGCGATTCTGAGAGTGCGTGCGTGCGTGTGTGAGCGTGTGAGCGTGGGCGTGTGAGAAAGAGAATGCTGTGCAGTCTGCAGAGATCAAACAATCAAGCGAATGGAAAGTCAGCACTTAGATTTTGGAGCGCCGGTCTCATTAAAGGGGAAGCCAGTAAAAAAGGCCGTCCTTAAAGGAGATGTGTAATGGATTTGTAATGAAAACTAAACGTCTGGCTAATGATAAGGTAAAGTTAGGTTATAAAAAGTGAATAAAAACACCTGACCTCTCACCCCGTGGCTAGTGTGTCCACACATCGCCAACTCAAAAAAGAAAGGTTTCAAGTAGTTCAAATGGACCAACTATACTGAGGCAGGAAAAGAGGAAGTGGCATTCATTCATAACATGTTGTAGGCCTATACAATTCATTATTTTATATTTTTAATGTTGTGGAAAAACACAGAAATGTCCAAAACTAATACTATATACAACTATAAAGCAACGCTGGGTCTTAGAGGGTTAAACAAGTCACAATCTCTTGTAAATACTTGCAACTTGTAATACAAAGCTAATGCTTTTTTTGTTCTTTTTTATTTATATACTGTATTTTTAATTTTTACCAAAATGTCAAAGCTAATCTAGAAGCCCACAGAACGCTACCTGCTGCACAAACTACAAGTGGAACCATATATGAATTTGATCCTGCATCACTGATACAGCACCTCTCTTCCTCCCACTGTAAGTTTGGAGTCGAGGCGACTTCTGCGCGTGACTTTGCCTGTACTGTACTGTACTGTACTGTACTGTACTGTACTGTACTGTACTGTACTGTACTGTACTGTATTGTACTGTACTGTACTGTATTGTACTGTACTGTACTGTACTGTACTGTACTGTACTGTACTGTACCTCAATGTGTGCAGGCCTCCCATTCTGCCCCTTCCACAGTGTGTTACTCGTGAGGCCCAGATTCTGCCACAAGTGTAGTGGATAAATCCAGAATATAGGCAGATTAACTCAAAATCGTTAATCGTCCATATATGATTCCAAAGTCATAATAAAATAACTCGTGAATAATATATACATATATCCCAGCGCATCACATTTAAAATTGTCTCTCTTGCAAGACATGAGTTTGTAAGCACTTACTGATAAATAGCTAGGATTCCATTGTTCCCCATGATGTCAAGACACAAGACACGTACATCGAGAATAACTGCCAATGAACAGTGAATAAAAGTAATCAATGGTGTACTTTTATTAATATCGATTATACTGGTTACAAATGTTTCAATAAAACACACATAGCGGCACACCCTTTGTTCACGAATATAATCATTTGGACATGAGCCAAACGATTAGCTTCACAACAAAATTGTATTGACTCGTGTCGGACAGACCAGCGTTTTTACGCTTGAACTAACCGGCACGGCTCCTTACAAATCAAGTGGGGTGTACGTTTAATCCAAACACATTCGCTTGAGTACGCGCGTCATTTTAATCACGTCTGAACATGAGTTCAGTTTGATTAAGAATGCGATTCCTAGGACTGATAGACACACGAATAATCCAGGATTAATGTTTACACTATGAAGCAAACGCACGTTTGAAACGTCACAGTGAAAACTCCTTTTAAATACATATTCATGTGCATTTCAGCCAGGAATTTTAGCAGTATTCATTTAAAACAACAATGCTTTTAAGGAAGGTGGAAAAAGGAAACAAGAAAGATAGAAAATGGGACGGTTATTCCCATTTTAGGCACCTAGTAGGAGTCCATAGTAAATTCTACCGAGATAGTCATTCAATCCTATTTTAAAACTAATTTTAGTTTTACTGACTAGAGAAGCCACGATATGTCGTTACCGGTGATAAAATCAATTCCTCTGACCCACCTGTTTGGAGATAATTTCCTCTAGGAGTTCCTCAGAGTTCTGCTGCCAGGAAAAACAAATGATGCTGTCGGCGTAGTCGCGCTGTATCGGATAACACGACTCGTTTTAGTTATTAATTAAACTAAGTAGCTTTGGATTAGCCAGAGACCTCTATAACCGCTGGTAGGAGAAGATTCTCCTTGGTCAAGATAGGCCTCCGCTCGGAGTGGACGCGGAACTCGCGTTAGCTGCAGACGACCGCTCCGTTGGGTTGCAAGTTGGAAAGAAGAGAGTGATAAGCATTTGTTTATCGCCTATATAGAAGGAGGCAGTCGTTAATTTTTCCGCTGGCTTGACTAGAATTATCTTACGTTTACTGAGTCAGAGAAACCGGTTTCCTTAAGCTAATTTATTATGCGCGTCTGGTGAAAATGCAAAAGCGAGGTGTCAGGCTCCTCTATTGTTTCTACTGCTCACCCCCCCAAAACTCTCTTTGAAGATGTCGCCACGATTGTTGACCAATGGGCGTCACCGGGGCACTTTCATTCATACATTTGCACATTCGTACGAACACATGCCCATACAATAGACGGGTGCGTGCTAAGGAGGATGGTTTCAAGAGTTCACACTTCATCCTGTTCTGGATTTACAAGGCAAAAATCCCTGTCCATTGTGTTCCCAGAAGCGGTTCGGAATAGCTGACTCTGTCTTTTGCGCACCGCCCCTTTTTAGGAGTACAGAAACTTATTTTCTGTATTACAGTCTTAGAAACCCTTTTGTACACACATCTGAATTAATATTCGGAATCAGCTTGAATTTTCACATATGCAGATATCAAAAACTATTACTGTATATCAATCACAAGTCTGTTGCCTATACTACACAAGCATAATAGTACAATTTGAGAATTGTGAGAAAGATTTTCCTGGTCCTCACACGATGTATTTATTTTTATAGAAGTGTGTGTGTGTGTGTGTGTGTGTGTGTGTGTGTGTGTGTGTGTGTGTGTGTGTGTGTGTGTGTGTGTGTGTGTGTGTCCTTGTGCTGAACCTGACACTTTATGCAAAGCGGCCAAAATCACAGCTATGTGGGTAAGCAGAGCGAAGCATGGCATCCACGCACACACACACACACACACACACACACGCACGCACGCACGCACACACACACACACGCACGCACGAGCAAGCGCGCGCGAGCTCGCCTCACATCAAAGAGATCTAAGCAAGGAAGTGTCAGTTCTGAGCCAGAGCAAGGTGTCAGGTTTAAGACTGAAAGATCTTAAACCTTAAAAGTCACACCGTAAGGCATCGAGAGGGCAAGGCGATGTCACACATCGGGTGTGTCACGTCCATGTTTGTGTGTGTGTGTGTGTGTGTGTGTGTGTGTGTGTGTGTGTGTGTGTGTGTGTGTGTGTGTGTGTGTGTGATGGGGGCGGGAGGGGGGGGGGGGATGCCGCTGCGCATGGGCGATTTCTAAATCAAAGCAGTCCTCTGCATGTCCTTTACCTCCAAATGCACCTGGGCAAAAAAAAAGTATAATTAATAAATAAACAATTTTTTTAAGACGCTCTATTTATTTTTGCTCGACACCGAACTGAGAAATGGCCTCGGGTTCAGTTAAACGGGGTCATATAGGAGACCAGGTAAATCAAACGTGTCATTTGTGTATTAAAGCCTTTCCCCTTAAAGCCTTTCCCCTTAAGACCCCATTAGCCACAAGTTGTCCTCGTGATATATTGGACCGTATAGGGAAAGATATAACATATAGCGAAATATGACATAAGGTTCTGTCATTCTGGTAGCGCTGTGGATTATAAAGTTAATTACAGGGGTGGACCTGAGCAACAATGGTTTGAGAACCAATGTTTTAGAATACAACGTATACAATTCTGCTGTTTGTTTCGAGGATTTTTACATCCTGCGTAGAGTCACCTGCATGCTGGGCAAGACCTAGAAGACTTCTGAGTGTCTAAACGGCAGTACCGCCCAAGGAAATGATATCGCTTTACAATTATCTCTACATTCTCTGTGAATGTTGTGTTTGTTTGAAAACGAAATGCATGTATATGTCCCACCCAATATATAGACACATGGCATTAGACTGCGACCAGGCTGGGAACGAGGCTATAGGTTAGACACGACCAGAGCCTTCTTTTAGAGAGTTCACTTCATCGGGTCAGGTCTTCAGAGCTTGGTAAATAGTGACAAAGCCCTCAACCCAAAGTTTACGGGATGCACTGGAGTCACTGTTCTCTGCCCGCTCACTGGCGCAACTAAGGCTCTTAGACACAACCCTCGACACGATCCCGTTTCTGGACCCGAAGGTCAAAATGTTAATTCTCCCCCAGAGCAAGCAGGCTCTGGACTAAAACAAATCGTACTTTATTTTTTATTTTTTACCCCTATTAGCTCGGCCTTAAAAAGCATCAGCTCGGAGGACACCTGGGCGGGTTCAAATCCGGGGCAGAACATGAGAGTTCCATTGCAGTATAGCAGCTTTAAACTGATGTGTTTGAGCGTCTGGCTGTTTGAGCTGCAGCCATCTGTGCCGCGCCGCGCCGCCGCGGTGCGGTCGCTCACCTGTTCCTCCAGGGGAGGACACACTTCCTCGACAGCGGTGGCACAGATGCCGAGCCGCGCTCCCACCGGTACTTAATCATCTGATGTACTCCAAAGTCTTCTCTCCTCTTTCCCTCGCGCTGCTGTTGTAACTCCTTGTTATGTGTCCTGGATTTTTTTCCTCCATGCTGTAAAGATGGCACTAGATATGATAGTCACCCTGTTTACCTATCCAGTGGTCCCTTCATCATATTGAGGTTATGAAAACAAAACCTAAAAGTAGGTGTTAAAAAAAAAGTGGGGGTATATAAAATATTATATAATTAAGCCTAGAAAAACTGAAATATATATTTTTTTGCCTTTCTTCCCTGGCCTAGAAAAGTCTGTTTGTCCTTTATTGACATATTATGAAAGTACACCTTGTAATCTGTGTAATTATTCGTCTGTCGCATAATCTGTGCATCATCGGTGGACATAGCCTCAAAACATTGTTGTAATATCGAATGGATTCTTCAACATAAAAAAAGAAACAATTGCCTTTTCTTCTCCCATTTAAAACAACAAAAAATGTCCTTGTCTTCTTTCGTGTATCATCGTTAAATAGACAACTCTGTGTCATGTAGCCACACACCTTGTCCCTGGTCCCACTCATATAAGAAGGCCTCTGAAGGTGGTCTGTACAGCGGACAGGTGCAGGTGATTACTGTATGTGTTGTGAAGGTGGTCTGTACGGCAGACAGGTGCAGGTGATTACTGTATGTGTTGTGAAGGTGGTCTGTACGGGGGACAGGTGGGTCTACTGTACACTCGCGACACCTCCTATCCGTTTGTCCATCAGTGTCATGACTCGAGCCGTCGTGTCTCCCATGCAGGTGCTGCAGGAGGAGACGTCCATACCAGGAAGTGACCTGAACCTCATCTACCTGAGCTCCAGAGCGGCGGGATACAAGCCTGTTCTCAAAGTCACCATGACGCAGTCCACCATCCCCTTCAACCTCATGAAGGTACACACTGTCACCACACAGTGTCACAGTCCACCATCCCCTTCAACCTCATGAAGGTACACACTGTCACCACACAGTGTCACAGTCCACCATCCCCTTCAACCTCATGAAGGTACACACTGTCACCACACAGTGTCACAGTCCGATAGTTACATATGTAACTACGGTTCTATGAGTCCCGAATGACCGCCAGAGGCGGTGCTTAAAGCATGAATATGTCCTTCGCGCATGCGTCGTCGAGTGTTGTATACAAACAAAGTCAATTTTGACCCCGTGATGACCCGAAGTAGTCTATATCTTCCGGCAGTCTGCAGGGGATCAGTCTCTACAGAATTTTCTCGCGCGAAAACGAGGATTCTGAGTGACAGAGTGCCTCTGGCGGTCATTCGGGACTCATAGAACCGTAGTTACATATGTAACTATCGTTCTATTTCGTCCCTGCTGACCGCCAGAGGCGGTGCTTAAAGCATGAATGACTTATGCCAGCCAAGTCACGAGGGATCCTGATCACAAACCATAAGGAGTAGGCTTGGAGGAGTCTCGTAAGAGGACCACGTCCAGCGGGTGGGGAGTGGCAACACTCACCCAGAGGAACAGACAACTCGCTGTGATGCCCATGAGGCAGCGGCACAGATATATTCCAGGGGTACTTCCCTCGGGGCAGCCCCTGATGTGGGGACGCTCCCGTTAAGAGTGGCACCTCACGCCAAATGGTAAGGTACGATCACTCGCCCCATAAACGTGGTTGATGGCATCCACAATAGTGTGGGGCGGGCGCTGTCTGGAGAGAGCGCTACCTTTGAAAGGGCCATCGTCACAACGGAACAGCCATTCTGACCGCCGAATGCATTCGGCAGGTCTAACAAGCGGCTCTCAGGGCCCACACTGGGCGCAATAGTTCCCGCTCGTCCATCCACTCTCCTGGTGGAGGGTAAAACTATGCTAGCCGTATAGGCTGGTTGAGGTGTGTATGTGACAGCACCCTCAGGAGGAACACTGTTCGGCCACAGAGACACTCAGGCCGTCTGAGCTTTGCTTCGGACGCAAGTCACTAACAGACAGGACGTGCCGCTCACGGACACGCTTCGTTACAGCAATATTGATTCTAGCATATCAACATGATATTGCCCCTACTTATGCTTTTAGAGTAGGAGATCGGCCCTTGTCTAGGAGGGACTGCGGAACTCCAGACAGGTAGGCAGGGCAGCGCACTAGGTCTTTGCTCTGGCCTCAGTTGGAAATAGGTTCCATCGGTTATCGTACAGTAGCCTGATGGATGTCATGGATGTCACCCTTGAATTCAGGGTGGCATGCCTGGCTGGTTCCACACAGCGGTTCAGGGCCGCCAGTGGCCAAGCGCACAGTTGGGGGCGTTGAGCATTTGGATGCCGTATCCGACCGCCTCCCAGTTGGGGGAGACCTCTGTCGGGGAGACGCCATGGCGTCCTCCGACTGGGTCTGTTCAGCAGAGGAGACCAAGTACTTCTTGGCTGGGGGGGGGCAACCAGCAGTATGGTGTGACCCTCCTAAATAACTCTGAGGCGCTGGTCGTATCAGAGAGGCAGTGGCAAGGCGTATGCAGTGCCTCTGGCAGTGCGCATTTAAAAGGATAGTGCCCTGTGGGCGGTGGTCTGCTTAGGGCCATGTGTGTCAGGAACGATGTAGGTCGTTCCGTTCATACTGGCCATGTGGCAGGAAGCCTAAGAAGTCCAGCAGGCTGACAGCCATTTGTGGCGTTCAGGTTCTATGAAACCGTCGGACCCTTGCGTCCTGGCCCGGTGGGCTGGGTGTCTCCGTTAGGGAGAACCAGGGAGGTTAGTGAGGTCCAGGGTGAGGAGGTCCACCTCCGCTCTGCCGGGGTAGCCTCTGATTAGTGTTCACCACCACTGGATGGGGTACCGCTCCCCTCATGGAAGCTTTCGATGGGAGGGAGAGCCTACCGTGTAGTCCCGCTCTCCACTCAGACAACTTGCCTATAGGCTGATCGGGCGGGGAGGCTGCCCAAGTCAGGAGGGGGTCCATAGACACCTACAGCAGCCGAGCAAACGTGGCCCTGCCCGATGACTTACGTGATACACGATCGAGGTGTTGCCCGAACGTATGAGAATGTGCTCGCCTCTCCTGTACGGCAGGAAGTGCTGTAGAGCGGAGCACACCACTTGCCGCTCCAGCACATTGCCGTGTTCGGCCCAGTAGACTGGCACGAACTTCATAGACCTGTTGGGTCCCATCGGATTCAAGACATGTCGACACCCGTCTGTCTTGCGTCACAAGGAAGTATGTAGATCGGACTTCCCTTAGTGTGACTGAGGATATACAGCCTCTGTTGCGCCCTTGGGCAGGAGGACACCTCACTCCTGGTCTGATAGTAGGGCTCTCGTCATGTTGCTGAAAATGGCCAATTTGACCCGCCGGATATGGGGGGCTGGCGTCAGAAGGCGCTGCACAGCCCGGAAAGTCACAGTAAGGTCCCTGCGTGGGACGCCAGGGAACACGCTGGCCTCTAGTGTGGGCCGGCGGTGATATGCGAGCTCCGAGGGCAGTCAAGATGATTTCATCAATGTTGGAGCTCGGCCCTTTGGGAGGCGTGATGTGTCATAGGCCTGCAAGCTGCAGCCTGGTCTTCCCCACCTGGATGGTTCGCTCCAGCGCTTCTCGCCCAGCTGAACCACCTAGTGCTCCTGGCTCCTCAGGGAGACTACGGAGAGTTGGCCTAGTCTCATCAGTCAAGCTTGACTGTGAAAACCCGGCTTGGCGACGGGCTAGAGATACGATGGACATCAGCCGTCCGCGCTCTGAGGACATGACGCCAATGCCTCCAGTGATACACCAAAGGTGGCTGAGCCAGTATTAACGTTGCCACTATTAGGTGTGAAAAGGAGGCCCCAGTGAGCAGGTTGCCTGTGCTCCTGTCCTGGGGTCGAGGTCACCTAGCGTTCTGCCGCCGGGCCTCGCTGGAGAACACCATGAGGGATGCAGTGACAGGCTTGGTGGCTGGCATGTAACCCAGGCCAGCCCTTATCGCCTTGTGTGTTCCAATCTATTAAAGTGTCAAGTCGCAACGGGTTGTCTCAGGACACTTTTTCCAATCAGGGCAGGGCTGCCAGGATTTCACCATCGGTATAGAGATGGGAGAAGGCCCTGATCGTCCGCCCGGCAGGCCTGTAGCTGACTCAGGTACAGGCGTGGGGGACGGCGAAGACAGCAAAGCCGCGTCTGCAGAAGGCGCTTGGAGGAGCCGACTGCCTGCTTTAGTATGCGTTCCACGGCTATGCGCATGAGCTGAGAAGTGGGAGGCTGGCTCTGATGCCTGGGAGGCACTGCCTTCTGCATCTTCCTCATAGTCATGGAAGTGCATAGCTTAAGCTGTCGGGGAGAGCACATCAACCTCGAGTCAGCTGTGGCATCAGAGAGGGAGGCGCTTCGGCACCCTCCGAGGTGCCTAGGTGTCATCCGAAGTGAGCATGGACCTCATGTGGGCCAACTCCGCAGATAGCTGAGCCCTCTCGGATCTGCTGTAGCCAGCGGTCAGACCTTTTCCTCCTGGCACACGGGGCAGGACCAAGGTCGGCTCACGGCTGAAGGAGAGCTTCACACGAGGTACAAAAGTGGGAGCTCTCCATTGTGGTGGCACCGGTTACTCTGGACCGGCCGGTGCGCACAAGTCCCAACTAGCCCAGGGCGCGGACGCTGCTGGTTGCTAGGTGTTGGCCGTATGCTGGGGGGAGGAGGCGCGTACGCTGCCTGTACCAGCAGAGGCTTTCGAGGTACAAAAGTGGGAACTTTCCGTTGTGGTGGCACCGGTTCCTTTGGGCCGGCCGGTGCACACCAGTCCCAACTAGCCCAGGGCGCGGACGCTACTGGTTGCTAGGGGTGGGGCCGTATGCTGTAGGAAGGGAGCGCGGACGCTGCCTGTACCAGCAGAGGCTTTAACTTAGATCGGCATCTAATGACTTAATCGAAAAACTGAATGCTGCTATACCTGCCGCAGCATGCATTTACGCTTTATGCAAATGCTCATTGTAGCACTTTGAGATTCAACCAGATGTAAAGTGCATCATAGAAACAGCACACAAATGTTGCTGTTAGATAGACTGTGCGACCTGCATGGTCGCGGTGGGGGAGGGGAGCTCGTACGCTACCTGTACCCCCGGCGGAGGCTTACTTATAAATTATGATAATAAAGTAGCCTCCAGTCAAGGTTTGGACGCTGCTATGTAGCAGCTGTAGTGTTTCCTATGCGAACGCTTATCCCAGCACTATGACATTTATCCAAACTCCAAGTGCATTATTATTAGTGTGGTTGCCCTAAAAGGGCAACCAGACTATTGTAATTTATGTTTGCTAGTCCAGAGCGAAACAAAATACACTTCCAATACACTAGTCAAGTGTGCACTACTACGCATTCATGCTGGGAGGAGGGAGCACTAACGCTGCCTACCCCAGCCAGAAGTTTGGTTAAATAAACCGACACAAGCTAGTTTTGGAGAAAAGGCTACAACCGATGGCTCCACCAATAGGGGCCGCCTGCCGAAGGAAGGGAGCGCGTACGCTGCCTGTATCAGCTGCAGCTAAGAACAGAACAAGCTATACACCGATAGCTGTTAATAAATGCTTGAGCTAACAAACATTAGTAGTAAGTAACCTCAAGCTGGCCGTATGCTGGAGGAGCGGAGCGCATACGCTGCCTGCCCTGTACCAGCTGGGCCAACAAACAGTAAAGCAAGCTATACACAGATAGCTTTTTTTATCTTAGATAGTATAATAAGCGCTTGGGCTACAACTACAGGTAGCAGCGCCAGTTAGAGATCTATGCTGGAGACCAGCTGGGCTACTAAAAAACAAGACAAGCTATAGCCTGTTCATAAACAGCTTTAACTTTAAACTACTGGTAGCTGCTGTGAGCTACGCTGGCAGCAGTGCCAGATACCCTGTGCTGGGGACCAGCTGGGTTAATGGGACCTACAGGTGGACAAACCAAGTTGTAGGCCTACCCACTGTATATGCAAGAAACTGTTAATGGAGCTTTGAGCTCCAGACCTAATAATAATAATAAACTTTATTTATATAGCACATTTTCATACATAAAATGTAACTCAAAGTGCTTCACATTAAAATAAAATAATACTGTATAATAATACATACTGGTAGCAGCTTCAGCTAGGCCCACTGCTGGGGGCCAGCTGGGTTAACAACCAGACAGGCTATGTACACCAATAGCTATTTAGCTACAGACTATACTGGTAGCAACATCAATACCCTGGGAGGACGCAGGTAGCTGCTCCTGTACCGGGCTAATAATAACAACAAGAATACAAGCTATTCGCAAAAGCGGTTAAGCTTGAATGCTGCCAATATTGGTATATGGCTTTGGCCAGCGGGGCTTGTCAAACAGAAAATGCCGGTTAGCCTTAACTAACTTAAGTCATAAGTTATATGTCGACTGCTGAGAGTATGTAGCGACAATGCTTGCCATCAGCAGGGGCTAACCAAAGCTTGACAGTAGCGTGTTTATCAAACGAAGGTAATATTATGACAGTGTTCTTATCCTTCGGCAGGTCTTATAGTCGCTTATACTAAGCGCTAGCGTTCACAGTTGAACAAAACTTTGTATGCAGAGCAGGGAGGCGGCGCGAACGCAGCCTATACTTACAAGAGGTTATGCCATGATACAATAATCATATAATTTGAACGTCTGTTAGCGTTCACAGTCGAACAAAACTTTTATGCAGAGCAGGGAGGCGGCGCGAACGCAGCCTATACTGACAAGAGGTTATGCCATGATACAATAATCATATAATTTGAACGTCTGTTAGCGTTCACAGTCGAACAAAACTTTTATGCAGAGCAGGGAGGCGGCGCGAACGCAGCCTATACTGACAAGAGGTTATGCCATGATAAAAATATATATCATATCATTTGGACGTCTGTTTAGCGGGGATAGCACCACTTTAAACGATAACGTACCTTTTGTCCGAGGGGGGTTAGCCTTCCTTACCGGCGAGAGAGATTGGACGCTCCTGCGTCCACGTGAATCCGCGAAATAAACTCCATTCATCGAGGAGATAGAAAACCATAGTCGCAGTTCCTGGAGGGCGAACAAACGCTACTCCGACAGGCAGTCACGCCGTCACAGAACTACCGGCGACCAGGTACAGGCACCGTAGCTGCATATTGTATTGCATAGCAATACCTCGCAGCCCAGTGCAAATTTCTCACCACGACGCGCGAGAAAAATTAGAGACTGATCCCCTGCAGACTGCCGGAAGATATAGACTACTTCGGGTCATCACGGGGTCAAAATTGACTTTGTTTGTATACAACACTCGACGACGCATGCGCGAAGGACATATTCATGCTTTAAGCACCGCCTCTGGCGGTCAGCAGGGACGAAATAGAACACCATCCCCTTCAACCTCATGAAGGTACACACTGTCACCACACAGTGTCACAGTCCACCATCCCCTTCAACCTCATGAAGGTACACACTGTCACCACACAGTGTCACAGTCCACCATCCCCTTCAACCTCATGAAGGTACACACTGTCACCACACAGTGTCACAGTCCACCATCCCCTTCAACCTCATGATAGTACCCAAACACACTGGTTCCCAAACACTGGGTCCGGACACATTTTTCGGTTGCGTACACATTTTTATGGGTCCCTTTATCTTTGTTTTTCTACCCTCTCAACGACCCATGGGAGTCCGCGGACCTCACATTGAGAAGCGCTGCCTTAGCACATTACAATGTGAGGGATATTATTAATACACCGATAACCTTTCAGATAACTTAAGATATGATCTGTATCAG
The DNA here is from genome assembly GCF_963924005.1 of Protomyctophum bolini. Taxonomy (NCBI): domain Eukaryota; kingdom Metazoa; phylum Chordata; class Actinopteri; order Myctophiformes; family Myctophidae; genus Protomyctophum; species Protomyctophum bolini. The sequence continues at coordinate 11,601,168 of NC_137864.1, forward strand.
ATCCCTGTGTGATTAAAAAACCCTGTATTATCTATCATTATATTTTAATGAATTTAATGTAAATAAGGGGCATTTTTAATGGAGGATTGGTGTGCGCTGCACAGGTTCACCTGATGGTGGCGGTAGTGGGCCGTCTGTTCCAGAAGTGGTTCCCCGCCCAGCCTAACCTGTCGTACACCTTCATCTGGGACAAGACGGACGCCTACAGCCAGCGAGTCTACGGCCTGTCAGAGGCTGTCGGTGAGTTAACTGTAGCTTCTCTTTGTATATGATTGATTGATTGATTGAACACTTTATTAGTCAGAAAATGTATACACAGCATTTACAGTAAGACATGAAGGCTAAAACTAACACAACAAGTCCTGGGGACTTGTTTACATTGACGTCCTATTCCATTTATCGCCTTTTGAATCACATGTGACCACAAGCGGGGGTGGATTTACTGATCATTTACTGCCACCATTGTTATAGGCTACTAGAGCGGTGCCAGGGGCTTTTGTGCTGCTTCTGGACAACCGGCGATGCGGCGGCCTTGACAATGAGCAATGCACTCCCTGTGGTGGAGTGGAACGTGTGTGTTGAAGTTGTTGAAATCGGTGGGGCAAACGGTTCTCGAGTTATGTGGATTAAACACGTATGTACACGCGGAGACATGGTGCACTTATATTATTATTTATTTATTTTTGTTTGTATGTTTGCCTTTTTAGCTTGGTTCTCATGTTGACAGTTCATGCACTTTGAATATCCCCCCGAAAATGTGTTTTATTAGCCTTGGTGTGAATCAATCCACCTTTGATCTCAGGCTGAAACTGGACAGCAGCTTTAGAGAGAGAGAGAGAGAGAGAGGGGCAGAGAGAGAGAGAGGGGCAGAGAGAGAGAGAGAGAGAGGGAGAGAGAGAGAGAGAGGGAGGCTGTTGGCGTGTTTCCTAGCGCTGCGCTTCACTGATGCCGGAGCTTCTTTTGGCGAGAACTTGTTCTTTTTTTAACACTAGCCAAGTGTTTACTGTTGGGGATTACAGTATTTCTTCTTGGCAGGCAGCAGAGGCTGGAAGCTGTTAATACTGTAGATCTGAGTTAATGAGCCACAAACAAATGACTGGACGATGATGGAGCGAAGGCTTGAAGAGCAGAGGCTCTGATGGGAATTAAAACACTGACGTTAGCCACTTCATTCCAACCTGGCATCCCCTGTTTTGGCCATGTCATTATAGGAAAAAAAAGAATGTCTAAAGAGAAAGAGAGAAAGCTCGTCTGCAGCTTGTGCTTGAGTCGTACAGGTCAGCTATTTCGGCCATCTTGGCTATTTGAAACAGTGCTTAATATAGCCGTAGGCCCTGGCGACCTTTTGGCTATATGCTTACTTTTGGCTAAATTCTTGTTAAAAAGAAAAAGTGAGAAAATAATTCTACAACCTTGACAGCAAGGGCAGAATCCAATCGTACCGGCCGGGCCAGTCCTCGGGAGGCCGGTCCGTGGATGGGCCGGCCGGTCCTTGGATGGGCCGGCCGGTCCGTGGGTGACCTTGAGCAGCTTGAGGTTACAGATTGACTATTTCTTCTATCTTGTCCTTTTGGCTAGATGTGACAGGTCCTTTCGGCCAAATGTATAGGGTCCTTTTGGCTAATAGGGTACTTTTGGCTATAGGTATGGCTCCTTCCAGCTATTTAGGTCATTTTCATGTATTTTCTCTAATTTTATAGTGTCCAACAGAGGAAGGTATTGTTTTGGGTCTCGGTCTCTGCTGACTCCATGGTCAATGCAGTCTCTCTCCTCACCGGGTCCCCATGTGAGCAGCAGCTGAGCGCCGTGCAGCGGTTATAAGCGCTGAGTGACACATGTGTATTTTTCATTCTAGAAATAGAGAACATAGAGGGGGCGGTGGTCCGTGCCAGGGGAGGCAACGGAGCGTATCTACGCTCCGCATTCCTCCGCGGCCCGACGTCCAAACACGGCACATGTTACATCTGTCTGCTTCAGCTCAAAGCCGGAGCTGATCCCCAAGACAAATAATCACCCCGTCAGAGCCCGGGAACGGACGGACGGCACACACTCATGCCTGAGAGCGTGCACGTGTGTGTGTGTGTGTGTGTGTGTGTGTGTGTGTGTGTGTGTGTGTGTGTGTGTGTGTGTGTGTGTATGTATGTGTGTGTCTGTGTGTGTCTGTGTCTGTGTCTGTGCAGTGTGCACACACGCATGCATGCATGCAGGCACACGCACACAGACACACGTGTGTCAGCAATGAATCTGAGCGTAAGTTTCCGTAAGTCCCTCCCTACCCCGGAATCAAACCCACGGGTCTCTCCCGTGCGGTAGACCAAATGTCTTGGCCAGTGGAGGTACAGTATAGAGGCCAACTTTTGCACTTTTGTGAGCTTCAGGCAGTGCTACTTGTCAACCAATAGCTCTATATTGTGATAGTAATCATTGCTATTGGAGTGTTTGTTCAGTAACAGGGGTTTCTCAGCAATTTTGCTCACTGTGCTTTCCAATTGATTATTAATTGATTCCTAGAATAGAATAGAGATTAAGATCTCCATTATGCTCAAAATGTAAATGCACGTACAAAGTAGCCTATATACACTGCTTTTGGGACTCAAAATTCTGGTCCTCTATTTCCAAAGAGATAAATCTCATTTTATAATGTAAAATTGAAAAGAAACCAGGTCTCTTTCGGCTTAGCCTTCCAGACCGGAACATGTCCCTGAACCCATCAACTGTTATGCTTCTTCAGAAATGATTAGTTCTGGCCTGAAAATGTATCCTTTTCAGTTGGATTATGGATAAACCACCAGCAGTTACACAGTGGTACTGGGATATATAACCCATGAGAATGAGTGCTACGTAGGTCTAAGGCAATGAAGACAGATGTCTCTGTACTTTCTGCAGGGGGGAGTTGGTAACGGGGTGGGTTATCCAGTATTCTCCCTGTCTCTCCAGCTCTTTATCAAATAGAAAATGCATTTTCTGGTCAGGACACCCGGCCATTTCATTCAATACAATTAAACCTCGACCACTTTTCCCAAAATGCCTTCAATGTCTTAGTTGTTGAGGCTCATGTTGACAACGGGTAAACTTTTTGTTCCCACACGCTCTGCATGACTCCTCGACGAGGACATTTCAGTGATTGGTGATGGGTTGCACACACTGACAAAGGCTGCGTGATAGCCAAAACGTTTGTCCTTGAAATGAGGAAATAAAAGAAACGAACTCACTCCTGCCGCTCTGAGTGCATGTTGACGATGGACACTGACATGTAGTGACCCTGGCATGGTCCTTTAAGGACAGAGCATTTGGCAGGAGGCTAGGGGGATTTTCAACACAGACTGGCAAGAACAGTCCTGTGGTTAAACTGTAAAAGACCAGGGCTTAATGTCAGTGTCAGAGCATACAATTTTGTTGCTGTTTGGCAAGAAACCGCTTATCTCCATATTTTAACTTTAACTAACTTTTGTCCCCGTAAATGGAAAATTGTGCATCCATAGTGCTTCTATCCAAATCGCTTTAAATAGATTGTGCATTACATTCACCCATTCACACACATTCATATACCGATGGCGGAGGAAAGCACGCAAGGCACCAACATGCACATTGAGTCTTGCTCAATGTCACTTCGACACTAACTCTGGGGGAGCCCGGGATCAAAAACAGGGAATACTTTATCAAAATGCATTGCCACACCTGAAAGCATCAAAAGTAGCAGATCTACAAGATTGTTTTGCGCCGCGTTTAAAGCTTCTAGATCTGCTACTTTATTTACTATACTTTTTTAATCCTGCCAGTCAGGGACTGAACAGCTGTGTTCTGGGTGTTGTTGGACCAACTTGTTGAGCAGCAACACACACCACACAGTGCTCAGTGTAACAAAACAGTGTGCGCCATTCTATTCTATTCTATTCTATTCTATTCTATTCTATTCTATTCTATTCTATTCTATTCTACTCTACTGTACATACTACATTGTACTCTGCTCAGCCCTTTTTCTGCCGTTTTCTGCTGACATGATGCTTCCTCTGCCCTCCTCCTCTCTGCGTGTAATTACTGAACACCCAAAACCACACACGCACGTGCACACGCATACACATGCACACATGCAGGGACTGACGTTTAGTTTGTTTTTCTTGTCTGTCTGTCTGTCTGTCTGTCTGTCTGTCTGTCTGTCTGTCTGTCTGTCTGTCTGTCTGTCTGTCTGTCTGTCTGTCTGTCTGTCTGTCTGTCTGTCTGTCTGTCTGTCTCTCTGTCTCTCTGTCTCTCTCTCTCTCTCTCTCTCTCTCTCTCTCTCTCTCTCTCTCTCTCTCTCTCTCTCTCTCTCTCTGTCGCTCTCACACTCGGCCAAATGAAGATCACTGTGGCTTTCTTGTCTAAATTTAATACACACAGCTGCTGTGGCTAAGCACCCACGCACGCACGCACGCACGCACGCGCTGTACCAGGCCTGCTGTAAAAGACAAGTTGAAAGACGATAGAGCTCAGCTGCATGTCTTTTAATGCAGTGTGTGTGTGTGTGTGTGTGCGTGTGTGTGTGTGTGTGTGTGTTTATGTGTCAGTATGCGTGTACAAGTGTTTATGTGGGTGCTTGTTTAGTATGTGTTGTAGTAGTGGTGGGGGGACAATTGCGGGTGGCCTCTATACACAAGGCAATGAGTCAAAGGGCTTATTAAAATGTTGCACACACACACACACACACACACACACACACACAAAGCGTTGTTTCCTTTATCCATGATTGATGTCTGCTGTGTCTG
>NC_137864.1:11610909-11635909 GCF_963924005.1 Protomyctophum bolini
CGGCTGTAGGGAAATGATTGGTAAGAACAAAAATATGAATTGTTTTGTCTTGTAAACACGGGGGGAAAGTTACATACGACACATTTAATCTCACACAGACCATGCAGCTCTCTGGCCCGTATGTGCTCCGTTATTTATTTATTTCATTATTTTCTTTTCCTTTCTTTTGTTTTACAATCTCCCAGCACTGGAACACTCGTTTACTTCATCTGTTATCATCTAAAGGATTCACACAGCACATAGTGCTAGTGCAAATTTATCTACCCAGCAAAATATTGAATGTCCCTATGGTTTCACTTACAGAATATTTCTTATACCCCTGCTACATTCTTAATTGTCTCCTACACTGTCTCCCTCTCAGCTTTCCTACTGTCTGTGTCTCCTACACTGTCTCCCTCTCAGCTTTCCTACTGTCTGTGTCTCCTACACTGTCTCCCTCTCAGCTTTCCTACTGTCTGTCTCTCCTTCACTGTCTCCCTCTCAGCTTTCCTAATGTCTGTGTCTACTACACTGTCTCCCTTTATCTTTCCTCCATTCTAAACAAGACATCATGTTTGATATTAAGGTTCACTTATATAAGCTCCAGTCTGGTACATATAAAGGACTTTGGTTTTAAAAGGGTAGTTGGCCTGATACATACGTACACACTCTCTACATACTGTAGTGTAGTGTACTGTACTCTCTCTCTCTCTCTCTCTCTCTCTCTCTCGTCCTCTATCTGTCACCTCATCCATCACATTATTATGCATCCCTCTCTCCCTTCCTCCCTAGAGGCCTTTCACCACCCTCTAAGCCCACTGTGCGAGTGTGCGTGCGTGCGTGTGCGCGCGTGACATGCAAAATATACAAAGAAAGTGCAGATACAGTATCTATATAAATAAAAAAAACAGTATGTCACTGTGTTCAAAGGGACATAATTATGTGTATAAAACCAATGTCAACTCCAGTAAAAGAATACTGGCACGCATGGTTACAGTCACGCACGCACACACACATTCGCATCACTGCATCAGTTAAAGTGGTATTATGTCACTTTTTTTGTGAATACATTTCTATCTTGTCCAATCCGTATGGCAGATGTAATTACAAACTGTAATTACAATCGGGGTGGTTGTATTTGGTCTCCCTGCTCATCTACTGAGACATGTTTTTGTCCCATGAATCGCTAGCCAGACCCATTAACACAGCTGCGTGAAAAGAGGAGTTAACGGGCAATTATGGCCACTGGATTTTTCCCATAAACCTCAGCTTTGGCGGGCATATATACCCATTTTGGGGCGGGAACCCCTTTTGGTGTTTTAAACATTATGTTATAATTTAGCTATTGAAAAATAGCAGATCTACAAGCTCATAGCGCGCCACCGAGTGGCGCGCTACGAGCTTGTAGGTCTGCTATTTTTGAAAAATTGTGAAAATATTTATTTCAGAAAACTATAGAGGATTTAGAAGATTTTTTTTTAAATTTCGAGGTCAGGCCTGTGCTGGTATAATTCGGGAGTTTACCGGAGTTTGTTGGAAAGTTTAGCGGGAGTTTGTATTCCATGCTTTTTGCGCAGTGTAAAATAACTCAATGTTGTGATCTCAGCACCAGTGCTGCTTTTGACCACACAACGTGATAGTTTAAAAATATAGAATAAAAACATTTTATATTTTCACAATTGTATTGTAAAAAATATAAATTAGGGCTTGAGTGGTTAATCCACAGTCTGCTGAAATAGTAAATTATATATTATATATGTTGAACCAAATGCTGTGACTTATTACATTTTGTGACTGCCATGGGATTTATGGACTATAGTCGCCGACGGCAGCCTCTTCGGTGTCACACTAAATTCTGTGACTTATCTAATTGTGTGACTGGGCTGGTGATTGATGAACTACTCTGTGAGCAGTCAGTGCGCCCCTCACTTCCACAACGCCCCTGTGTTGGAAAACAGCTGCAACGGGGGAGCTGTTTCAGACTGAATAATGAAGTGAAGCCAAATGGAAATAGGGGGCTGTGCTAGTTGTCAGTGCTAGGATGTTTTCCCCACGTCCTGGCCGTGCGCTCCGGGGCTGAGGTGTGCAAAGAGGATGTAATGAAGGAGTCAATCTTCACTACGTCGCCGGTTGGGATGTAAACCTTGTATGTGTCTTAACCCTCTTATTACCAGCCTTAAATCACATCTTTTTGTGGCTTAGGCCAGATTTGGCGACTTTTTGAATGACAATAGAAATATGTGCGATATGAGCACAATATCACCAAATATCTCATTTTCAAGCTGCATTTCTTCACTTTACAAATAAATTAGAACCATGTCTCTAGCATGTTCCATCGTTTACTTATAGCACTTATAGCAAAAATGAAGCATTTTAGTTCACTGAAACCAAGGTGTATTAAAATGCTTATTAATAAATAATGGCAAATGCTAGAAAGAAGATTTTTATATCATTGTAAACTACAGACTTGCAGCTTCAAAATGAGACAATCTGTGACATTGTGGTCACATCTCACATTTTTAGATTGCCATTAGATTGCTGGCCAACGCCAGCCAATTCTGGCGGAAGCCCCATTTCTTAATTCATCATTTTTATGCAAAAATAAACTTCTGCGTTAAAATACAATCCATTATGCTGAAAATCTCTAAAATGTGTAAACTGGTATAACACTTCCTGTTCAAAATGACGTAAACAACCAATGAAAGATTGTCCCCTACAAGATAGCCTCACTCAGTCGGAATGCTAGGCTAACAATAGCTTCATCATAAGTTAGTCTAAAATCACCCAAATCTACCCCAGAAGATCCCAAAATATCAGATTTTTTGCCGCGATTCACATAGAGACGGCGCGCGTGCACGATAGTGCACGATCGCGCGGATTTCGTCCGGTTTTTAGTAGATTACATAAAAATAAAAAATAAAATGCAAAAAAATCGGAAAAAAATGATAATTTTATTAATTTTTTTTGGAATTATTGTCTACCACGTCCACAACGTCCTTGGCCTTGAGGGATTTGTTGATAGCACGTCAGAAAACACGTCGTTGGCCATAAGCGGGTTAACAAACCTTCCAGGAAGTGGAATCAAGAACTATATGTGTTTCCAGGGGATGTTCCATTGTAGTTATCATTTATTCAAAAGCTCTTTGGTTAATACTTTTCATTAGTTCAATAATGTTATTTATAAATCCCCACAGACGCAGTTAACCAGTTTCACTTTAGAAAAGTTATTTAAATAAGGCAAAGCCGATGTAAAAAACGCCTCACACTGTATTTCTGCTATTTTCACAATATGTACTGTATATTTTGAACAGAGTCAAACTAAATGTAAATTCAAAATGCTTGTCAGGGGATGGGATGGTCCCCAGTTAAAATAAGATTCTTTGTTGGGGGGTCAACCTGTTAAAATATGATTATTTTCCGTGGTTGTGGCCTGAAAGGTTTGGGAACCCTTGAACCCATACCGTATATAAGTTGATTGGATATACCTGTACAAGGTTTCTGCCTGACAGCCGCTAGCCACACTACATGTAGAGAGATCTCCAATAGCAGCACAGCACAGCACAGCACAGCACAGCACAGCACAGCACAGCACAGCACAGCACAGCACAGCACAGCACTGCACAGCACAGCACAGCACTGCACAGTAGTGCACAGCACTGCACAGCACAGCACAGCACAGCACAGCACCGCACCGCACCGCACAGCACAGCACAGCACAGCACAGCACAGCAGTGCACAGCACAGCACAGCACAGCACAGCACCGCACAGCACAGCACAGCACAGCACAGCACAGCAGTGCACAGCACAGCACAGCACAGCACAGCACAGCACAGCACAGCACAGAGAGGCCTGGATTAATCTGTCACACTTTCCTATACAATCCATTCTCCACTTCTCTCCCTTTATCTGAGATGACCTTTCTCTATAGCGAAGAGAGAGAGAGAGCGTGTGTCATGTGCGTCCGCGCGTCAGCGCGCGTGCGTGCGTGCGTGCGTGCGTGCGATGGTTTATCTGTGTCGCCATGTGGTATAAGGAGGATAGATGCAATATACTCTTTTGTACGCACACGCACGCTACGCACACGTGCACGCGCATCAAATGAACCATTTGCTTCTTCTTTGAAGTGTACCTTGTAGGCTACTAAAAGCTACTCCGTGTTTAGCATATAGAAGGGTTAGAAGACAATCTCTGTGTGTGTGTGTGTGTGTGTGTGTGTGTGTGTGTGTGTGTGTGTGTGTGTGTGTGTGTGTGTGTGTGTGTGTGTGTGTGTGTGTGTGCGTGTGTGTGTGTGTGTGTGTGCGTGTGTGTGTGTGTGTGCGCGCGTGTGTGTGCATGCGTCACTGTCATGTAAATAGTAATCTTCAAGAGACAAGAAGGTGATGCCAAACACTGGTAGCCAATATTTTATTTTAGGACACAGAGAAAAAAGAAAGTCTGGGCAGGTAAACTGCCTTCTTCAGGGTATAGAATATATTCGCATCTCTTTTGAAGACTACTAGATTATTCAGCCATGGGGCCGCCACCACTATGAGGACCTTGGTGTGTGTAGCATTCTCATACAGCAGTAGGCCGCCACCACTATGAGGACCTTGGTGTGTGTAGCATTCTCATACAGCAGTGTCAGTGACATGAACATAATTTGCCATTATTTAACCCCACTAATATACCGTTATTCTGTTGCTTGCCTGTGGACGTGTGTATGTGTGGGGGTGGGCGGGGGGGGCATGTAGAAGGTGCACTCATGTTGCCAATTAGACGTACACACATTCCCCAGTGGAGCGTAGCGATATGGATGTTACTGTGTCAACATGCTAATATGGTCCATAGTGTGGTGTGTGTGAGTGCGTGCGTGCGTTCGTGCGTGCGTGCGTGCAGTCTGTGTGAATTTAGACTGGATTCAAGGTCAACTGTTTCATTCTCTCACACTTGCACTCTCTCTGTCTCTTTCTCCCCCTCACACACACACACACACACACACACACACACACACACACACACACACACACACACACACACACACACACACACAAGAGACAAGGTGTGAAAGCCCTGCCTCTCAGAAGCGCAGCAGGGGTTTTCCAATCTATCTTAGTTAGCATCTACCCTCCTCCATCCTCTCTCTCTCTCTCTCTTCTCTCTCTCATCTTCCTATGCCTCTCCTCTCATCCTCGTTCTCCCATCTCTCTCCAGTAGTTCGGAGCTCCCTCTTTCTCCCTCACCCACACACACACTTTTATCTTTGCAGTCAGGCAGGTATTAGGTCACTCCCCCCTCCCCCTGCGCAGCATGTGAAGTACCCCTGCTGGTTTGGCCCCTCTGTTGGCTAATCAACATCCGCTAATGGAAAAACAAGCACACACACAGAGAGAGATACAGACACAGAGAGAGAGAGAGAGAGAGAGAGAGATACAGACACACTGTGTGTGTGTGTGTGTGTGTGCGTGTGTGTGTGTGTGTGTGTGTGTGTGTGTGTGTGTGTGTGTGTGCGTGTGCGCGTACGGACGGACGGACGGACAGAATTGATGTTATTGCTAGATGGAGGGAAAATTACTGCAAAGCTTTACCCAGCTGATGGTTCTGATGAGTGTCTGTACAACAGGGGCGTTGTCGCAGAGAGGAGAGCACTGCTCGCCCAGTATAGCTCATCAATCACCGGCCCCGGTCACACCTTTTTGATAAGTCACAGTATTCCGTGTGACACCGAGGAGGGCGCCGTCAGCGACTATAGTTCATCAGTCACATGCCAGTCACGGAACTCCTCGACACATAACGGGACCTTGTGTAGAGAGATACAAGTATGGATAGAACGTTAATAATTGAGTTCTTTGCGGGAGGTTGTCTTTGATGTGTTCCTGCATGTGGAAGCAGAGCATTTCTACATCCGTGGTACTGCATTATCAACTCTGTGGCTGGTACCATTACAGCATTGACTTCTACGACACTCTGGTAGTCCCATTACAGTGCTAACTTCGAGCACACATAAGAGCTTGTAGATCGGTTATTTTCACTACTTTTGTGAAAAGTTGAAACGTGGAGACACAAGGTTTCTACCCGACAGCATAGTGGTATACTCTCTCTCTCTCTCTCTCCCCCCGTTTGAAGTGTCTTTCATGTCATCAGTAAACAGTATATGATGACAGCATGGCAAAAGAACTCGGTGTTGTGTGAATGTCGCCCGTTTGATTTCATTCCCCATGCTTATATGAATCCTATAAATGTGTTCCTCTTGGGGGGTGTGGGTTGAACGCGTCGACTGACATTAAATTGAACACATGCAGTGAATGTTCATAAACATGTCGTAAAACTAGACAGTGAGCCCGCTTTCATCTCAGAACTTTATTTTCTCATAACTAAAGAGCGCTGGTAACGCCTGTTATTGAACCAACACTCGATAGAAAGGAGTACTATCATAACATACTCAGGAATACACGGAGATGGCGGTCGGGTGGAGCATGTGGTGAAGTCCCTGCATGCCCACCACCACGGAGGTTGTGGGTTTTTCGAGCGTCTACACAAACATAACCGGCCTGTGTGTTGGTGAGGGAAGCCGGGCGGGGAGGATGATAATAGTCACTGCAGGTACAGGGCTGGAGGCAGCACCAATCAGCAGGGAGGGTTGGGCGGTAGGAGTAGGACGAAGGCCCTATAGAGAGCGTCACAGTCCCGCCCCCTTTCATGACGACGACAGACCTGCGGTAAAGAATTTCCCATGCATTTTTCCCACAGACGTTTCAAAAAGTAGAGATAGAGATTCTAAGAGACGCTAACTCTAACGAAGCTAACTTGGATCGTGACAAATCATGACAAATCAACACAATTTTTGAGGCCGAACAAATAATTAGAAAGAAGAAAAAAGGGCAGGGTACAACACTTTATTGCTTTTGTTTTTGTTTTCTTGGTAATTATTAGTTTGGCCCAAAATGTGTGTTTATTGTCATGATTTGTCACAATCACAGTTGGCTTTGTCCGATGCTTACAGATCTTTAAATAAATATACTTTTTGAAACGTCTATGGAAAAAATGCATGGGAAATTCTATTCCAGGCCTGTCGTCGTCATGAAAGGGTGCGGGACTGCGACGCTCTCTAGGGCCTTCCATGGGGGCTCCTAACTGGCAGGTGAGTCAGTAGAATATAACAGTGACAACACATGCAGAAATCTATGTGAGACGGAATCTAAAATTGGAGTGAAAAGGGGGGTAAAAAAACAAAACAAGAGAGATTATTATACTGTAGGCAAGGCACGTTTATTATTGATGTTTCATAAAACATTAAGCAAAGGAAACGCATCAAAAAGGACATTTAAATTCAGGATAAAAGAAATGAAACACCTCTCTCTTACTAGGAAATACCGTTTCAGGATGCAGAGCAAAAGCACAATAAAAAGGCCCTTTTGAATCCTACAGTAAAGATAAAATCCCATGAAAGGCAGCGGCAAACAGAGAGGTTTGAAAGCTGTGATTTAAAATAACTGAAGAATAGCTTCATTGTCACATCACAGATTTACATAGTAAAACAGTGAGTGAAATGTGTTTTTGTGCATATTCCATCGTATCGTTTTTTCTTTCCGTAGAAAAAGAAAGGGTTGAAGAAGAGTTCGGGGAACGGAGATCAAGAAAAAGAAAGTCTCAAAATCTACATAATAATTTACTCATAAACCTGAGATAATATATACAGGTGTGTGAACATAGAAGCGGAGTCATACTGTGCATTATCGTTAGTTGAGGTGCTAGAATAAACATGGTATTAACGTGCAAAATCTCAGTGCATGTCAACCGCATAATCCACATTAATTAGACTCCCACTGGTATAATGTGGGTCCAACTGGGAATTGTAGAACCTGCAGTTTTCTGGTAGTTTGTTTCCTGAAATGATGTGGTGCATAAAAACGTAATGCTGCTTCTGATTCTGGGGACCGAAAGCAGACCTTTCCCAGGCGACCCGAGAGAGGTCTGGATGGTTCACGATGTCACGCAAGAGCAGGAATGCATAATAACCATTCAATGCTTTATAGCAGTGGTTTTCAACCTTTTTCATATCAAGTCCCATTATGTATTCAGCATTTGAGCCAAGGAGCACCGTTTTGATGACATTTAGCCTCTCAGGCACAAAAAATAAAAATAATCTGACACACAATTCCACGTTTGGCAAACGTTGATCAAAATAACAATTCCTCTACATTATCTAACTGTGTAGACTGTTTGCAATGCAGATGTTTAACATTAATGTAACTCTTGAGAGCGTATAATTAAACCAAATGGGTCCGTTTCATTTTACACGAGTTAAAGATCTATAAGAGTCCATTTGGTTACAAACATTTTAGCTGCATGGGGACCACCATGGAACCCCCTCAAGGACCACTGGTGGGCCCGCGGACACCTGTTTGAAAACCACTGCTTTATAGACCAAATCAATTCACACAGACAGCCAGTGTGAGGATTTAAGAACTGTGGAGATAATGCTCCGCTATCACTCCAGCAGCAGCTTTTCTGAATCAAAGTAGCTGTCGCCGGATCGATTTGTATCACTCATTTTAACAACGACATATCACATACACCTCCTTTAAATAGGATTTACTTCTCATGAAAGCGGCTAGATAACAGATATTTGTCTCATGGTTGTGGATATTACTTACATACGTATATGCTATTGTGGTCATTTCTTATACAACTTTGGGCAGTGGTTTTTTGTATCGATACTGCAATGTAGAAATACTCTGTCACAAGTAAAAGTCCAGAATTTACTTGGGTAAAAGTACAAAAGTATTTGTATCAAAAATGTAGGCCTACCAAAGTAGAAAGTAATCATTATGCAGAACGTCCCATTTAGTATTCATAATACAAGTAGTCAAATGAAATGTATACAAATATGTATGTACTGTAAGTACAGAAATTGTAAAATACTTAGTTACTTTACACCACTGACTTTGGGTATAGCTCTCCTTTTTCACCACATAAGTGGGGTGTTCTTCATCCTGATTGGCTGAATGGAGGCTGTGGAGAGAGATCAGGATTCACTAATGGACGTCCATGCACGCGCACACACATGTGCACACACGCACGCACGCACGCACGCACGCACGCACACGCACACGCACACGCACACACACACACACACACACACACACACACGCACACACGCACACACACACACACCACATATTCCATACAGTATTATATTGTTGACCACCTAATGCCATATATATCTAACTTTTTTTGTGCATTTACTGAAATGTGAGTTTAGCTCCAAGCGGTCTCAAGAGTCGCCCACAGCGTTTTAATGGACCAGCGACCAGCGTTTTCTGAGCACCACAGATATAATACGATATTTATGAGAAGCTTTCAAATGCAATAGAAATGGTTACAGCATTGGTTTTGGTGGTGGTTCTATTAGATAGTATATGGGTATCACAAATCCTGGCTTCTCATTAACCACTTATACAACCCGTGCATCCCTATTTTGGGCATGAGAAATGTCTTTATTTTGAAATTGACGTGTAAGCCATCGGCCCCCCATATCGTATAAAACTGTGCTCCCGATTAAACCTTTTCATATATTTCATCGATAGATTCCTAGACTTGTTTGACAGCACTGTCATCAGTGCATGTTTGGTTCATGTTAATGTGCATTTCAAACATTTAACCACTTAAACTGTCAAGACGTTTCACTCTTACATAGTCTCCTCTTTTTCCCTTCTACACCAAACCCCTTTGACGAAAACTGCCGATCTGGCAAGCTCACAACGCCTCACAGCTCGAGGCGTCGTGATCTTGTATTGTCTTGTCTACAATACATTTTTATCTATGGATAAAAATGTATTGTAAGATAATAACAATAACAATTCAGCCCTTGCACCTTGCAGGTTCAAGGCTGGTGTAGAGCAAGAAAGTTACAGCTTTAATTGGAGAACATTTTAGTATAGGTGTGCGCGTGTGCGTGTGCGTGCCTGTGCGTGTGTGTGTGCCTGCGTGCGGTGGTTGCTTAGGAAAGTCGAAGCTATATTACAGTTACAGGCTGACATAATAAAGTGCGGGTTCAAACCAAGGCCAAGTTCATTCTTTTACAAGGCGTGCATAGGCTGACAGGTACAGTAACACATGTCCTGACCGGGATTTGAACCTGCGTACAATCTCCTTAACAAGCGTATCCCCAGACATACACCTCTTCATCTACCTCTCTCTCTCTCTCTCTCTCTCTCTCTCTCTCTCTCTCTCTCTCTCTCTCTCTCTCTCACACACACACACATATTATGGGATGCATTTTCATGCCCTCAGCATAATATCGTCTCTGTCGTGTGGAAACCTCGTTATGTCCCAAAGAATTGCTTTTCGGGGGTTCAAATTCAAAAGCAAATTCAAAAGTAGCAGATCCACAGGCTCAAAACGCGTCGCCTGTGGATCTGCTACTTGTGATGCTTTAGTGCGACGCTGTGGTGTGATCAAGTAGGGGGTTGGTGTGTTTACCAAGAAGTTCTGTAGAAGTTGGAGATAGGAGGTTTTCTGCCCGGCAGACGTACAGCGCTGTTCTCCAGTTCCATTGCATATTGATTGGCTGACTGCGGGAGCACTCCGACGCCACGGTCAGATCATTATTCACCGTGCAGAAGAAGAAGCAAAATGTGTCGATATACTGTAGCATAGAAATATATATATATTTAATCATAAACACAATTTAAAATGTGGAAACTAAGGTTTCCACAAATCTTCTATATATAATATTTTCAGATGGGGGTCCACAGCCAAATAGTTAGGAGAGGAGATGAACTTTATTCAGCTTTGTCAGTATAGAACAACATAACAGATCATAACATTTTAGATTTTAGTGCAGGTTGTCTCATTTGCATGCAGTTTAATTAGTTAGACTCTCACCATCTGGTGCCATGCTTGGAAAATATGTATAGCCTATATATTACACACAAACTTGAACCGTGCTTTGTGATGCAAAGTTATTGTAATTAAGCTGTCTCTGTTGTTCTTTTAAAATGTCCACAGAGGTTGCATCTCTCAAAACTTTTTGGAAGAGCATTTAAAAGTTTAATTAGGGGCTAAAGTCACCTTTAGTTTACTTTATAGGGTACTATAGGGTCATGCGGGCACCTGGACAAGTGTGATCAAGTAGGGGGTTTTCAGTTCATAATCATCTCTAACTCAGGGTTTGACCTAAGCTTAGCACAGTGTTCCTGATGTGGAAGAGACATGTACAAATTACTGATCTGATATGTGTGTGTCAAGGTGCATGGACTGATCCATGGTAGCAGGAGTAGTCACATATTTAACCCACATCCTCCACTGTACTGTATACAGTAAAGGATCTAGTATTTATTATGTGTCTGTGGTGAAAATCAAACCATGAGATTCAGTTCTAAACTTAGGTGCGAGTGACCTACCGTAATGTAGTCAGGAGGAAACCATATTCTTCCACTGGCCCTGGTCGCCCTCTTTGGTAGACTATCATACTCAAAACATCAAAGTGTCCCTTATTTTCAGGCAATACTATACATTAAATCAGTGTTTACACCATCAGTTCAATCCACAGACAAGTAAAATAATAATTACCACTCAAAAACTCCAAACAGCAGTTAAACTAGGTTTGGAAATATGAATGTGTTTTAGGAAAGATTTACAAACACCACTTGAGATGCAGAGTGTTTTGGTTTTTGTCATTCTGTGGATGTGTGAATTATTCATCCTCTCTCCTCTTCTCTCTTCTGTTGTCTTTTGTCTATTTTTGTCTGGCTCATTTTCTTAAAAATGAAAAGACACAAAAAAACAAAAAAAAACACGCACGCACGTACACAGAGCACTGTCCTTTTAATCTCACATGCTGTGTGATCCTCTGGAAAGTGGAAACCCTGTGGTGAGAGTGAGAAATGCTACCACATGCTGTGACACACACACGCACGCACATGCTTGTATGCATGCTTGCGCAGCGTAACCCTACACATAAATGTGTGCAGAAAAAAACATTGTGCTGTTGAAAGACGTTGATTGGGGTTACTTCAGGCCAGAGTGCCCCACGCACGCACGCACAGTGTTTTCGCACCATTACTTGTTTGGTTTTGTTTTATCTGACCACCAGTCAGCAGTCGCAACACCATACACACATGCGATGCGAGAATGAAGTGTAACTCGCTGCTCTCCACACTCTCCTATATCTAACACTGCAGGGTGTTGAGCTCTACAGTGTTCTTAGCTAAGTGTCACGCCACAGTGCATCTACGTAGGAGGTGCGCTTCTTGCCGTTCCTGGCTGTGCCCTGGGTTGGCTCCCACAGTCAGTTTGCTTGCCTCTAGTTTGGGTGCCTGACACAGTGCCCTGCCTGCAGCCTCATCCTTCTCTCTTCGTATTATTACTCCTTAGAAAATGTAATAATAATAATAATATTATTATATTATTATTTATTACTTGGAATCAAGAGTAATAATATATTACATTAAATTACTTTTCCAACCGTCCCACCCGCAAAAGAACACAATCTGTTTAGCCAGCTCCTGTTATGCACTGAATCCAAGTCAGTGGAATAAAGTCTCCAATCGGCCATTACGGCCAAACTGAATAATTGCAAGGATATAAAATAAAAATAATAAAATAGTCAACAGTCTCTCTTTTTTGTTGTATATTCCACTATTGGAATTCAACATCAACAATCTGAACTGCACACACTGGCTGTAGCATCTCAAAGCGGACAGTAGTATGTATTGTATACATAAACAAGTAAAACAACAAACAATATAAGCAATAAGCAATAAAGCAACAGTCTCTGACCTTTTTGAGGCAGCCTGACATTGGACCTCGCAGGTATTTTGATGAACTATGATGGATGAGGGTGAATCGACTGTGGATACGGGTCACATCTCCTCCTCTAGCTACCCAGCGACAAGCTGCTTCAGATAGTCTCCATGTAACGTGCCGGCGGTATCTCTACTGAAATCCAGACTGCGTAGGCACGCAGTCTGGATTTCAGGCGTGGGAGGCGATCCGTGTTTTCAGTCAGCTTAACATTCTCGTCTCTAAACACATGCTTCAACAAATTAGACATATTTTTCGCTGAGGAAAGTGTTTTTTTGTTTTTGCCCACGCAAAGTTTACAATAATTAATATTCTTGGCATCTTTAATTCAAAATAATGCTGTTACATTTCTCCGTCATTTATGTTCCAGCACTCTCTCTGATCTTCTCATCATCGTTCTAAAAAAGAACAGATCTACAAGCTACAATGTAGGCTATCTCTGTTGTTAACTGTTGATAGCTTGTAGATCTGTTCTATTTTCACATGCCATGCGACAACTTTCCACTATGTGTGCATATAGCCTTACTGCTTCTTTCTGCCCTGCATTAAGCCTCTGCTACTTTCGCTTTTAAATCCCACATGGAACTCAGACCAGCATCTCCTCTTTAGTGGAAATCTCAAGAACGTTTGACCTACTCACCAATACAAAGACGGGTTGTGTCATTAGAAAGCCTACTTTCCTTAGTGTACGCACTCTGAGCCCCCCACCACACGTATAATATAAACGGTACTTTTTGGCCAGAAAGGGATTTATTTTCACCAGAGGAAAAAAATTCTATATGAGGCAGTTCTCTGGGCAATATCGGTAGAGGGCGCATTGGAGTAACTAAAAGTATTTTTTTCCCGGTGGAAACAAAATCCCCTTTTGGCCAAAAAGTGTGGTGGGGGGCTCAGAGTGCTCCCGTAGGCTTTCTAATGACACGACCCGCCTTTGTTTTGGTGAGTAGCCAAAAAAAAAATTTATTTACGCTAAAGAGGAGAGGCTGGTCTGAGTTCCATGTGAGATTTAAAAGTGAAATTAGCAGAGCCTTAATGCAGGGCAGAAAGAAGCAGTAAGGCTATGGACCAGAGCTAGTGTGCAATTTATACAGTAAATGAATGAATGAACATAAACAAATCACGCTCATTAGTAACGAATAACGCAATGTTTTTTGGTGTTTTTGAGTAATTCGTTATACTACACGTTACTGGGTAAAGTCATAATATTACAATAATATATTACTAGTAACTCGTTACTGCTCAACACATGCTCTTCAGTACTCCAAAAGTTAATAAATGACTGGCTGCAGAGTGTGGACAGGTGTCCACCATACATTTAATGCATTGGGCTAAGTCAGATCAGACTTAGCCTGGGGTCCACCTATGCTTTCTATGGCATAGGCAGCTCCCGGCAGGATCAGCAGGGAGAATCTAGACGCACCTGCGACATGAGATTAATTAATTAGAGCGACAGAGAGAAAGAGGAGTGTGTGTGTGTGTGTGTGTGTGTGTGTGTGTGTGTGTGTGTGTGTGTGTGTGTGTGTGTGTGTGTGTGTGTGTGTGTGTGTGTGTGTGTGTGTGTGTGTGTGTGTGTGTGTGTGTACGCGTGTGCGTCAATTTAACAAAGGTGCAGACGATCAGAATTCAGCAGAGAGTGACCGACGTTTGCCCTACTCTATGCCGAATAGAAATTGGACTCGTTTCCAGACTTATTTTTTTCCTCCCTGGAAATAAAAACGTCTGGGTTTCCGAGGCTAGATCAGACTTACAGTAGATCAGGAAAGTAGAATCCTTTGTTCATGTCTTTGTTCTGTTTTGACTTGTTTATTACAAGTTGACAGATAAATATAACTTCACAACCTTTTGGTAGTATTTTTATCAGCTGTTGTTGTTGTCAACAGATTGAGTCTTACAAGGTACCGTTGAGAACAGTGGTTTCCAAACAGCTCAAAGACTCCCAAAAAAGAAATGAGATATTTGCCTTGTACCAAACTAGTGGCTTTGTGCCACGCTGTAAGCTTATTTTCAAGCTTTTTTGTGATTGTTTTTTGAAAAGGTTTTGAAATAATAAAAATGTATAGGAAACAAAAAATAACGGGATCCACCCAATGTTTGGGAAACAGTGGTTTAGAACATTAAGGACTTGACCACAATGGACAATGTTCAGAATTCAATTGTTCAGAATTCAAATTCCTGAATTGCCGATCTACAAGCTCAAAACGCATGCTACGATGTGATGTGTTTTGAGCTTGTGGATCGGCAATATTTGCTACTTTGGTGCAGTACATCGAAGTAAGGCGCGTTAATTTACGGAAAGATATGGAGATAATATGTTTCTGCAACTGTGTGTGTGTGTGTTGAATTGTGCATTCATTGAATTGTGCATTCATTGAATTGTGCATTCATTGAATTGTGCATTTATTGAATTGTGTATTCATTGAAGGATTAACGCATACAGTAAACAAGAGAAAGTGTTTTAAAGTTAAATCAACTGAAGTACCATAACTAGAAAGCTACAAGGTGCCTTTAAAAACAAACTAATGGAAATGAGTCCAGCTGGAGGGCTCTCTAAACAAAAACACATTTAATGTGAGAGAGCGTTTTAATGACAACTCACCTTTAAATATTTATAGTCACTCTCACCCTCACACTACACAATGGAGATTAATGGGCCTCTTTCTCTCTCTCTCTCTCTCATTGATTGAATACTTTCGGCTGTTATATTGGGTGAAACTAGGCATTAACGGGCATTTATGGCAAATGCATTTGCCCAGTGAATTGCCTGTTTGCTGGGTATCATTGGACATCGTCCAGTAATGTAAATATATGAAGTATACATTAAGGCTAAAAGTTCTACACAAAAACAGTCATGGGGACTTTCCATGGTCTATGCAATTAACACCGTCTGTCTGTCTGTCTGTCTGTCTTTCTTTCTCCAGGCATACTTTACAAGGGCAGCGGCGAGAACGTCTTCATCTCCCAGCAGCCTCCAGTTATCAGCAGCATTATGGGTAAGCACACACACACACACACACACACACACACACACACACACACACACACACACACACACACACACACACATTTGAATTCTTTTATTTGGATCTGCACAAGAGGCGTATACAGAATAGACCCAAACACTGGTCAGAATAAGGTTATACATTACATGGTCCAACCAAGCTGCTGCACATGCGCTTAACACACAGAGGGAAAAGAAGAGAAAGTATATATTTAAAAAAAAAATATATATATATATATATATATATATATATAGCACATTGTTGACATATATATACTTGATACTACTAGACAGGATGTTTGTTTTGGGTTTTTTAAGCCTCCTAGGGATAAATGAAACAACGCCTTCTCCAGACAGACAGACTGCCCATAGTAGCTGAGACAGAACAGTATTTAGCCAGCTTTTTTGCATTTGTTTTTAGCAATCCACCCAATTGCAAACCCCTGAGCACAAGTTTATGGACATGGCCCAGACTTCCAAATACAAGGACAATAAGTTGACAGTTATATCCCAAGGCCATAATACGTTCCACCAGAAGCTGATATTTCATAAGTTTGGATGTAAAACAAGTGTCCATATACAAGTCAAATGGGCAGCCTATTTCAAATATAGTGACAGTTTTTCTAATTTCATTGATGAACACAATATCTGGGGTATTTGGAATATTTTGTAGTGAATTGACATGCGTGTCATTGTGATCAAACCAGTCTATTTTTACAGTGCTGTGTTTATACATTCTTGTTGTCCTGTCCTGTACTCCTCTGATCTTGTCTGAGACCAGGTCCACCAGACGGTCATGTCTGGCAATGTACAGTCCTTTATAGTGGCTGCAACCATTTAAGATGTGTGCGACTGTTTCTTTGTCATGTGGTACTGGATGTAGGATGCAGTGTGGGTCGTGTGCTGATGGGTACCAGGTTGCCAAGTTGAACTTGGTCGGCAACACCTGTAAACGGGCTTTAATAGTGAAAATGAGAATGTCCTCACCTATGGTGTTATTTGACAGTATAGAGTGTGATAATGAGTGGTTTGCAAAGGGAAGAAGAGCCAGTTTTCCCTGCAGCCTCAGACTGGTCCAGTGTTGTGCACTTTCTGATCGCTTCATTCCTAGAATGGTGGCTCTTGCGGTCGCGGATTTGATTGACAGTTCATGGTGCGCACCGTCTTGCTCGTAGGTCGCACATGCACGGACACGCGGATCTATGATGATGCTGTTGTTGAGCGCAGCAATTGTTGTATCAGGCGCCACCCACTTTAACTGTAATCCTGATCGCTGGCATAGATCATTAAGATCCATCCAGTCGGACCGCACACCGAATCCAGCGGCTTTAATGTCCAATTTACCATTCGCCTTAGTCTTGAATCCAAGGAACTGCGTCTCATTCTCCAGCGCGGGTGGTACTTTACGTCGCTGCATATGTTGAATGAGTGACTCACGAGCCATTTCCCTGACCGTGGGGTCGTCGCTGTTGAGCATATTTATAAGGTGACTGGTTCTGGTGGCGGTGTAAACCCACTCAATATTCGGTACACCCAGACCACCATCTCTGATGGGCTGAAACAGTATGGCACGGGTGGAGTGAGTATTGAGACAGAACCAGCCCCTCACCAAGCGCACTGCCTTGTTATTCAGTTCTGTAAGGGTGTTCTGTGGCAAATGGATGTTCGAGAATAGATGTTGAATTTTGGCGAGTGCCAATTCTCTGATTGCCTGCAATTTCATTCGGATAGGGAGGGGGGAGGAGTCGATCAAGTCCAGTCTGACAGAGTAGTCATCATACATTTCTCTGACTTGCTCTTCCCAGTCGCCTGCAACATTAAATTTATGCCCCAGGTATTGATAAGTTTCATGTCTTGAATACACTCTGATGGGTTTTTGCATTAGTGAAAAGGATGGCGGCTTGTCGGTTTTAGATTTATACCACCGATTACCACCGCTGCGCCTTTCATAAAACGCAGCACATTTGGTTTGTTTAGCCTCCAACCTTGACCACAGCAGAAACTCCTCAGTACGGGAGAGCATAGCTATAATTACGTTCTCTTGATGTGACGCAATTTGCACATCATCGGCGTACCCCTGGACAGGGTTTGGTGATCTTATTCCCTCAGGTGCGCACTGGCGCATCCATTTGAGCCAGTGGTTAATTGAAAGAATAAAATTCACCGCACTCCAGGGACACCCTGTTTTAATACCTATACCAAGCTTGATTGGATCAGTCAGAGTATTCCCACATATAACCTGAATGTAGGATTTTTCATAGACATTCGTCACTATATCTATGTACAGTTGTGGCAGCTGGATTTCACTAAGAGCATAAATCATAACATTATGAGGCAATGTGCCGAATGCATCACGGAAATCTAAGAAAACAGAATAGAACTTTGCAGAGTCATGTTTAAAGTTGTCGATCCCTGTCTTCAGACAGAAAACATGCTCATTCATTCCTTGACGGGCAATATACGCCTTTTGTTCAGATGACAGAATGCCAGTGTCTGTGAGCCAGGGCAGAATACGGGCCAATATGCATTTCATGAATACTTTATATATTGTCGGTAAAAGTGAAATGTCCCTCCACGTAGAAGGGTCGTCAGGAATATTGCCTTTTTTAGGGATTCTGTGTATTAATGCACCTGCCCATGAGTCCGGCACACACACACACACACACACACACACACACACACACACACACACACACACACACACACACACACACACACAAACTACAGTCTGTGTGTTATGAGTATGTACATGCACACTGAGTGCCAATTAAGCGACATACAGTAGTTATTTACGCCCCTGCTCTCACCCCCCCCCCACACACACACACCTGTGTCTCTCTCTCGCTCTCTCTCTCTCTCTCTCTCTCTCGCTCTCTCTCTCTCTCTCTCTCTCTCTCTCTCGCTCTCTCTCCCCCTTCTTTCTCTCTCCGTCTCCTAGGTAACGGGCGGAGGAGGAGCATCTCGTGCCCCAGCTGCAACGGGCAGGCGGAGGGCAACAAGCTGCTGGCTCCCCTGGCGCTGGCGGTGGGCGCCGACGGCAGCATCTTCGTGGGCGACTTCAACTACATCCGGAGGATCTACCCGTCCGGCAACGTGACCAGCGTCATGGAGCTGAGGTGAGCGAACACAGAGAGAGAGAGAGAGACGTATGCATGGCGGCTGCTCTGAATGACGGAAAAGAACACTTAACTCATTTACTGATTCAGTCTGTAGTCCCTTCTCTTTTTCTCGTTTTATTCTGGAGACCCCAATTAAAATTCACCCCAAAATGAACCGGAAAAAGTTGCATAAATAATGAAGCACGCATAAATAGATGGATGTTTGCTAGTTCTTAACTAAAGTGCATGTGACTTTAGTCTTCCTATCTGGAGATTGCCTCTATATTGAACTTTGATCTAATACTCATTAGTCTA
Organism: Protomyctophum bolini; assembly: GCF_963924005.1. NCBI lineage: Eukaryota > Metazoa > Chordata > Actinopteri > Myctophiformes > Myctophidae > Protomyctophum > Protomyctophum bolini. Next base: position 11,630,087 of record NC_137864.1, read on the forward strand.
ATAATTTTTTGCCTTGAATTCTAACTCTAAAATCTTTTTCTCCTTTCCTCCTGTGTTCTTCTACTCTCTTTCTCTCTCGTTTCCTCTGTGTGCGCTGAACTAAAGAAACAAAGATTTCAGACATAGGTAAGAGTGACTAACACTTTAAATCAGGGGTCTTCAACAGGGGGTCCGGGACCCCTAGGACATATTCCTCAGAGATACTGCAGGGGGGTCGACAAAATCTTTGCCTAATAGGGACTTTATTTTTGAGGGGTATTGAGGGGTTTAAGTCGATAAATGTCTGAAAATACACATTTTTAGCAAAAGGCCGATGCACACCTCAGAACGCTATAGTGACAGGTGCTTAGGGCAATAGAGCATACTTCAAAAGGGTATCTTTGAAAAACAAAGACAGGGTCCCGCACACTGTCAGACACTTGTCAAAATGTTGCTCTTTATCGGGTCTAAAGAGCAACATTTTGGCAAGTGTCTGACAGTGTGCGGGACCCTTTCTTTGTTTTTCAAAGATACCCTTTTGAAAATACACATTTGACATGAATCCAATATGTAGTGGGTGTCCCTGCTTCATCTCTCTCTCAGCTAAGAGGTCCTTGGCCAGAATAAAACGTTGAAGACCCCTGCTTTACATGAACCCTTTTCCTCCTTCTGCTATACCTTTGCTGTTTTGTTCACTGAAAGGTCATCCCTGTGTGTCACTAACCAAGGACTTTAGCATGTCATTAGCATCAAAGATAATGTCACGTCCAGAAGATTGTTATTGTAATTGTAACATGTTCCATTCTCAGGTCAACTCAATGCTCCAGCACGGGATTATAATATTGACATGCACACGAAAAGTATGGTTTTTCACAAGGCGTGACTGAGCATTAATGTGCAAAGTTTATTTTTCCGTTATATCATTAACCTACCTGCCACAGACTGCCAGATGGCTGAGGTTGTGAGGTTATTTCATTTGACTAGACCTATATTGAACCGGCCGCCCAGAGACAGCACAGCAGTTAAGGGTTCCAAAGTTACACAGATACAGAGTAAGGAAAGTGACGGTCAGATACAGCAATAGAAAGGTAACAGATAACAATAAGAAGCACCACCATAGCAGTATACAAACGTACACGCACCTCAGACACATCAGTCACCTAACGTATACTACAATGTCTGGATAGAGCTGTCATTGCTTTATCAGCTGACGAGTCCAGTCTATGCTATCTACCAAGAAGCATGGGGACAAAGGTGTAGAAGAGAGAGAGAGAGAGAAAGATAGATGTATGTCTGATTAAATAGGCTATCTTCTCCCCAATGTGTGCCTCTCTCCTCCTCTCTCCCCCTGTGATTCGGGCCTAGTCCTCCTGCTAAATGGAGCCCATTCTTCCTGTGACGGCCACAATGAACAGCCTAGTCATCATGTATTTTATAACCCAGTGGAGGGGGTGGGGGAGGGTATAGGGGAGAGGAGAGGAGAAGAGACTGGATGGGATGACAGGAGAGGAGTTTTGGTTGAGTTGTTATTCTCTCTCTCTCTCTCTCTCTCTCTCTCTCTCTCTCTCTCCCCCCAGAAAAAAACAACACAGAATACTGCTGTCTTTCAGGTCCCAGGGTATCTGCAGTTGTTTAACTTGTCGTTTTTTTCCTTCTAAACGAGTAAGCGTGACCACCTGACGTGTGTGTGTGTGTGTGTGTGTGTGTGTGTGTGTGTGTGTGTGTGTGTGTGTGTGTACACGTGCATGCGCGCTTGTGTGTGCCAGCCAGCGCCGCCGGCGAAAAGCACACCAACGCATCTCATTTCTGACTCCAGTCGATCGCAGGCTTTTAATTAAATTTCACTCTTTTTTTAGCCTTTAATTAAAGCGATCGCCTCTCGGGAGCATGCAGCGCTTGTGCTAAAGGACGGTTTTCAGGAGATTTTTATTTACACAGTAAAAAAAAACCTCTGCATTAATTTATCCATTTGTATCTCTGAGAGTGTACATATTGGAACCAAATGGACCCAAATGGACCTTTCTTTATTTCTTCTGCATATTCTTATTATCCTATATTACTATAAAGCTACTCACTCTTTGTTTTGCTCTTGTTTTTCCCTCTTCATTTTTATTTGCCACATTGTCTGAAGGAAGCCGAACAAAAATAAGTATGACTCTTATGTACCTAAACAGCCATGGAACTTCATTCCTTCCGTTTTTTCCTTCGTTCATTCCTTCCTTAACTTCCTTAACTTCCTTCCTTCTTAACTTCCGTCCGTCAGTCCGTACTTCTGACTCGCCTCCATTCTAAAACGGTCATCGTACTTAAAAAGGCATGTTTTTGTTTGTTTTTTCGGCGGACTAAATTGTATTCTACTCGATGTGGCTTCGCTCTTCTGAGTTCTGAACATTAGACCACTCACTGTATCCAGACATCTCTGCTGTTTGTTTACAATAATCTCCAAGGTTGTTTTGACAGAATTTGTCTCATAGATTTTGCCATTTCTGATGACAGATACAGTGGACAAAGTGTCTCTGGGTTAAGTATTGGCTCTGGGGTTGTGTATGTCAGTGTCTCCCAAATGTTTTAGCTCAACAAATAGAAGCTGAGTCAACCAAAAGACAAGTTTGATGGAACGTGTTGTGACCTTGTAGATATATATATATTTTTTTCACCCAGTGTCAATTATCTAATGTAATCCTGGGCGCTACACTTCCTCTGCCAACCTGGGGCGGCAGCGGACTGATCTCATGCTTCCTTCTATGCATGAGGAGTCCAAGCTGCTTTTTTTCACCTGACGTGGGGGAATTTCCTCTGCCAGACATAGCGCGTGGAAGGAACACGTTATTCCGAACAGTTCCTTTCCCCTCCATCAGGCGCCAGGGGAGGTAGTTTTAGAGACCAGGATTACCGCATGTTTTTTGTGAGGGTACCTACCTATATGGGTCCCCGACCCTTACTTACTTAGACTTAGTTCCTCCCGTTCCTATTGGAACATTGGGCGACGAGTCCTCTCCATTTACTCCGGTCTCTGGCGACCCTTCTTGCTCCGTGCCAGCTGACACCCATCTCACTTACTGTAGGTCTTCCTTCGCTGTCTGTCTCCATGTCTTTTTTGGCCTCCCTCTCTTCCTCTTTCCACCCTCTGGCATCCAGTCCATTGCCAAACTTGCCAGTCTCTCTCTTGGCAGTCGGAGTACGTGCCCAGCCATTTTCCTTCTCCTTTCATCGATGATGACAGACAGTGGTGCTACCCCTGCCCTTCTCATCACCTCCTCATTGGTGATGTGGTCTCTCCATGAGATCCTCAGGATGGATCTGAGTCATCTTCGGTGGAAGACATCCAACTTGTTGGTGGTGTTGGCTGTCTCCATAGTGGTGTTGGCTGTCCCCGACCCACTGTGAAATAGTGGTGTATGTGAGACTGTATGTATGTGTGAGGGATCATAGAGATAGTGGTGTATGTGAGACTGTAGATCATAGAGATTTTATAACGTCCCCTGCAAGCTTTCTTCAAACCTGTCCACAGTCCGTTGCTGACACATTGCTGCAGAAATATAACAATATAAATCACGACCACAATGCTGCTGTCTCAGGTTGTGGCAATGTTTGGCAACTTAGAACATCTTGAGGTTTGCTAGAATTGCCGGAGAGAACTTTGGCCAAAAGGTAGTCCATTGTCTCCGCAATTTTGGTAATTTTGTTCCACAAGAAGTATGCTGTGTGTGCGTGCGTTTGTTATATTTTTAGCCGTGTTAATTAACAGACATGTGATCAGCTGTTGACATGCACCAACCACAGAGACCTGTGGCCGCCGGGGGGGGGGGGGGGGGGGTTGGGGGTGTGTGTGTGTGTGTGTGTGTGTGTGTGGGGAGAATATTATGACATGAGAAATGAGACTTTAAACTAGTGACTGGAAGCAGAAAGTATTCATGACCATGTTTATTAAGGTAATACAGTTTATGTGAAGTTGGGGTTTTTTGGGCCCAATGACAGCGCCACAACAGGCCATTATAATGAACTTTCAGGAAGTCCCGATTTCCTTAGTGGCTTCACAAAATATCTGTCTGACTGCCCCCCTGGTGCGTGCGTGTGAGACGCAAGTCTATATCGGTCTAAGTGGATACGATGGCCCATCAGTAGCCTGTGACACATTCTTAATGATGGTTGCCATACTGTCATGCAACATCATTCTCTCTCTCTGTCTAGCACGCACGCACACACACACACACACATTAAGACGGATCTGTTTCTCGAGTCCACGTCACTCTGTCTGTGTCGCCACATGCCACCAAAGTGGCAAAATAAAGGATGCGAGGCTCAGATGCACATTATAATTTATTTTTGGAACGCTTGCACGTTTCGGCCTCAGCCTGCCTCAGAGCAGATTTCAAAAGCGCTCCCAATAAATTAGATTATACAACCGGTCGTTTCGAGGAAGCAAACAACAGGTTGTTTCTGAGCTGCCTCTGGAACTCACCAATCGGCTCGTTCCTGCAGCAACGCAGGCGACAGTAAAGCACACCCTCTCTATGGAACTCACCAATCAGCTCGTTCCTGCAGCAACGCAGGCGACAGTAAAGCACACCCTCTCTATGGAACTCACCAATCGGCTCGTTCCTGCAGCAACGCAGGCGACAGTAAAGCACACCCTCTCTATGGAACTCACCAATCAGCTCGTTCCTGCAGCAACGCAGGCGACAGTAAAGCACACCCTCTCTATGGAACTCACCAATCGGCTCGTTCTTGCAGCAACGCAGGCGACAGTAAAGCACACCCTCTCTATGGAACTCACCAATCGGCTCGTTCTTGCAGCAATGCAGGCGACAGTAAAGCACACCCTCTCTATGGAACTCACCAATGGGCTCGTTCCTGCAGCAACGCAGGCGACAGTAAAGCACACCCTCTCTATGGAACTCACCAATCGGCTCGTTCCTGCAGCAACGCAGGCGACAGTAAAGCACGCCCTCTCGTGTAATATTGCATAAAATATGTATCTGAGCCAGTCTTGCATACTTTATGCCGCTTTTCCACTTGGGTGGTATTTTATTTAAGTTATATTTATAGCTGAGCACCCACTGGCTAAACTAAAAAGGCATCCAGAGGAAGAGGACCTGCTTTTCTTTCTCTATTTTGCTGCTTTTCTTTTTGTTGGCTCCGAAAGCGCCGGTCATTGAACCTAGTCACTTTCTCAGAATGGAGACACGGAAAAACAGTTGCTTGTGCAAATGTGATGCTAGGGTCAATTCAACGGCATTGGTTCCATGTGTATATACTCTTCAGCGAATACAAGCTATCGTGTAGCTCAGTGGTTCTTAACCTGTGGGTCGCCACATGATTTTGGGGTAGTCACCAGATGACAGTGAAGTTATTTTATGACAACTCGTGTTGTAAGCCTGTAGATCGGCTACTTTCGCAATATTTATCTGTGGAACCGAGTCAAACTAAATGTAATGCCTCAACTGGGGGGTCCCCAGTTCAAATATGATTATTTCGGGGGGTCGCAACCTGAAAAGGTTCAGAACCACTGGTATAGCTTACTGTTTTTCAAAACCTTTTGCAAAGTAGCCTCAGGTTATTTCAAATATTCTGTAAACAACACAATAGGTCACAAACAGACAGACATTCTGGAATGTCAAGCATACATAAACCTATAGTCTTTCATTCTAACCAATCTTCTGGATGTTCTTTTTTTTAATTACCCTTTCTCCCGTCTCCCTAGATGGGATTATAAATATTTTATGGTGGTGAGAATTGTGAAACTTCCTCTAACAAAGTTTCCCTTTTCCCCCAATTTACAGCTGTCTTTGAAGCAGCCAGACAGCGACTCTGAATGTGTTGTTGTTGTGGTGTTTCGTGAAC
>NC_137864.1:11638409-11678409 GCF_963924005.1 Protomyctophum bolini
CACAACAAGTTAAAATAAAAAAAGAGGTTTCTGCCCGACAGCAACGATTTTTTTTACATATGAGGTTTCCACCTGACAGACGAGACATATTGCCTCTTGAAGATGTTGGTGTTTGTCCATAAATCCGTGGCTGTGACCTGCCGCCGTGGCTCACGGTTTGCTGAATCAGTCTCTTCTTTTTAAATTGCTTCTTAAGAACACCGCCGTCCCTCCCTGACTGTGCTGCTGGACAGGGCTGTGTGCTCATGACAGGCAAACATTGGGTGAGACCAGCCGATGCACAAGCTGTTCCCAACGTTGTGAGCTATGTAGATGGGCTGTTTTCGGCGAAAATGTTTGGTTTAGCGAAGAAGAAGCGAATGCACGAGACGACTTTGGATGATTTTTCCTCCCAAAACCCACACTGCCAAATACAACTTTGGAGGATTTGTGTGTGTTTTTAGTTTTTACACTATGGTGCTCTTCGCTAACCTATGAATCACTGTTTGAATCTCATTGAAAACCAGGAACAAGGAAATCACATGATTGCCAAAAAACTGCTGCCATGCATCCACTCAATAGTAATGCACTTTTAGAAAGGCCTTCATGTCTGCGTCTGTGCCGTGCCTCTTCCGTGTCCGCCATCATGGTATTTTCAATGGACCATAACAAGGGAACGGGGTCGTCGCTTTGACAAAAAGCGACAAAGATCTCTCCTAGTGCTCCTTTCAGGACACCACTGACCTCTGGGGGGCCAGGTGTTTCCATGCTGTTGAACGAGACGTCACATGAACCAGGTTGTTCTTTGCTGTGTGTGTGTGTGTGTGTGTGTGTGTATGTGCGTGGGTGCGTGTGCGTGTGTAGGTGCGTCTGGAGTGGCCCACAGACCTGGCCATCAACCCCATGGATAACTCCATCTATGTCCTGGACAACAACGTGGTGCTGCAGATCACTGAGAACAGACAGGTACGTTAACACACCTGTTTATTGACCTAGTCTAATCAGCAATCATCTCCATGTGCTGGAGGATAGCAGGGTGATACTTCAGCTAATCAGGCACCATTGGGCTGTTTACAGCATCAAAAAAGAATACATAAAACAGACATTGAAATAAAAATGAATCAATGAATGAATCGTTCAATCGACATCATTTTGCAACGTCAGCATTGATTGAGACCCTTTCGTTGCCTTATAAAGTGAGAGCATCAACTCATGCCATATTTGTGTGTGTGCATGCGTGCGTGTGCCTGTGTGTGTGTGTAGGTGCGCATCGTGGCGGGCCGTCCCATGCACTGTCAGGTACCAGGCATAGAGTACACCATGGGTAAGAAGGCGGTCCAGACCATGCTGGAGGGAGCCACGGCCATCGCTCTGTCCTACAGCGGAGTTCTCTACATCGCTGAGACCGACGAGAAGAAGTTGCACCGCATCAGACAGGTGGGACCACAGTGCAATCAAGTGCAGTCCACATGACTGAAAGTCCACCTCGTACAAAATCCATTCCACATTGCATAAAGCACATTCCACTTTACAAAAAGTACATTTAATTCCACTCCCTTCCCCACAAAAAAAAACAACACATTGCATAATGTCCATTCTAAATTACACATTTGAGAACCTCACATGTCATGCCATTGACAAGACAGTGGATTGTCAGTAAAATGTCAGAACTGACAATTGACATTGAGAAAGGAGGTGTTTGTAAGTGCTATTCAAATTCTTTGTTTCAATGGAAAGAAGTGTCTGAAAAGTAAGACTTGTGTTCAGTAACAAAAGAGAAGAATTTGCAAGGCAAAACAGTGAAAAGAACCTTGGTGAAACAAGTATTTCCAGTAAAAATGCAGGAAAAGTACAAGAAGTGAAGTGTTGGAATGGCTGTAGAACAAAATCCATTCCACATATCACGCCGAGTAACAGCTTGTTACTTTCACTGACGCCGTTGCCGTCTATACAGAAAGCACATCTGATATTCGATGTTGCCGTTTTCTCTAAACAGGCCTATAAGCCTGAACACTCACTTCTCATTGAAAATGAATCAATCAGGTCACAGATACATTTACTCATATGACTGTAACGGATGGGTAGACCCAGATGAGAGATTTTCCATCTTAGACCAACCAGAAGGATTTCCACACCATGATACCCGACCTGCCAGCTTAGTTTACGTTATTTATTTGTATCTTTTTACTTTGTCTCTCCTCCAGGTGTCGACGGATGGTGAAATCACTCACCTTGCTGGAACACTCTCTGACTGTGACTGCAAGGTAACCCAGAGCCACCTCTGAAACAGAATGATAGTTTGTAGTGCTGTTGTAAAGCTTATACAGCTATCATGTGAAAGCATAGCTAAAATTCATTATTTCATACTTTGGCTATCCAAGAAAGACATTTCAACTGCCCCTATAGTGGCCTAACGGTAAAGCGGACGGAAATGGATGCATGGATTTACATAGGTATCTAGTTTGTTGCCATCCGTCCTGTGTTATTAAAGAAATATGGGCAACAATGGCCAAAACTCAGTCAACAGTCGGCGATCAGAAGTCAGCTAGTGATCGAAAATCACTAAGTGGCCATTTTCAGATGCTTGGGACAATATCTCTGGAACAGAGGGTAACATCTGTTCAGTTCAAAGCTTATTGGATGCGTGACTTTGAGGACATTGAGCGCATGATGACACCTTTTTATGGTTTTAGGTCTAAAAGTAAGGTGATTGTTCCTCTGGCCGGTCCAGTATAGGGCAGAGTTTAGGGCCCTAGGAGAACTCTGCCTCTTTGATCCTTTCTTTACTTTTCATCCTGGTGTTCTTTTGTCCTCCCTCCCTGCAGAATGATGCTAACTGTGACTGCTACCAGAGTGGCGACGGCTACGCTAAGGACGCCAGGCTGAACTGTCCGTCCAGTCTGGTGGTCTCTCCGGACGGGACCCTGTACGTGGCTGACCTGGGCAACATCCGCATACGAGCTGTACGCCGCAACCAGCCACCCACCGGTATGGACTGCTAGTTTAATTCTAATTAGACTATTATATTCTGGGTGTGCGTGCTCGTGTGGGCTAACTGGTCAAAACATTGTATGTCGTTATAGGTCCTCCTTTTTTGTGTAGAAACAGGAACTCGCTTTGGATCCTGCCCTTCTTAGTCCACTTCCTCCTGGTGGCTTATGTGTTTTTTCCTACTAACAACAACAATGTTTAGGGCTGTGGTGCTGTCTTGAGAGATTGGTGCCCTTAACCAAAGAACCGATGATCGCGTTTACAAAAGTAAAATCTATTTTGTTTGGCCCCTAAGACATTACAGTATACACCATTGAAGAAAGAAAACATGTATAGAATAATAAAAAAGAAGGCATTATTCTTAAGCAAAGAACGGTGCTTCTAGGTGCCGTGCCTTTACCAGTTCTTACTCCTAGTTTCTGGGCATCTAATTTTGTAAACATTTTGTGAGCATACAGATGCTTATGGAGTGACCTATATGCCAGTGTCCTTGGCGCTGTCGGTCCCACAGGCTGCCCAGTCTGAACCCAGACATGCCTTCGGGAACGGGTGACATATTGCAAAATGTCATCTGCAGTATGTGCTATAATGCTTAAAAAGTTTCCTGCATGTTTATGTGTCTTATCTGTCTGTCTGTGTGTGTGCGTGCGTGCGTATGTGTATTTGTGTGTGTGTGTGTGTGTGTGTGTGTGTGTGTGTGTGTGTGTGTGTGTGTGTGTGTGTGTGTGTTGTGTGTTGTGTGTGTGCGTGTGTGTTTGCACGTACAGGCTCTCTGGCCTCCGGTCCCAGCTCATACGAGGTTGCGTCTCCAGCCACTCAGGAGCTGTATGTGTTCGACACCAACGGAACCCACCAGTTCACCATGTCCCTGGTCACTGGAGACTACAAGTACAACTTCAGCTACAGGTCAGTTCACTTTGAAGATGCATAATAATCGCTGTCGGGCAGAAACATCTTATCCCTGTAATTTAACTGTTTGTGTTTTCTTTTGGAAAATGTTTGTATGCGTACCTGCTTGATCACACTACAGCGTCACACAAAAGTATAAAAAGGTAGCAGTAGCAGAAAAGTAGCTACAGTAGCAAGAGGTTCTAGATCTGCTACTTTTGCTATTTTTGAATTTTAACAGTTTTGGACAAATGGGGTTTCCACCTGACAGAGATGACATTTTGTTAAAGAATAAGTGTTAAAGAATAGCTCTACTCTGTATTCTTAGTCATTTTTAATAGTTTAATCTCTTGTATTCTGGTGGCAGCCATTGCTTGTTCAGTAACAGGGATCTATCTCTGTGTCTCTGCAGCTCTTTAGTAAATAAAAAATAGATTTTCAGGTCAGCATATCAATTTTGGATAACACAGAACACCTGTTGTCATTCCACAAGATGGATGCCAAAACGCTTCGGAACCCGTCAGATGACGGGTTCAGATTGAACCCCTGAGGTCGCCGAACCCGTCAGATGGCGGGTTGTAAGGTTTATATCAATACCAAGCAGCCGGAGATCAACACTAACCTTTCGTGCTGCCCAGGCTGCTAGACAGCGCCTATGTTCTTCCCATCTGAGGAACAATGCGCGCGCCTCCCATAAGGATCCACTCAATGTTGTTTCTTTGCTGCTTGTTTTCTCCGAAAAATAGTCCAAAGTTGTTGTTTTAGTCCAAACCGCCCGACGTTCAGATGTAAATAGTGATTTCTGACCGCATCGCGCCAGCCATATTACTGCTTGTGGTGAAACCTAATACATGTAGGCTGCTGCTCGAAAAAACGTTGTTGTATTGGGATGTGTGGGCGGAAATGCTTGGCGCCAATATCCACATTATGCCCTGGCTACCTGCAGTAATTTCAAATGAACACCAGGGTGCGCTGAAAGTGTTAACAACACCTGTTGCAATTATGGTTCAGTATAATTTCCCCTGACTCATGTCTGTAAGGCAGCAGTTATGCAGTTTGCAGTAATTAAACACAGAGGCGGCCTCCAAGTGTTTCTTTGGATAAAAGTATCCTCCCCAATCAAAACAGAAGCAGATGGTTAATGGCAGCCTCAGCTTGGAGAGATAAACAAAAACAACAATTGTGTTAATTATTAAAATGATCAACAGAAAGTAAACAGAAATATAGATTAAATCAATATTTGTGGATGTACCTATTTAAAAATGTCTAGGCTACATAAAATGTATAAATATAACATTTAGGTCACGTTGCTACACATTGTTAGGTTGTAGATCAACTCTTTTATGCAAGTGACACTTGTCATACTATGGGTTATGAATTAGACTTAAGATAAGTGTCATTAAACTGGTTTAAATGAATAAAATGTCCAATTGGTATGTTAGAATATATGTTAATACAATAATACTTAATCTATATGGTATCAGGACAATCCTATCTTATCAACATATTAAACAAATGCAAAGTTAAATTACGTTGGATAGCTGATGTGGAGCCAAACATATTTGTTTACTTTCACCGTTTTAATATTTAAATGTTATGATGAAAGGCTCCACTGTGCATCAGTTTGTACTCGCCTGTGGTTTCAGTGGGCATGAAATCAGCTGAGCTCCGCGCACCTGAGGTTCATTTGTGCAATTGTGCTGCGGGAGGAGAAAGGCATGGGATTGGATTTAAACAATTCGGGCATTTCATGCATTAACGTGGGTACAAAAATACGTTAATGACTCGTCGATACTCTACGAGTCATTGAAAGTCATTAAGCTTGAGTTCGAGTCGAGTCTGGAGTCATTGAGGCGCGAGTCCGAGTCGAGTCTAGAGTCCCATTCAGTGGCGAAAATATCGACCGCACCAGGGCCCAATCCTTATATCGGATATCGATATCGGCCAAAATGTCTCATCGGCACATCCCGATTATGAAAGACAGATCTTTGCTGAAAATAGGCGATCTTCAAGCTGTGACGTGTTGAGAGCTTGTAGACCTGCTGTTTTCCCCTGAATACGGATGTTGGGGTCCAAGTTACTAAACCCATTGTCTTGTGTGTCCTGACTCCTCATGTGTCCTCCTTTTCCCCCTCCCTTCGCCAACAGCAACGAGGAGGACGTCACCGCAGTGACGGACAGCAGTGGCAACACTCTGCGTATCCGTAGAGACACCAACAGGATGCCTGTACGCGTGGTCGCCCCCGACAACCAGGTTAGGGGAGTGACTGATACTACTGTCAGTGGCCAGCGAGTCAGAGTGGCTGACTTTACACCTATTTGTATGCCTAATCTCTCTCTCTGTGTGTGTGTGTGTGTGTGTGTGTGTGTGTGTGTGTGTGTGTGTGTGTGTGTGTGTGTGTGTGTGTGTGTGTGTGTGTGTGTGTGTGTGTGTGTGTGTGTGTGCGTGCACATACAGGTTATATGGCTGACCATCGGTACCAACGGAGGTCTGAAGACACTCACGGCTCAGGGACAGGAACTGGTGTTGTTTAGCTACCATGGTAACAGTGGGCTGCTCGCCACCAAAAGCATCCAGATCGGCTGGACCACCTTCTACGAGTGAGTGTAACTTTGCTGTGTTTGTGTGTGTGTGTGTGTGTGTGTGTGTGTGTGTGTGAGCGTGTGTGTGTGTGTGTGTGTGTGTGTGTGTGTGTGTGTGTGTGTGTGTGTGTGTGTGTGTGTGTGTGTGTGTGTGTGTGCGCGTGCGCTCCTGAGTGCATACGTGTGCATGCGTTTGTACGTAGTTATGGAGACAGATGGAGGCAGAGAGTGTGAACATGTATGTATTTGCACAATCAAACATGCAATCTCACACACACACACACTCAGGGAACTAATCCACACTTCATCATACAAACACAGGTCCATAATAAATATTGAATAAACAAAACAGAAGGAAGGAATATAATTGGAACCCAACACTCGGCAGACTCAATAAGCACTTAGGATGCACAGTGCCTATCCTGTACATTCCTTCATAATATAATCCCAATGCACATTGCAGCCCTCTTTTCATATAGGCCTATACAACAACGCATGCATAAACAAATTGCAGTCCTTGAGCGCTATATGTGCACTATGAGCGAGGCGCAGTGTTCGTCCAATGCTATTTCATTTTCAATTTAAAAATGCTGGAGATACCACAGTGGCGTCAATGTTTATCTATATAAGCACCCAAATCACAGCAGAAGTTATCTCATGACACTTTACATATAGAACAGGTCAAGACCATGCTGTTTACCGCAGACACAGCCACAGTGGAATATAAAGTCATCAAGGCTGTAGATCAGACTGATATATGCCAGTCTGGCCGATGTGTCGGACATTATTTGACCGTGTTTACGTGGTTTCGTTGGCATTCATGCAGCCCATGCATAGCAATTTAAAACCACGTTTTAGCTGAATTAAACAATTCACACTCACAACCGTGTGACTGATTCACACGATTTGTGTGAATTAGTTTGAACGAAACATACAAAAGTGGAAAGAAGTGTGAAGAGGTCAGGTGTCATTTCTGAAACATTTCGATAAACAATGGAAGAAATGGACAAACTTGGCTTGTAGCTTGGCTCTCTTCACCCTTGGCCTCATGCCAAAGTATAATATACTTCGTCATATGAGACAAAATGGCAAAAATATTTTAGAGTGTAAGTGGGCAAGAGCCAAATGGCAGACAGCCAACATTTCTTCAACAACTCTCTCTCTCTCTCTCTCTCTCTCTCTCCCTCTCTCTTACAGCTATGACAGCGAGGGTCGCCTGACCAATGTGACCTTCCCGACGGGCGTGGTGACCAACCTCCACGGGGACATGTCTTCGGGCGCCGTCGCCGTGGACATCGAGACGTCGGGGCGGGACGAGGACGTCTCCATAACGACCAACCTGTCCTCCATAGACTCCTACTACACACTGGTGCAGGGTAAGACATTAACCTGTCCTCCATAGACTCCTACTACACACTGGTGCAGGGTAAGACATTAACCTGTCCTCCATAGACTCCTACTACACACTGGTGCAGGGTAAGACATTAACCTGTCCTCCATAGACTCCTACTACACACTGGTGCAGGGTAAGACATTAACCTGTCCTCCATAGACTCCTACTACACACTGGTGCAGGGTAAGACATTAACCTGTCCTCCATAGACTCCTACTACACACTGGTGCAGGGTAAGACATTAACCTGTCCTCCATAGACTCCTACTACACACTGGTGCAGGGTAAGACATTAATATACACACAGCATAGCCTATACTGTATATCGTTTGGGAGGCAGCCATGGCCTAAGGGCTGGAGAGGAGCACACTTGCACGGAAGGTTCCCGGTTCAATAATCCGGGTGGAGAAGACGAGTGAATGGTGACCTCTCCCCCCAACACAACAGTACCCTTGAGCAAGGCACTGACCCCCCAACTGCTCCGGTGGAGAAAGGCTGTGGAAAAGTAGAGCCTGCAGCCAAATCCGATTGGTTTCTGGTCTGTAGGACTGATCACCCACACTGTTACTTCCAAGTATCAGATCAGATACTTGGAACTATGTACAATTTGTTGTTTTGTTGTTGGTGTTGAACAGAAGATGAATATCCTTTGGGACAATACGTACCACAGACGAAAAACTGTCTAAGTCCAAATTTCATTCTGACCCCTCCACGAAAAGGCCTCGTTGTCTTATAAATCCATTATTTATACATTATGGATAAATAGTGTGGACTTAGTCTGTGGCATTCTTTATTGTTTAGACTGGTCTAGATCTATTGAGACATTGTCAAGCTATTTGTATTGCTTGCTGTGGTAGGCTAACAATGAAATGACATAGGTGTGAGGAATGTGCCAAAGTCTATGTAGCAGATGCTCTTTAACAGAGCGACTTACAATAAGGAAGCTAAACATATTCATGAAAAATGCAGAGAGTGCCTCAGTTAAACTAGGATCATGCGCAAAACAAGAACCTATACAGTAGCATCAGTCTAAATAATCTGCTACCTAAATGTTAACATTGTAAGTAACAAACATATGAGAATAAATAAATGGCCAAGCATCTGAACTAGTTGAATAGTCCACAGTTCATCGGGCCACGGGTGCACGGTTCTGGCAGAAACAGTACAGCCTTTGAAGATGTACTTTCTATGTAGCTGCTTGCTGGAGCTACACAATAAAAAAAAAATAGATCCTAAAATGGCCAAGTGAGTGAACCAGTACTGCTCCAGCTTGCAGTACATAATAACTACCTGACATGAGGAACGAGTGAAAACAACAACCCATCCTGCGGAAAAAATGAACACTCAGGGTCGCTGCGTTGTCCGTCTGAGAGAGTTATCTGTGCTGGCTTCATACAGTATCACCTTCAGTCATCAAATATTATTATAGACCATTACTGTGATTAAGAAGCTGACAAAGTCATCAATATCGTTCATATCTCTGAACTAGCTTATTAGAAAATATGACCTGTGTGTGTGTGTGTGTGTGTGTGTGTGTGTGTGTGTGTGTGTGTGTGTGTGTGTGTGTGTGTGTGTGTGTGTGTGTGTGTGTGTGTGTGTGTGTGTGTGTGTGTGTGTGTGAGAGAGAGAGAGAGAGAGAGAGAGTTAGTGCCCCCCTGGTACTAATGTCCACTGCGCTGTTTCATTATTGAAGAGACCATATACGTATATACCGGTACAGTAAACATCAATACACATATATGCAGTGCGGTGCCATAAAAAAGCAGACAGACAGACATATAGACAGACTGTAATGCAAGGCCTAATCTCAGCACTGCTGGGTATTGGATTTACAGTTGTGTAGTGATAATAAATGTGTAAGTAATGGTTATGGGAGTCATAACTGTGGCTTTTACGGCCCCAGAAAGCGCTATTGACAGAATGCTGTATTATACAGCAACACATATTTATTTACCCCCATGCACATGGGACTGTTTACTAATAGATGGATGGATGGATGGATGGATGGATGGTAGGGGCTCCCCATCTCCCCAGCTCTTTAGTAGACAGAAAAAAGAAAAAAGTTATTTTTACGTTCTCAAGACTTAAATTACTGTTAAACATGTGCATTACTTCATTTACACGAAGTCTACACAATTGGAGAATGTAGAAAGAATTGTTATTTTAACAACGTTTGCCAAAAGCAAGGAATTGTAGACAAAATCTTATCCAACGACAAAACAAAATATTCATTAGCATTGGGTGTAAGAGGCTAAATCTCAACCAATGGTGGTCCGTGCGTGCCTCAAATGCCTAATAAATAATGGTCCTTGAAATGAAAAGTGTTGAAAAGCCGTGTTTATATCGTGGTACTTTAACTCATGTGAGTCACTGCTCCGTGTGAACCTGGCTGGGCAGTAGCTTGTGTTTTGCCCTATAGCGGCCTAGCAGGGTGCTCAGAGCGCTATTGATCGGGCATCGGCCCCGCCGTGGGTTGCATCAGGACAAAGCACAGCGGTATTGATTTTAAAGTGATAAGTTATTCACAGCCACCCACAACAATAGCTCTCCCTCCCTCGCTTGCCCTCGATCCACATCCATTATTTAGTCAAATAAACAGCGGCTGTACCTGCATCGCATCCAAATGCTGCAGGGATGGCAGCGCAAGAAAAGATACAGTGCCCCTCCAGACCTGATTCACACCACAGTATAAAGCTTACGGAGTGCGTGCGTGTTATCTGACTGATTGTCATTCACTACATCTCTCACTAATTTAGTATTTCTGTCACTTGTTTTCTCTCTCTCTCTATCTCTCTCTCTCTCGACACACACACACACACACACACACACACACACACACACACACACACACACACACACACACACACACACACACACACACACACACACACACACACACACACACACACACACACACACACCCTCCTGGCCAGCGGCCATTAGCGGTGAGTGAAAGGTCAAGGAGAAGTGAATGAATGCTGCTGATTGTTAATACCGGCTCTGTGCTCCATTAGATGGTTCAAAATGCAATCAATCAATCAATCAATCAATCAGTAAACCTATCTTTTGCTCTGTGTCTCTCCAGATCAGCTTCGTAACAGTTACCAGGTGGGAAACGACCATTCTCTGAGGGTCATCTACGCCAATGGAATGGACACACACTACCAGACCGAACCGCACATACTGGCAGGTATGACCACACCGCACATACTGGCAGGTATGGTCAATCAATCAATCAATCAATCAATCAATCAATCAATCAATCAAGCTTAGAGCTTCCAAGTCAGCTTAGAGAAATTTCGGTCGGACTTTGGAAATGTTTCGCAGATGGTAAAAATATATTTTAGTGATGTTTCTGATGTGTGCCTCCATGTTCAAATCGCTGTCAAAGATAACACTCAAGTTTTTGACTTGATCCTTGGTGTGAAGTGCCCTGGATTTAAGGTAAGCCGACAGTTTTTCCCTCTGGGCCTTTGCCCCGACGAGGAGGATTTTGTTTTTTTTCCTTCGTTCAATTGAAGGATATTCTCTGACATCCATGCTTTTATGTCAGAGATACAGTTTACTACACCCCCATAATGATCGTAATATACACTATCAGACTGAACCTCACATGGAGCGTTGCAGTCCCGCCCCCCTTCGAGGGCACCGGAAGAGAATGTCCCATTAATGTATATACATTTAAAAAATGTTGTTTATTGTCATGATTTGTCAGGAGCCGAGTTGGCTTTGTCTGAAGCTTTAAAGGTCTTAAAATAGAAAACATTCGTAATAAATATATTCCTTTTCCACAGAAAGGTTCAGTAATGGAATAGAAATAGAAATTGAGTTGACATGCGGAGCAGCAGAATATAGCTATTTGTAGGTATTAGTAAGAGCCTTCTGCCCTCATCATCTGACTCTGAAACTCATCCCGGCGGGAAATCAATAAATAATACAGCCGGGGTGTTTTCGCACTTCATGAGAGAGAGAGAGAGAGAGAGAGAGAGCGAGAGAGAGAGAGAGAGAGAGAGTCTCCCCAGAGCTCTGACTCTGAAAGAATCAACGGCCACATAACAAACACTGATATCTGTAGGTTTGTTGAAAAGGACAGTGTGTTTAAAATTATTATATTTGACTGATAAGCACTTGGAATTGTAGAGTTATACATTTGTTGTTCCCATTTCTTAATTATTTTTTTGCCAACCCTGTATATATCTGTACCCCCCGCCGATGGGACGTTATATGCCAACTCCGTATATATCCGTACACCCCCCCACCCACCCCCCTTGAAACGGTTGAACCGAAAATCAGCTTTTAACATTGGTTTGGTTGCTAGACAATGCCTCCGGCTCCGTCACCCCCAGCACCAGGATCTTTGCACACAGCCCCCATAGACCTATCCTTCCTCCCGAGAGTCCCCCGCAGACCTCCGACCTCCCCTCTCAGAGTCATGGGGTTCCCGCGGACTATAACGCATCAAAGCAGGGGGTCCTTGCAGTGAAACGGTTGTGTCCTATGTTGAACAGGAGCGGCTAACCCGACCATCGCCCGGCGGAACATGACCCTGCCGGGGGAGAACGGACAGAACCTGGTGGAGTGGAGGTTCAGGAAGGAGCAGACCCGGGGCAAAGTCATCGTGTTCGGAAGGAAACTCAGGGTGAGTTTCAGCACTTCAAACTGTGTAGCCTCCCCATTCTGGGGGGTGGAAATAAACAGTCTCCAAGCTCGCGAGGTTGTGCCTTGTAGAGGGGGAGGAAGGAAGTTGTGCCTTGTCTTAAAGGAGCACCCGTTTTAAATTGTATCTTCACAACATTAGTTCACGACAGTGTTGCTGACCTATCTCCTCAAAACCCGTCGTTCGCTAACACTCAGCACCAGCCCACAAAGAATAGTCTTGGCATTCGCACTAATAATGCCTCACTTCCACACTCACGCCGCCAATGCATTTGTTTAATACACACATTCTCGGGCCAAACACCCAAACACCCACATCCCCGAGGCTTTCCTACACGGAACACGGAATCACTGCTGCCCCAACAGGGTCAGAAACAAGCCCAACAAGCCCACAAACAAGCCCTTTAAACCACGCTACTTACATACACTACAACTCGCTTACAATTCGCAAACCTGGCAACACTGCCCTGCCTCATACGTCACCAGCTCTGTTCTGTCCATCGAGCTCACAATCTGTCGCAGCCATCTTGCTTTTCATTTTGATGGGCGAGTGGACATTTAATGCAAATAAATTAATTATAGGTCCAGCAAGCAAATCATGATGGTCTGTTTGTGCTCAATAGGTCACAATAACATTCCGAAATTAGGTGTTGTGTTTTGTATGACATTTTCCCCAGTAGTAGTTGCATATCTATCTCAGCTTTTGCCTGATAGCACACATGCTAACGTCAGCAGCATTTCATGACAGGTTGCCATAGCAACATACAGTGTGCGCAGACCTAACATGAGTTGTTTACAACAGAAACACACGGCCTTTTAACCACGCTACTTACACACAACAGGTCGGGAGTTATTAAACCGAACGTGGACGCTGTTTCAGTGTTACATTTGCTGCGCATATCGGATTAATTGTAACGGCATGCATGATAAATGTAACAACGCTAAAAAACACCATTAAACATATCGTTCTCAGCTTAAAGCAATTATATTTCATTGAAGCAACTCCTTAGCATTGTTTTCATACCATGGATGTGATAAGAAAATGTATCAAACATAAGGGAAATATTAAATAGTATCGGGTGTACCAGTTTGGGCATTTCTTTTTTTTCAATGGGGCAATACATTGATTAAACAAACGTTTGCTTGATTGAGTTGTACAATGTTATACAACCCTAAACTAATTTTAGAATACACTACACAATACAATACAATTTTAGAACATATTTTGCACGTTTCATTCTTTTACTCAGAGATCCGTTTAGCTACACATGTAATATTTTCAGGCAACGGACCTACACATGTCAGCTACCATAAACCACTTCAAGTTATTAGGACGAAATAACTGACAGGAGTGACGGTGCTGTGCTGTGAGTAAACTAATAGGGGAGAGCCGCCAAGGATGTAACATTTTGCACGTTTCATTTTTTTACTCAGAGATCCGTTTAGCTACACATGTAATATTTTCAGGCAACGGACCTACACATGTCAGCTACCATAAACCACTTCAAGTTATTTTTTTGATAAAACAGGTCGGGAGTTATTAAACCGAACGTGGACGCTGTTTCAGTGTTACATTTGCTGCGCATATCGAATTAATTGTAACGGCATGCATGATAAATGTAACAACGCTAAAAAACACCATTAAACATATCGTTTTCAGCTTAAAGCAATTATATTTCATTGAAGCAACTCCTTAGCATTGTTTTCACACCATGGATGTGATAAGAACATGTATCAAACATAAGGGAAATATTAAATAGTATCGGGTGTACCAGTTTGGGCTTTTCTTTTTTTCCAATGGGGCAATACATTGATTCAACAAACGTTTGATTGATTGAGTTGTACAATGTTATACAACCCTAAACTAATTTTAGAATACACTACACAATACAATACAATTTTAGAACATATAATATTGGCCAATATGTCAAATATGTAAATATTACATATAATGGCATTGAATGGAAGCGGACCATTTGTAACACAAATGACCCGCTTTTGCAAGTTTTCTTTGCCGTTGCTTACAGACCAGAATGAACGTGAATTCCGTCTAAACACGATGCAAACTAATGAAGAACATAAGCATGAAGACATCCATGTGGATTTTTATTCACCAACACCAAAGAAAAAAAAAGGAGCACACATATACTCCAGGTGTAAAATTATACGCATTTTGAAAAAAGTCAGATTTTCGCCAATAACTCCCCGTAGGACAAAGGTAAACACTTCAAACTTCCTGGGCACGTAGAGTACGTTGCTGTACACATACTGACGCGATGGCGTCATGGTGGCGTTGACCAATCAAGAGATAACGTCCATGTTACAACCGTGAAGCGTTACAACCTTGGCGGCTCTCCCCTACATTTGTTACTAACATTAGGTTGTGGCGAAGTAGAAACATGGCGAGCAGATAGTGTGTTTTGGACAAACAGGCTAGGTATTGGTGTTGATTTGGGTCAACTGGACAAACAGCGTGGTGTTGTTTTGTGTCTGTGTTTGAGCGCCTCAGTGTGGCCGTACAGGTCATGTGCAACCTCTTCCACAGAGAGATGGAGACACTAAATCTCAGCTGGACAAACATGTTTGCATGCATGCATCGCTGCCTTGCATGCTGTGTGCTACTGTTGAGTCTGTCACTTACTTTGACTGATTTATGGCATTGTCTTTCTGTTAAAATCCAACTATGTTAATTTAAGAACTCTGGGCATATAGGTCATTGTTTATTCACTGTGTAGCCTATTGTATGTCAGACTGTATGTCTGTCCCACAGTCACAATCCTTTAGTAAGGGACTGATCGTTATTTATCCACCAGGGGGGGGTGGTGCAGATGTGATTTCATTTTTTTATTTTACCTCATCCCCCCCCCAGCCTCCAAATATTTTTTCGGGACCCCCCCTCAGGGACTGGAAGAATATATATGACCTCCCCCCCCCCCCCCCAAACACCATAGACCATATTTATTTTATATTCACACCAACAGTATAGCAGCATAACGTAATCGTTTATTAGGCGGCGGCCGTCTGGGGTTCATTTGGTTCCATATCCGTCATTACATTATAGTCAACACTCAACACTGATGATATGCCATTGCATTCTTCCAACTAAAGATTTAAATATGAATCTGGCAGCTTCGAAAATAGCATATGCAGACCTACAGCTCACAACAACACGCTGATGACGCGACGCAAATGTATGAGCTTAGATACATGGCTATTTTTAAGGTGAGCCTCGTGCGTAAAGTCATTCTAGCCAAGCTGCCAAGGCAGTGGGCACCCCTCGCCTCTGTGCCCAAGCCCAGGATGATGAAAATGAATGAATGCTAAATAAATATGTCACGCAGTCGCATACCATAATACTACAGCGTCATACTCCACAGAGAAAAGCACAATTTGCGCAACCCCAACGTTCAACTGCCTGCTCGGCTCATTTAGCCAGCCAGGCACCACCGAACGAATAGTATAACTCTTTCTTTAATCTATTACAACCACATACGCAGACAAAAGTACATGGCACGGTTTGGCACCGCAGGGTTAAATTGCGTGACTGTCACACTCAAAGGGTGAGACATGGCAGCCCTGGCTACTGTGACGCACACACCAACAATCCACCATTGCAATGCGAGTGCGCAAAGATGCACACGATAGCTGGCATTAGCTGCATGCTTTTAGACCAGCCCTACCGTATTCTGAATGAGAATCTGTCTCGCCTGCCACCATGTTGAGTTGTTGACGATGCGTTGTCCAAAGACGGTAGAGTCTCTTCCATCAAAATGTTCCATGCCCATCAACATAAAGGCCTCAAGGTGTTCCTGTGATGTTTTGCTACTTTCTCTGTGGAGGAGCTTCGTTCACAAGCAACTTCAGTCACAAACAGTAACTTGTGAGAAGTTTATATCTTAACATCATCCACGACCTCAGCCCCAAAATTATTATTATTGTTGTTATTATCATCTCAGTCTGACATTTTCCTGACTCAGTGATGCGGCGCAACCTCAGCAGTCAACCTGCTGGCTAAGCAGCTCCTCGCCTTCCTCCTCTCTGACTCTGACCGACAACACTCGCTCTTTTCAGCGGCCTGCTGCTGCTGGCCCACAATTCAAACATCGCGGTTCATAGCTTGAAACATTTTTCGCTTTTTCTACTGGAAATGTTATGAACGCAGAATCAATCTGTCCCGCGCTGTTTTGAAGTGGGTACACTTCAGACGTAGCAAACTACATCAGCGGCCGGGGGAGGGACCTTTGCTGGTAGAACAGAATCAGATCTACAAGCTAACAACGTGTCACCAAGCAACACGTTGTTAGCTTGTAGATCTGTTCTATTTGCATGCGCAGTTGCGCACACATGGAATATACCAAGTACACTCGCCAGAGTCGCCACACAGGGTAAACTTTATATAGATAGATATAGTGAAACACTATGAAAAACAAAATAATCAAAACATTTTTTAAATACAAAATTCAGCAAAATAAAGTTGTACAACCTCCCCCAAGCCAAAATAAAAATAAACATATCCCCCCCTCAGGCTCAAAAAATAGTTTAATGACCCCCCCCTTTTTTGCACCATACCAACCTTTGATAAATAACGATCAGTCCCTAATTAGGCTGTGGAAATATTCAGGACAAAACAATGGTACATTTCCAATAACCCATCCGTTACTACATGTGGAGTCAACTCCCGCCATTTATTTCTTCCCATAGTGCATGGCGAAGTAGCTCTGGGATGAGTGTGCGCGAAGCGCGTACGAAATTCTAGTATGATACAATACACAACTATAAATCAGGCATAACTCCATGCATACGTACACACACACACACACACACACACACACACACACACACACACACACACACACACACACACACACACACACGCAGGCACGCACGCACGCACACTATTCAGTTTTACTGTCCACAACTCCACATTGAATGACCATGTCTTGTCAACCTCCTCATTATAAAGTGATATACACAGCAGATATCTTTTTTACGACCAACCCTCCCGCTGTCCGTAATGATTCGCATAATGATCTCGAAGTGGCTTTTTATTTATATATATATTTTTTACTGGCCAGCGTTGTGTAGTGAAGTAGCCTACTTGTCATTTGGTCCTTGTTATCACAGCCGGGCCGGCCTGTCATGTGTAAACACACGCCAATCTATTTAGCTTCTACAGCAGGGCTTCTCAAAGTGGGTGCCATGGAAAAACGAAGGAACGCCAGATACCATAGTGGGGCGATAGTGGCCTGCAGTGCCAGTGAAACCGGAAGTAAAAATGCAAGACATGGCCAAAGCATTTCTGTCCACCGGCCCAAAACGTTTCCCTATAGGGTGCCAGGTCAGGGGTGCCGCAGAAAACTTTGGAAACCCAGACGTTTTTATTTCCAGGGAGAAAAGAAAAGTCCACTTCAATTTGGCATAGAGTAGCGCGAACATCGATCACTCTCTGCTGATTTCTGATCGTCTGCACCTTTGTTAAATTGACGCACACAAGCACACCCGTACACACACACACACACACACACACACACACACACACACACACACACACACACACACACACACTCCTCTCTATCTCTGTCGCTCTAATTAATTAGTCTCATGTGCACAGTTTCTCCCGGTGGATCCTGCCGGGAGCTGCCTATGCCATAGAAAGCATAGGTGAGTTCCAGGCTACTCTCTAGTCTCTTCACCAAAAAAATATCCAAAGTGTGCGCCGGGTATCGTGGGAATCTGTGTCCATTACAATGTGCTAGAGCCCTGGGAGAAGGATGATGAGGTGGTGCGCCACATGCACCTACCATCAGCTCCCAGTACTTAAGTTCCTGCACAACTTGCCGCACCCAAGCCGTGCTGCTCATACGAACCCATGACCTTGTGGTTCAAAGGCAAGACCTCTATTGACTGAAATACCCGGACACGCGTGGAAACATGCATTATGCCAAGAACGGCTACTTTTCAGGATTCTAATTCAGATAGCAAAAATAGCACATATACAAGCTCAAAGCGCGTTACTTTGTTCCGAGCTTGTATAGATCTCCTATTTTTGATAGTGTTGTGTGATGCTGTAGTATGATCAAGTACGGCATTAATTTACCAAAACACACAGAGCGTTAAAATATGGAGATAAGAAGTTCCTGCCCGACAGCAAAGGCATGTATTCTATGAAGTTCTATGAAGTATTTTGTTTTGCCATGCCACAAGCCATTAGGAGAAGGAGGAATATGTTCTCAGCACAGCGTCTGAATATTGCATAAAGAGCTCTGTGTGTGTGTGAGTGTGTGTGTAACGAGTACCACTTAATGAGGGGGTGGCTCTGTAGTTCGGTGGGTTATGATATCCCCCGAAGAAGTGTCTGTGGCTTTATGCATAGCGCTAATGGCTGTGTTGTGTGTGTCACTAATGGAGTGGGTTTAACATCGTAAGCTAGCATTAATGAATCAGTTTATACTTGGGTGCGTGCCGGCTTCACACACCTATAATAGCCGCATGTCGGTCCTGCAATGCGTAGTTGGATTGATTGATTGAATGCTTTATTAGTCACAAATGTAAACAAGCAGTCCTGGGGAATTGTTTCCATTGTGGTCTTATGTATGAAATGTATCAACATAAGTGTATAACTAGACAACCTCGGAGAGGTCGCAATTTTAAAAAATTGCAGAGTGTGGTTGCCGCAGTGGCTTACATATATATATACCCCTCCCACTGATATTGCCAGCCTGTTACAGTTTCAAGTCACACCTTAGATCGTGTGTAAGTAATTCGGAGGGGATTTAACCCCCGAAATTCTGGTTTTCCGACAAACGGTTACATTTATCGCGTTTGCGGCGCCCCCTATGGATGAAAATGGAATTGCTTTTGGAACTCGGTTGAACGAACCACCCCGGACATGTGATTCAAATTTGGGATGGATTGGACATTCCGTTTGTGATTTATGGCATTTTTCGTGATATAGGCCCCTCCTACTGACTTCGGAAGACGATTACGGCCGAACGATACGCACTACCGAAAATCTGCAAATCTGTTTTAATCGGATGGGTCCAGAGATCACGTGTACAGATTTTTGTGAGATTTGGACAAAATCTGTAGGAGGAAAAGCAAAAAGTGTGTTTTGGACAAAATTCAAAATGGCGGAAAATCCATCATGGCGGACATGGGCGTGGCCTATATGGGGAGATGCGTCATGACCCAAGGAATCCAGGGAAAAAATAATTTTGATTTTACGACATACGGTTCAAGAGTTATGAGCCAAAAGGTAAAGTGGGCTGTTATAGCGCCACCATGAGGCCGACCTAAAAATATATATTTTTAATTAATTTTAGTGATAATTAGGAAATATTCCTCCAAGTTTTGTAACTATAGTGCTTACAGTCTCAGAGGGAAAAATACTTGAATGTGATTTTTTGCATTTTTCCATTGAAGTCAATGGGATAATTTAATTCACTAATAAATTCATATCAATTAAACTATACAACATTTCTCTTAGCAAAGTACACGCCATCGATTCCCGATTTTTCCGGTCAATTTGACATATGGCTCAAGTGCGTACAGTCAAAACTGAGGGAGGGGTAGTGCGTCAAAATAAAGACTAGTGGAAGAAAAATAATAACTAGAAAGGCAGTTCCTGTAGAAACTGCGTGGGCTCGCATAAAATGCAATGTATAAACTTTTTGCCGTGTCAAGTTTGAAACTCGGGGACCGGAGTAATAGTGTTCCCATTGGTGGTCTAAATCCATAATCAAAATTTCGGGACTGTAGCATATTGTAAACAAAAGTAGAAAATGTATTAAAGCTGAAGTAAAAGTTTTACAAAGTATGAACATTTGGAAAAACTATAGTTTAAGCATAAATAACTGCATAAAGCGGAATAAAGTATGTGGAAGTTGTAGAAGTGTTTTTAAAAGTTTTTCTTTAAAGGTAAAAAAAAAAAAAACTTTATTAAAAAAAATTCAAGTTTATTCTTAATAAGTAAAAAAAAAAAAGTTGAAGTTTTTTCTTAATAAGTATTTTTTTTTTTAAAGTTTTCAATTTTTTCAAATTTTTTCAATGTTTCATTTTTTTTCAAATTGTTTTCCATTTTTTTCATTTTTTCCATTTTTTTCCATTTTTTTCCATTTTTTTCCATTTTTTTAATTTTTTTAATTTTTAAAAAAAAAAAAAAACAAAAAAAAAAAAAAAGTTTTCATTTTTTTTGCGTGCGTGCGTGCGTGCGTGCGTGCGTGCGTGCGTGCGCTTGCGAGAGCTGTGTAAAGGCCAGCCAATAGGAAGACAGGGTGTGTGTGTGCGTGTGTGCGTGCGTGCTCTTGCGAGAGCTGTGTAAAGGCCAGCCAATAGGAAGACAGGGTGTGTGTGTGCGTGCGTGCGAAGACAGGGTGTGTGTGTGTGTGCGTGCGTGCGTGCGTGCGTGCGTGCGTGCGCGCGCTTGCGAGAGCTGTGTAAAGGCCAGCCAATAGGAAGACAGGGTGTGTGTGTGCGTGCGTGCGAAGACAGGGTGTGTGTGCGTGCGTGCGTGCGTGCGTGCACTTGCATGTGTCTAGCCTAATTGCACAAATAGCAGACCTACAAGCTCACAAGGTATCGCAGAGCAACTCATTGAGATCTTGTAACTTTAATGTCAGCCCTGTAATTAAGCCCTTATATGTCTCAGCTGTGGAAGTAAAAGACTTCCAAGTTCTATGCCAGTACTATGACTGGGAGATTACAATGGTTCTGAAGGGGGGAAAACTATGCCCCGAACAAATTGCTCTATCGCAAAAAGTAAAAGTCGAATGCAAATATTTTTTTCGCTGTGAGTGGCCTGAGATATTGAGGTACACCATGTGCGATTGTGGTGTTGGTACGATTGAAAATGTGGTTATAAGAGCGAGTTAAGAATTGTCAGCGTGATAATTTCCTCGTAAGAATTATACAATGGAGGTCAATGAGCAGATTGACTGTTTTTGTGTCACTTAAAAGGCCGTAGTTCACATTCTGTATGTCTCTGTGCTTTGGTGGTCACATTGTGTGAAAGAGGACATGTGTGGCTACAAAATGACAAAATGACATGCGTGTAAAATGAATACTTTGGCCGGGACGACAATTTGTTTGGTAAATTTTCAAGGAAAGAATTTCAGTCTCCACACTCTAGTCAAAGAAGGCCCGCACTCTAAAATGGCACTAATTACGCGAAACGGCCTGCGATTGAACTGCGATTTCGGAAAAACCGTTTAACGTATTCGAATACGGTTTGAACCACGAAAAAGTCCAGAGTCGTGTGAGCGTTCTAAAGTTTAAATCACGTTTCTACGACAAAGTATGCCAGAGTAATGAGGCTGCAAAAGTGAGCTTGATTTAGAGATAAATCCCATACATTGTCAATGGGAGGGAAAAACTATAAATAAAGTTAAATATTTTAAAAAGTATAAACTTTTTCAAAACAACTTTTTCACCAATGAAAGTTCAAAGATAGATGAACATTATAAAGTTTGAATGAAGTTTCAAAGTGAAAGTATGACGGAGTAATAAGAGCTCAAAAAAGTTAACTGTGAAAAATGGGACCTTTCTTCCATCGACTCTCATTATAAAGAATGTAAAAAAAAGTTAAAAAGTTAAAAAGTATAAAAAGTATAAAACTTTGTAAAAATAAAAATACAAGCCACAATCACTTCAAAGAGCTGAACAGTTTTAAGTTTGAACTAAATTTCTAGCATAAAGTATGTGGAAGTAGTAGTGTGTCAAAAAAAAGGGTGGAATAAATAAATAAGTAAACATAGGCTGGCAATAACTAGTGTGTGCTCGCTGTAGCGAGCCCACAACTAGACAACCTCGGAGAGGTCGCAATTTTAAAAAATTGCAGAGTGTGGTTGCCGCAGTGGCTTACATATATATACCCCTCCCACTGATATTGCCAGCCTGTTACAGTTTCAAGTCACACCTTAGATCGTGTGTAAGTAATTCGGAGGGGATTTAACCCCCGAAATTCTGGTTTTCCGACAAACGGTTACATTTATCGCGTTTGCGGCGCCCCCTATGGATGAAAATGGAATTGCTTTTGGAACTCGGTTGAACGAACCACCCCGGACATGTGATTCAAATTTTGGATGGATTGGACATTCCGTTCGTGATTTATGGCATTTTTCATGATATAGGCCCCTCCTACTGACTTCGGAAGACGATTACGGCCGAACGATACGCACTACCGAAAATCTGCAGTTGGTGTTTTAATCGGATGGGTCCAGAGATCACGTGTACAGATTTTTGTGAGATTTGGACAAAATCTGTAGGAGGAAAAGCAAAAAGTGTATTTTGGACAAAATTCAAAATGGCGGAAAATCCATCATGGCGGAAATGGGCGTGGCCTATATGGGGAGATGCGTCATGACCCAAGGAATCCAGGGAAAAAATAATTTTGATTTTACGACATACGGTTCAAGAGTTATGAGCCAAAAGGTAAAGTCGGCTGTTATAGCGCCACCATGAGGCCGACCTAAAAATATATATTTTTAATTAATTTTAGTGATAATTAGGAAATATTCCTCCAAGTTTTGTAACTATAGTGCTTACAGTCTCAGAGGGAAAAATACTTGAATGTGATTTTTTGCATTTTTCCATTGAAGTCAATGGGATAATTTAATTCACTAATAAATTAATATCAATTAAACTATACAACATTTCTCTTAGCAAAGTACACGCCATCGATTCCCGATTTTTCCGGTCAATTTGACATATGGCTCAAGTGTGTACAGTCAAAACTGAGGGAGGAGTAGTGCGTCAAAATAAAGACTAGTGGAATAAACTATGGAATAAGTGGAACTAGAAAGGCAGTTCCTGTAGAAACTGCGTGGGCTCGCATAAATTGCAATGTATAAAGTTTTTGCCGTGTCAAGTTTGAAACTCGGGGACCGGAGTAATAGTGTTCCCATTGGTGGTCTAAATCCATAATCAATATTTCGGGACTGTAGCATATTGTAAACAAAAGTAGAAAATGTATTAAAGCTGAAGTAAAAGTTAAAAAAAAGTATGAACATTTGGAAAAACTATAGTTTAAGCATAAATAACTGCATAAAGCGGAATAAAGTATGTGGAAGCTGTAGAAGTGTTTTTAAAAGTTTTTCTTTAAATGGAAAAAAAAAAAATCTTTATTAAAAAAATTCAAGTTTTTTATTTTAAGTAAAAAAAAAAAAAAGAGGTTAAAGTTTTTTCTTTTTTAAGTTTTTTTTTCTTTCAAAAAAGTACTTTTTTTCAAAAAATGACTTTTTTTTCAAAAAATTACTTTTTTTTCAAAAAATTACTTTTTTTTCAAAATAATACTTTTTTTTCAAAATAATACTTTTTTTGGAAAAAATACTTTTTTTTGGAAAAAATACTTTTTTTTGGAAAAAATACTTTTTTTTGGAAAAAATACTTTTTTTGGAAAAAATACTTTTTTTGGAAAAAAATACTTTTTTTAGAAAAAAAATACTTTTTTTGGAAAAAATACTTTTTTTCATTTTTTTGCGTGCGTGCGTGCGTGCTTGCACTTGCGAGAGCTGTGTAAAGGCCAGCCAATAGGAAGACAGGGTGTGTGTGTGCGTGTGTGCGTGCGTGCGTGTGTGCGTGCGTGCGTGCTCTTGCGAGAGCTGTGTAAAGGCCAGCCAATTGCACAAATAGCAGACCTACAAGCTCACAAGGTATCGCAGAGCAACTCATTGAGATCTTGTAACTTTAATGTCAGCCCTGTAATTAAGCCCTTATATGTCTCAGCTGTGGAAGTAAAAGACTTCCAAGTTCTATGCCAGTACTATGACTGGGAGATTACAATGGTTCTGAAGGGGGGAAAACTATGCCCCGAACAAATTGCTCTATCGCAAAAAGTAAAAGTCGAATGCAAATATTTTTTTCGCTGTGAGTGGCCTGAGATATTGAGGTACACCATGTGCGATTGTGGTGTTGGTACGATTGAAAATGTGGTTATAAGAGCGAGTTAAGAATTGTCAGCGCGATAATTTCCTCGTAAGAATTATACAATGGAGGTCAATGAGCAGATTGACTGTTTTTGTGTCACTTAAAAGGCCGTAGTTCACATTCTGTATGTCTCTGTGCTTTGGTGGTCACATTGTGTGAAAGAGGACATGTGTGGCTACAAAATGACAAAAGAACATGCGTGTAAAATGAATACTTTGGCCGGGACGACAATTTGTTTGGTAAATTTTCAAGGAAAGAATTTCAGTCTCCACACTCTAGTCAAAGAAGGCCCGCACTCTAAAATGGCACTAATTACGCGAAACGGCCTGCGATTGAACTGCGATTTCGGAAAAACCGTTTAACGTATTCGAATACGGTTTGAACCACGAAAAAGTCCAGAGTCGTGTGAGCGTTCTAAAGTTTAAATCACGTTTCTACGACAAAGTATGCCAGAGTAATGAGGCTGCAAAAGTGAGGTTGATTTAGAGATAAATCCCATACATTGTCAATGGGAGGGAAAAACTATGAATAAAGTTAAATATTTTAAAAAGTATAAACTTTTTCAAAACAACTTTTTCACCAATGAAAGTTCAAAGATAGATGAACATTATAAAGTTTGAATGAAGTTTCAAAGTGAAAGTATGACGGAGTAATAAGAGCTCAAAAAAGTTAACTGTGAAAAATGGGACCTTTCTTCCATCGACTCTCATTATAAAGGATGTTAAAAAAAGTTAAAAAGTATAAGAAGTATAAAAAGTATAAAACTTTGTAAAAATAAAAATACAAGCCACAATCACTTCAAAGAGCTGAACAATTTGAAGTTTGAACTAAATTTCTAGCATAAAGTATGTGGAAGTAGTAGTGTGTCAAAAAAAGGGGTGGAATAAATAAATAAGTAAACATAGGCTGGCAATAACTAGTGTGTGCTCGCTGTAGCGAGCCCACAACTAGAAAGGCAGTTCCTGTAGAAACTGCGTGGGCTCGCATAAAATGCAATGTATAAAGTTATTGCCGTGTCAAGTTTGAAACTCGGGGCCCGGAGTAATAGTGTTCCCATTGGTGGTCTAAATCCATAATCAAAATTTCGGGACTGTAGCATATTGTAAACAAAAGTAGAAAATGTATTAAAGCTGAAGTAAAAGTTTAAAAAAGTATGAACATTTGGAAAAACTATAGTTTAAGCATATATAACTGCATAAAGCGGAATAAAGTATGTGGAAGTTGTAGAAGTGTTTTTAAAAGTTTTTCTTTAAAGGTAAAAAAAAAAAAAACTTTATTAAAAAAAATTCAAGTTTATTCTTAATAAGTAAAAAAAAAAAAAGTTGAAGTTTTTTCTTAAGTATTTTTTTTTTTAAGTTTTCAATTTTTTCAATTTTTTTCAATTTTTTCAATTTTTTCCAATTTTTTCCAATTTTTTCATTTTTTTCATTTTTTTTCATTTTTTTTCATTTTTTTTCATTTTTTTTCATTGTTTTTCATTTTTTTTCATTTTTTTTCATTTTTTTTATTTTTTTTAAAAAATTCAAAAAAAAAAAAAGTTTTCATTTTTTTTGCGTGCGTGCGTGCGTGCGTGCGTGCGCTTGCGAGAGCTGTGTAAAGGCCAGCCAATAGGAAGACAGGGTGTGTGTGTGCGTGTGTGCGTGCGTGCTCTTGCGAGAGCTGTGTAAAGGCCAGCCTATAGGAAGACAGGGTGTGTACGTATGTGCGTGCGTGCGTGCGAAGACAGGGTGTGTGTGTGTGTGCGTGCGTGCGTGCGCGCGCTTGCATGTGTCTAGCCTAATTGCACAAATAGCAGACCTACAAGCTCACAAGGTATCGCAGAGCAACTCATTGAGATCTTGTAACTTTAATGTCAGCCCTGTAATTAAGCCCTTATATGTCTCAGCTGTGGAAGTAAAAGACTTCCAAGTTCTATGCCAGTACTATGACTGGGAGATTACAATGGTTCTGAAGGGGGGAAAACTATGCCCCGAACAAATTGCTCTATCGCAAAAAGTAAAAGTCGAATGCAAATATTTTTTTCGCTGTGAGTGGCCTGAGATATTGAGGTACACCATGTGCGATTGTGGTGTTGGTACGATTGAAAATGTGGTTATAAGAGCGAGTTAAGAATTGTCAGCGCGATAATTTCCTCGTAAGAATTATACAATGGAGGTCAATGAGCAGATTGACTGTTTTTGTGTCACTTAAAAGGCCGTAGTTCACATTCTGTATGTCTCTGTGCTTTGGTGGTCACATTGTGTGAAAGAGGACATGTGTGGCTACAAAATGACAAAAGAACATGCGTGTAAAATGAATACTTTGGCCGGGACGACAATTTGTTTGGTAAATTTTCAAGGAAAGAATTTCAGTCTCCACACTCTAGTCAAAGAAGGCCCGCACTCTAAAATGGCACTAATTACGCGAAACGGCCTGCGATTGAACTGCGATTTCGGAAAAACCGTTCAACGTATTCGAATACGGTTTGAACCGTCCAGAGTCCAGAGTCGTGTGAGCGTTCTAAAGTTTAAATCACGTTTCTACGACAAAGTATGCCAGAGTAATGAGGCTGCAAAAGTGAGGTTGATTTAGAGTTAAATCCCATACAAAGTCAATGGCAGGAAAAAACTATAAATAAAGTTAAATATTTTAAAAAGTATAAACTTTTTCAAAACAACTTTTTCACCAATGAAAGTTCAAAGATAGATGAACATTATAAAGTTTGAATGAAGTTTCAAAGTGAAAGTATGACGGAGTAATAAGAGCTCAAAAAAGTTAACTGTGAAAAATGGGACCTTTCTTCCATCGACTCTCATTATAAAGGATGTTAAAAAAAGTTAAAAAGTATAAAAAGTATAAAAAGTATAAAACTTTGTAAAAATAAAAATACAAGCCACAATCACTTCAAAGAGCTGAACAGTTTGAAGTTTGAACTAAATTTCTAGCATAAAGTATGTGGAAGTAGTAGTGTGTCAAAAAAAGCGGCGGAATAAAGAATAAATAAACATAGGCTGGCAATAACTAGTGTGTGCTCGCTGTAGCGAGCCCACAACTAGAAAGGCAGTTCCTGTAGAAACTGCGTGGGCTCGCATAAATTGCAATGTATAAAGTTTTTGCCGTGTCAAGTTTGAAACTCGGGGACCGGAGTAATAGTGTTCCCATTGGTGGTCTAAATCCATAATCAATATTTCGGGACTGTAGCATATTGTAAACAAAAGTAGAAAATGTATTAAAGCTGAAGTAAAAGTTAAAAAAAAGTATGAACATTTGGAAAAACTATAGTTTAAGCATAAATAACTGCATAAAGCGGAATAAAGTATGTGGAAGCTGTAGAAGTGTTTTTAAAAGTTTTTCTTTAAATGAAAAAAAAAAAATCTTTATTAAAAAAATTCAAGTTTTTTCTTTTAAGTAAAAAAAAAAAAAGGTTAAAGTTTTTTTTTTTTAAGTTTTTTTTTTTTTCAAAAAATTACTTTTTTTTCAAAATAATACTTTTTTTTCAAAAAAATACTTTTTTTGAAAAAAATACTTTTTTTGAAAAAAATACTTTTTTTGGAAAAAATACTTTTTTTGGAAAAAATACTTTTTTTGGAAAAAATACTTTTTTTGGAAAAAATACTTTTTTTGGAAAAAATACTTTTTTTGGAAAAAATACTTTTTTTCATTTTTTTGCGTGCGTGCGTGCGTGCGTGCACTTGCGAGAGCTGTGTAAAGGCCAGCCAATAGGAAGACAGGGTGTGTGTGTGCGTGTGTGCGTGCGTGCGTGCTCTTGCGAGAGCTGTGTAAAGGCCAGCCAATTGCACAAATAGCAGACCTACAAGCTCACAAGGTATCGCAGAGCAACTCATTGAGATCTTGTAACTTTAATGTCAGCCCTGTAATTAAGCCCTTATATGTCTCAGCTGTGGAAGTAAAAGACTTCCAAGTTCTATGCCAGTACTATGACTGGGAGATTACAATGGTTCTGAATGTGGGAAACTATGCCCCAAACAAATTGCTCTATCGCAAAAAGTAAAAGTCGAATGCAAATATTGTTTTCGCTGTGAGTGGCCTGAGATATTGAGGTACACCATGTGCGATTGTGGTGTTGGTACGATTGAAAATGTGGTTATAAGAGCGAGTTAAGAATTGTCAGCGCGATAATTTCCTCGTAAGAATTATACAATGGAGGTCAATGAGCAGATTGACTGTTTTTGTGTCACTTAAAAGGCCGTAGTTCACATTCTGTATGTCTCTGTGCTTTGGTGGTCACATTGTGTGAAAGAGGACATGTGTGGCTACAAAATGACAAAAGAACATGCGTGTAAAATGAATACTTTGGCCGGGACGACAATTTGTTTGGTACATTTTCAAGGAAAGAATTTCAGTCTCCACACTCTAGTCAAAGAAGGCCCGCACTCTAAAATGGCACTAATTACGCGAAACGGCCTGCGATTGAACTGCGATTTCGGAAAAAACGTTTAACGTATTCGAATACGGTTTGAACCGTCCAGAGTCCAGAGTCGTGTGAGCGTTCTAAAGTTTAAATCACGTTTCTACGACAAAGTATGCCAGAGTAATGAGGCTGCAAAAGTGAGCTTGATTTAGAGATAAATCCCATACATTGTCAATGGGAGGGAAAAACTATAAATAAAGTTAAATATTTTAAAAAGTATAAACTTTTTCAAAACAACTTTTTCACCAATGAAAGTTCAAAGATAGATGAACATTATAAAGTTTGAATGAAGTTTCAAAGTGAAAGTATGACGGAGTAATAAGAGCTCAAAAAAGTTAACTGTGAAAAATGGGACCTTTCTTCCATCGACTCTCATTATAAAGGATGTAAAAAAAAGTTAAAAAGTATAAAAAGTATAAAACTTTATAAAAATAAAAATACAAGCCACAATCACTTCAAAGAGCTGAACAGTTTGAAGTTTGAACTAAATTTCTAGCATAAAGTATGTGGAAGTAGTAGTGTGTCAAAAAAAGCGGCGGAATAAAGAATAAATAAACATAGGCTGGCAATAACTAGTGTGTGCTCGCTGTAGCGAGCCCACAACTAGAAAGGCAGTTCCTGTAGAAACTGCGTGGGCTCGCATAAATTGCAATGTATAAAGTTTTTGCCGTGTCAAGTTTGAAACTCGGGGACCGGAGTAATAGTGTTCCCATTGGTGGTCTAAATCCATAATCAAAATTTCGGGACTGTAGCATATTGTAAACAAAAGTAGAACATGTATTAAAGCTGAAGTAAAAGTTTTAAAAAGTATGAACATTTGGAAAAACTATAGTTTAAGCATAAATAACTGCATAAAGCGGAATAAAGTATGTGGAAGTTGTGGAAGTGTTTTAAAAAGTTTTTCTTTAAAGGTAAAAAAAAAAAAAACTTTATTAAAAAAAAATCAAGTTTTTTTTTTTTTTAAGTTTTCAATTTTTTCAAATTTTTCAATGTTTTATTTTTTTTCATTTTTTTTCATTTTTTTCATTTTTTTCAATTTTTTTCATTTTTTTCATTTTTTTCATTTTTTTCAATTTTTATTAAAAAAAAAAAAAAAATCAAAAAAAAAAAAAAAAAAGTTTTCATTTTTTTGCGTGCGTGCGTACGTGCGTGCGTGCGTGCGTGCGCTTGCGAGAGCTGTGTAAAGGCCAGCCAATAGGAAGACAGGGTGTGTGTGTGCGTGTGTGCGTGCGTGCTCTTGCGAGAGCTGTGTAAAGGCCAGCCAATAGGAAGACAGGGTGTGTGTGTGCGTGCGTGCGTGCGAAGACAGGGTGTGTGTGTGTGCGTGCGTGCGTGCGTGCGTGCGTGCGTGCGTGCGTGCGTGCGTGCGTGCGCGCGTGCGTGCGCTTGCGAGAGCTGTGTAAAGGCCAGCCAATAGGAAGACAGGGTGTTTGTGTGCGTGCGTGCGAAGACAGGGTGTGTGTGTGTGTGCGTGCGTGCGTGCGTGCACTTGCATGTGTCTAGCCTAATTGCACAAATAGCAGACCTACAAGCTCACAAGGTATCGCAGAGCAACTCATTGAGATCTTGTAACTTTAATGTCAGCCCTGTAATTAAGCCCTTATATGTCTCAGCTGTGGAAGTAAAAAGAGTTCTACTACTTGCCAGCACTATGACTGGGAGATTTCAATGGTCCTGGATGGAGGAAACTATGCCCCGAACAAATTGCTCTATCGCAAAAAGTAAAAGTCGAATGCAAATATTTTTTCCGCTGTGAGTGGCCTGAGATATTGAGGTACACCATGTGCGATTGTGGTGTTGGTACGATTGAAAATGTGGTTATAAGAGCGAGTTAAGAATTGTCAGCGCGATAATTTCCTCGTAAGAATTATACAATGGAGGTCAATGAGCAGATTGACTGTTTTTGTGTCACTTAAAAGGCCGTAGTTCACATTCTGTATGTCTCTGTGCTTTGGTGGTCACATTGTGTGAAAGAGGACATGTGTGGCTACAAAATGACAAAAGAACATGCGTGTAAAATGAATACTTTGGCCGGGACGACAATTTGTTTGGTAAATTTTCAAGGAAAGAATTTCAGTCTCCACACTCTAGTCAAAGAAGGCCCGCACTCTAAAATGGCACTAATTACGCGAAACGGCCTGCGATTGAACTGCGATTTCGGAAAAACCGTTTAACGTATTCGAATACGGTTTGAACCGTCCAGAGTCCAGAGTCGTGTGAGCGTTCTAAAGTTTAAATCACGTTTCTACGACAAAGTATGCCAGAGTAATGAGGCTGCAAAAGTGAGCTTGATTTAGAGATAAATCCCATACATTGTCAATGGGAGGGAAAAACTATAAATAAAGTTAAATATTTTAAAAAGTATAAACCTTTTCAAAACAACTTTTTCACCAATGAAAGTTCAAAGATAGATGAACATTATAAAGTTTGAATGAAGTTTCAAAGTGAAAGTATGACGGAGTAATAGGAGCTCAAAAAAGTTAACTGTGAAAAATGGGACCTTTCTTCCATCGACTCTCATTATAAAGAATGTAAAAAAAAGTTAAAAAGTTAAAAAGTATAAAAAGTATAAAACTTTGTAAAAATAAAAATACAAGCCACAATCACTTCAAAGAGCTGAACAGTTTGAAGTTTGAACTAAATTTCTAGCATAAAGTATGTGGAAGTAGTAGTGTGTCAAAAAAAAGGGTGGAATAAATAAATAAGTAAACATAGGCTGGCAATAACTAGTGTGTGCTCGCTGTAGCGAGCCCACAATAATAAAGTGTTACAATTACAAGAGTCTGGTTGCCTGTGGGCAACCACACTAATAAATGGCGGCTGTGAATGATGAATTTACATCTACCTCCCCTGATAGATTATTCTTTAGGCCAGTTTCGAAAGAAACCTGTGATTCACATACTTTAATGGGTGGTGTCAGAGCATTTCACATTTTGGAGCATTAGAACGAGAATTTTCCCATTTTTGTTCTATATTTGGGGAGTCCCAGATCATGGTCGCTCCCTCTGGTGCTGTGGCTGTCACTCACTTTGGAGAAGTAGTTTGACATGTATGAGGGCACTGTCCCTCCGAGTATCTTAAATTCCTATCCCATTGATATATTTTAGACCCGAGGACGATTCTACAAATCCTGACAGTTTTCTGAAAAACCTCTCTTTCTATGTCAGTGGTTTTCAAAGTATTTCATGTCAAGGGCACCAAAATTATATGTAATTGGCCACCGACCCGCATTTGAAAATATGTTGTTCCAGGGACCCGACCAGAAGCAAAGATTAGAGTTAAAATGTTCGCTCTGAAAGAATACTGTATATATTCAAAGATTTGCGGCAGAAAAAAAAATAGCAGATCTACAAGCTCGTAGCGTGGCACTCGGTGCCTATGTGTGTGTGATCTGAAGCTTAGTTTTGACTTTTGATTGCCATTGAGATATTGGAGAACCAAGAGGTGCAAGCATAATCAAAAGGATTGAAATTGCATTTCATTGAATTTAATTGAAATAGGGCTCCTGTTTGTGCAATTTGTGATCACGTCAGTTTATTTGTCAAGAATACAGGTAACCTTTTCTTTGCTTGAGATTACTGTATCATCAACTCTGACCTTGAAATACATACAAACATACCCAATTGAGGTTGTGCATTGGCGACACCATTTGCCTTCTAAATCCTGACTTAACACACACACACACACACACACACACACACACACACACACACACACACACACACACACACACACACACACACACACACACACACACACGTCTGTGTGACGAGGAAACAACTCGCCCATGCACAATCGTTTGCTGTGTCATGAAGGCATTTCTGAACCAAGCATGTGTCGTGCTGTCGTGTCTCGTGTTACTCACTCTCTGACAAGAGAGCTGTCTGGCTGCGTTGGCTAGATGTCATTTAACAACGTTAATGATGACAGGGGCCAGGCCACTTGGATTGCGTGTGCGTGCGAGCGTGTGTGCGTGCGTGCATACGTGCGTTAATCCTAATTGGGATTTCCTTTTTTTGCCGGATTGCAGAGCAGAGCTGCCAATAATGCTAAATGGTCTGTTTAAGCAGCTTGCACTGGTGGGATGTTATAGAAGCTGTTCAAAGCCAGTCACAGAGTGACAGAGACGGCATTATGTTTGCGTTAATAGGCTACTCGGCCGCTGTGATTATTTTTTTTTGTATTTATGACTAGCGACACTTTTGTCGGTTGTGTCATCGAAAACCGTCACAGAGGATTTGATGGAACACTTTCATTAATTTATTTTATAAATAAATCAAAAGTAATAAGACAATTACATGGCACCCTCGCACATTGAATTGCCTCGTTGAAATGTGCTCTACAAATAAACGTACCATGTCTTTTATTTTTATTTAACAATTACACAGGGATGCACCGATATGGAAATTATTGTCCGATAACGATACCGATAGCGATATTTAAAATAAAAAAATGTGCCGATAGCTGATACTGATAGATGTTTATTTAGTTTTTGTTGTTTAACTTCCCCCTTTTGTGCCAAGGAAACTATACATCTTCAATTATTTTATGCCGTTCAGACTATGGGTTTTATGGGTAAAAAATAAATAAAAATCTAGAGGCATCCTAGAGGCAGCCAATCATGAAACAGTGTCCATTACGGTGGTCTTTACGGTCGTCAGTAGTGTTTCGTGCAAGTGTAGTCCAGGTGCTTTACAAGCACCAAAACAATCTATAATCCTACATAAAATAGAAATACACAAAATGTAAAATATGTACAAAAATGTACATAACATACACATAACAAATAGTCATTTGGTATGTACATCTACGGTGATCCTTTTGAAACTTCATCATGGGAATTAGGGAGGCCAATTTGAGTCTGGTCTGTAGGTCGTTCCACCTGCATGGCGTTGCGTTGAGAGCTTGTCGAATGGACATTTTCCGTGAAAGCTTTCCCCACAACACGGATGCTGGGATAAGTGGTTAAGTATGGTTCATCATCCGAGCGAGGGAGAGAGAGAGAGACAGAGAGAGAGAGACACATCATGCTAAATAACGACATCACTGTATCACTGTATGGCTGTATCATCTTCAGCTTGAAGTGGATCACGCACGCACGCTCAGACAGACAGACAGACAGACAGAGAAACGCCAAGGTGACAGTTTGATTGGCTCGGCGGGGGGACGTGTCCCCAGTGCAACCGCGTGCCAATCTGCAAAATGATTGTCTTCCTCTGGTGATGAGATGGCACAGATCCTGCGTGCCGATTGGCTGCCGTCCCAACCTTCTGGGTGTTAACCTGGCTACTGGCCCAGTACTCTCTCTCTCTCTCTCTTTCTCTCTCTCTCTCTCTCTCTCTCTTATTCATTAATTTGGCTCCTGTCCAACGTTGGAAGAAAAGTACTCAGATTGTATTTACTTAAGTAAAAGTATAGCAATACCACACTATATTAACGCCCTGTTTGATCATACTATAGCGTCTCACAAAAGTATTAAAAGTAGCAGATCTGCTACTTTTGAATCCTGAAAAGTAACAATTTTGGACATAGCCTTCTGTATGAGGTTTCCACCGAAAGACACAGCAAACTAACTAACTACATCATGTGAAGGCAAGCAAAATATACTGAAAGTATGACATTAAAAAGTAGTCACATATTTAAATATTTTTGCATTTGGCTATAGACCTACAATCTCACAACACTTGTATTCTATGTTATATATTGTAAGTCATTCGATTTCAACAGCTTAAAGTTTAAAATAATGGTTAACGTGGTCAAAAGTTGTAAGTTGTAATAACCTGAGTAAATGTACTTATAGTTCTCCATATCCCAATGCGCTTTCCTCTGGCATCATCCGACCCCCGTTAATTTCAAAATGAGCGAGTGACCGTGGGCGAGAGAAATGACGTGTTCTTGAGCCGTTTCCAGCGAGGCTCTCCGTCTAATGAGGGGGGGGTTGGGTTGGAGGGGGGGGGGTCCAAGCCGCGGCAAAAGGTGATTGGCTTAATCGCTTCTGTTTCTCGCCTCACTCTTCAAGGTTTCCTTTTGCAGATGAATTTAACCCCGGCTCCGCCGAGCACATCCGTCTTGGTAAATGGCTCTTTTGAACAAACAGCTTGGTCGTTTATAAAGCCATAAATAGCGGCTAGCTGTCACCGTGTGCACCTCAGAGAGGCTGCCTGGGTTTATGGCTCACAGGAGGAGGGAGGGATTTATTGACCGGGCTTGAATATTAACAGGGGTTTAATGTTGTAACGAACCAACCTGCTATTAATAAGGATTTAATATCGCCCGGACACTATTTTCTTTTTTGTTTGTTTGTTTCCCTTTTAAAGAGAGTGGGTTACTCAGCAGGCAATCCATCACGAGGCAGTTTGTATTCGATTATCAGTATATATCGACCTCATGTTTTATTACGGTTCAGACTGTAAATATGAAATAGAGATTTGTGACAGTCGTTGTAGAGCGTGGTGAGAATTGGGATTTGATGGACGTCTCCTGGGTAGGATAGGCTTTAACATTTTAACTTTTGTAAACATGTATGGATGCTGGA
The DNA here is from genome assembly GCF_963924005.1 of Protomyctophum bolini. NCBI lineage: Eukaryota > Metazoa > Chordata > Actinopteri > Myctophiformes > Myctophidae > Protomyctophum > Protomyctophum bolini. The sequence continues at coordinate 11,673,767 of NC_137864.1, forward strand.
TTTACAAAGATTTAAGGCGAGACACCCCAGGTGAATAGGGAAAAAAAGTTAAATAATAGCTATCACAATGAAACTTCTCCAGTTGATTACTTATATTAAAACTAAGATTTTTTGTATTACAAGTTTTCTGAAATTATATGTTTAAATATGCAAATTAGGCATTATATGCGCTAATTTGCATACATTTCGGGACGATAAATCTGAAGATCGGATAAAGCCAGGTTCAAAATGATCATTTCATTTTGTTGACACATTAGAGACAAAGAAAATTACACATGGGATTTTTGATATCTCTAATTATCACTCCACAAATCAGAAAATAGTGTCAACAGGCAAAAAAAACCCAATTTTCGGCATTTTTTTGGTATAAAATGTGATGTAAATCAGGCTGTGAATGATATATCAACAAATCCATGTGTAAATGTCTGCGGAATATAGTTATGAATAAGACTGGAAAGTTTGGTGTATGTGAGTTCAACTGAAGTGGAAATTCTTTGTCCCAAGTATGAGGAAAACTCATTTTGAGAAAACGGCCTTTAAAGATTTGTATTGTAAAATTCCAAAACGTTTTATTTGAAGCCACTATTTTGAGACAAAATATCTCATCCAAACCTTGGCAACAACATATAATGGCATATATCATTGGAAAGGTCTGGACCTCAAGCTGACTGTGGTCTGATCCAAATATGGTCACTTCCTTTGTACCAACAACCAATCATGAAAATAGAGATGGTGGCTTTTCACCCCGAAAAACGAGCTGTCATTGGCTAAAATAAACTATCCAACTAAACATCTAAATCTGTATTTTTAATGTGTATTTTGCTTTAGTTTGAAAGAAAACATGTTTAGGAAGCAAAATAGCAAAAAAAAAAAAGAAAAGAAAAATCATGATTTCACCTGGGGTGTCTCACCTTAAAGATATAAGAATAGGAAAAAAAACAATGATTTAGAGACCAACCTACCTGTTAATGCAATACCAGGGACTAGTTGACTTGGACTTAAGCTCTTCCTTGAACCATACACATACTTGACTATACACACCTTGAATAATGTTGCACCTTGAATTACGCTGCACTTTGAATAATGTCCTCATGTATAATGCACAGTAAACAGCGGCTGCTTTGCTGTCGCTCAGCTTTATAAACATTTTACGCTGGGGGGATTCTTAACAATAAATATAACAGCAAGCTGAGCCCTCAGAATCCTAGGAAAGAAAGTGTGTGAAACGTATGCTTCAATAATTAAAGGTCCAAACACATTTGTGGTTATAAGCGCCATCAATTAATTCCTTGCGGGGTTCCAAATTGACAAGTCAGTATTAACTCTGATAGTGTACAAATGGACACTCAATTTTGCGTCTATAAAAGTGTTACGGAGCTTGATCTTATACATTACGTGAAACAAATAAAAGATCTGTAGAGCTGCTACTTTTGATTGCTTTGCTCAGTTGCTTTCTTGTTGTGGTTGTGGTGTATCTTCAGGTGAACTGTTTCTCATGTGGTTGTGTTATGGTATCTCCAGGTGAACTGTTTCTCATGTTGTTGTGTTATGGTATCTCCAGGTGAACTGTTTCTCATGTTGTTGTGTTGTTTGGTATCTCCAGGTGAACTGTTTCTCATGTTGTTGTGTTATGGTATCTCCAGGTGAACTGTTTCTCATGTTGTTGTGTTATGGTATCTTCAGGTGAACTGTTTCTCATGTTGTTGTGTTATGGTATCTCCAGGTGAACTGTTTCTCATGTGGTTGTGTTATGGTATCTTCAGGTGAACTGTTTCTCATGTTGTTGTGTTATGGTATCTTCAGGTGAACTGTTTCTCATGTTGTTGTGTTATGGTATCTTCAGGTGAACTGTTTCTCATGTTGTTGTGTTATGGTATCTTCAGGTGAACTGTTTCTCATGTTGTTGTGTTATGGTATCTTCAGGTGAACTGTTTCTCATGTTGTTGTGTTATGGTATCTCCAGGTGAACTGTTTCTCATGTTGTTGTGTTATGGTATCTTCAGGTGAACTGTTTCTCATGTTGTTGTGTTATGGTATCTCCAGGTGAACTGTTTCTCATGTTGTTGTGTTATGGTATCTCCAGGTGAACTGTTTCTCATGTTGTTGTGTTATGGTATCTCCAGGTGAACTGTTTCTCATGTTGTTGTGTTGTATGGTATCTCCAGGTGAACTGTTTCTCATGTTGTTGTGTTATGGTATCTTCAGGTGAACTGTTTCTCATGTTGTTGTGTTATGGTATCTCCAGGTGAACTGTTTCTCATGTGGTTGTGTTATGGTATCTTCAGGTGAACTGTTTCTCATGTTGTTGTGTTATGGTATCTTCAGGTGAACTGTTTCTCATGTTGTTGTGTTATGGTATCTCCAGGTGAACTGTTTCTCATGTTGTTGTGTTATGGTATCTTCAGGTGAACTGTTTCTCATGTTGTTGTGTTATGGTATCTCCAGGTGAACTGTTTCTCATGTTGTTGTGTTGTATGGTATCTCCAGGTGAACTGTTTCTCATGTTGTTGTGTTGTATGGTATCTCCAGGTGAACTGTTTCTCATGTTGTTGTGTTATGGTATCTCCAGGTGAACTGTTTCTCATGTTGTTGTGTTGTATGGTATCTCCAGGTGAACTGTTTCTCATGTTGTTGTGTTGTATGGTATCTCCAGGTGAACTGTTTCTCATGTTGTTGTGTTATGGTATCTCCAGGTGAACTGTTTCTCATGTTGTTGTGTTGTATGGTATCGCCAGGTGAACTGTTTCTCATGTTGTTGTGTTATGGTATCTCCAGGGGCCTATTTCACGAAACTTGGATTAGAGATTAAGCCGGGCTTTAACACATATCCTGGCTTAATATATCCTGGATCAGTGCTTAACCGGTTTCATGAAAGCTGGTTGATCTTGCCAGATTAACTTAACCAGTTAACCTGGATATGTTGAGGCTTGATTCGGTTTCATGAAAGTGATGCTACATTAGTTACCATGGAAACTTATGCTTTGGACTTAGCCTGCTCCGGACCAGGCTAACAGCCAGGTTTAACCTAATCCTGATGTCTTTACTGTTCATTAAGCAGTCAAACTGATCACAAACCAATGATGTTTTCCAGATTTATTCAATTATTATGGGTTAATGTTGCCTTATTTGTATCGGTCTGCATTAAAGGACTAATTTAAGCACTATATAAAATCAAATAATAGAATATAGGCTGCACAACATCATGACATCTTGTGAGCTTGTAGATCAGCTGCTTTTGGTGAATGTTTCCCATGAATAGGTTTGCTGTCGTGCAAGTGCACGGTTAAGAATAATTATTATATTATATTATTATTCTTTGTAAAAGTGAAAACTACTAAATATTACCATTACTCATTGTTTTACAACATATTGTAACGTTTCACCCACTACTAGTCCTACATACTTACACCTAGAAACCCCATTCAAACCTATTTAGGTTCATCCTACGGTGGACATGTGTGCCTGAAAAGGAATCTTTGAAATGTTTCATAGTTTTAGAAATATAGTGCTTTCAAATTTGAGACATTTATAGGCAGATAGTGGCACTTCAAAAAATCACTTTCACCTAGAAACTCCATTCACACTTTGTAAAATGCAGCTTACTGTGGAAACACATGCTGGAACTTTTTACTTTGAAATGTTTTGTAGTTTCTGAGTTATTTAACTTAAACGCCCAATGCATTCTCAATGGCAATAGCACAAACTTTGGAAAACAACCCCCTTCCCCAAAGGTAGCTCCCTCAGAGGAGGGAGTTATGGCCAAATATCACAATGCGACAATATCATTATGCTTACAATATTAAGAATTCTGTTTTAAGTTAATAGTAGTGGTAAAATGTAAACTATATTTTTGGGGTAGTTAATCATTCAGTCTATCCACTATTGAGAGTATGTTCTCTCTTTAATTACAGCAGCAGTATTTATTTTAGAAGCTTAAGTCCTTGTATCAGTAAGTCTTGAATAGATTAGTAAAGATAATGAGATATACAGAAGGGGGCTGTAATGCAACTATTAAGGATGCAAACTGCCTTAATACCCCATGAAGAAGAAGGATCAGTAAATCTTTGATCCACAGAAGGGGTCTAGAGACAAAAAGTCAGACTGTCTATTAAGCCAGGCTTGCTGATCCCGGCTCGCCAAATCCGCCAATTCTGAGCCTCGCTTGGCTTTAGTGGAACGGAATAAACCAGGCTGTAAAGATCAGGATTTAAAAAGCCTGGCTTTGGCCTATATCCTGGATTAGTTAATCCAAGATTCGTGAAATAGGCCCCAGGTGAACTGTTTCTCATGTGGTTGTGTTATGGTATCTCCAGGTGAACTGTTTCTCATGTTGTTGTGTTATGGTATCTCCAGGTGAACTGTTTCTCATGTTGTTGTGTTATGGTATCTTCAGGTGAACTGTTTCTCATGTTGTTGTGTTGTTTGGTATCTCCAGGTGAACGGCAGGAACCTGCTGTCTGTGGACTACGACCGCTCCCTGAAGACCGAGAAGGTCTACGACGACCACAGGAAGTTCCTGCTGAAGATCGTCTACGACATGCAGGGTCACCCCACCCTGTGGGTGCCCAGCAGCAAGCTGCTGTCCGTCAACCTCACATACTCCAGGTCAGCGCCGGCACGCACGCACGCACGCACGCACGCAC